>NW_027468640.1:35807405-35809905 GCF_046254945.1 Alosa pseudoharengus
AAATCAGTAATGGAGTCCATCATTTATTCATAATTTAATTGACTATGTTTCTCTACAGCGTACTCTCCACATATGGATGACATGGGCCACCCCAACTACCTGACCTCTGATTACCCACAAACCCTTTCTCCCACCACGCCACGCCGCTACTCGCCCATCCCCAAGGGGCTCATGGGAGAGGACGACATCCCCAGGTGAGTGACCACGCAATCATGTGAGTTAGCAGGCAATGCTGCAGCATCTCTGACCCTAGTCAGACAGCATGTGGTCTTTCTCTCCTCTGTCCTCCTCCCACACCTCCACTCATCTCTTTATCCCCCTCTCAGTTCTGTTTTTCTCTCACTTTCTCTCCACTCCTCCCCTCCTCTCTCCCTCTCTCTTCCTGGCTTCTCTCTCTCTCTTTACTTGAACCCTCTCTTTTACTCTTTTTTTCAATACGGTGTTTAGTCAGGTGTAATATTATATTGTATTGTAGTTATGTATGTGAGCAGGATACTGGTTTTAAAATCTAAAGGAGTGTTAAACCTCTGTCCCTGTCTCTGTCCCTGTCTGTCTGTCTCTGTCCCTGTCTGTCTCTCTCTGTCTGTCTCTCTCTGTCTCTGTCTCTCTCTGTCTCTGCCGTTGGTTGTCAGGGAGCCGCGGCGTGTCCTGATCCATCGGGGCTCCACAGGACTGGGCTTCAACATTGTGGGTGGTGAGGATGGCGAGGGCATCTTCATCTCCTTCATCCTGGCAGGGGGACCGGCCGACCTGAGCGGGGAGCTGCGCAAGGGTGACCAGATCCTCAGCGTGAGTCTCGTCTCACCCCGGTCACCCCCGTCACCTGTCTCTCTCCAACCCTCTGTCCCCAGCTGGAGAGCAGGACACTCTCCTCAAGCCCTCAACCCCGTCACTTCCTTCAGTGTCCATCTGCTCTCTCAGCCCTCTCTCCCTTTCTCTCTCTCTCTCTCTCTCTCTCTCTCTCTCTCTCTCTCTCTCTCTCTCTCTCTCTCTCTCTCTCTCTCTCTCTCTCTCCCTCTGTCTCTATCTCCTTCTTTCCATCTGTTCTCCTGATACAGATCTGCACTAACCCATTCTCCTCCCTCCCTTCCATAAGCTCCATCACCTCCCCCTCTCCTCCCCCTGTCCACCCAGCCAGATAGCCTCCGTCTCCTCCATCACTGCCCTCAGTCACCCCCGTCACCCACAGCATCTCTGTGACACGGTCTGTTCTCATGATCAGAGAGGGATGGGAGCTATGGCCTCTACTGGACCTCCCTGACCCCACCCTCTCTCTCACTCCCTATGAGAGCCTCCATCCTCACCCCCATCACCTCCACCTCCCACTTCTCCCATGTGGCTCAGTTTCCTCCACCCTGAGAGTCTCCACCACTTCCATCTCTCATTCCGTCTGCTCTTATAACAGAGTGTCATTGCAGGACATGGCGCTCTCCTCCATCACCTCTCCCACCATCTTCTGTCTCTCCCTCTCTCCCTCCATCCTGACTGACCTCCCTCATGTCCCTCTCTCACCCTCTCTGTTTCTCCTAGCCAGAGAGCAGGACATGGGCAGCCTGCGCGTAGCCTCCCCCCGTCACAGGCAGGATAATAGCCCTACCGTCCAGAAACAGAGCCTGCTGTCTAGGCACTGTGTTTTTATCCACTCCAGACTGGTCCTCTTCTCATTCTCTCTCTATCCCTCTTTCTTTTTCTCTCCACCCCTCTCCCTTTCTCACCACCCCCCTCTTCTCTTTCACTCTCACCTCCATCTCTCTTTCTCTTGAATTTTTTATCTTCCATCTTTTAATTCACTCTCACTGACCATCTCTCTGTGTCCTCTTCCCCCTCCTCCTCCTCCTTCTCTCTCTTTCTCTTTCAATAACTCTCTGCCCCCCTTCTTTCCTTCTCTCCTTCTCTCTGTGTCTCACTCCATCTCTCTGCAGGTGAATGGGGTGGATCTTAGGCATGCAACTCACGAGCAGGCAGCTGCAGCACTGAAGAACGCCGGCCAGACGGTCACCATCATCGCACAGTACAGACCTGAAGGTAGCACCTACACAGTCCAGTCCACTTACGGCCACCAACATGGTCATTCAATTCAATTATATTTATATAGCGACATTAACCATTGAAATTGAATCAAGGTGTTTAACAAAGACCAGAGCGATCTGCAGTAAAATATGTTAAAGTTCCCTAGTAATCAGGGGTCGTACACAATGACCACATGTCTCCTGGTCAGATGGATTCCTGTGTCTATTCAACCCATCGGTCAAATTAATTAGAATTCACACCTTGCTAGAGCATGACAGCCTATTTAAAACCACTGCACATAAAGACCAAAAGGTACAAAACATTACTGTCCACTTTAGAGGGCCCCAGGCTTTTAAACCGGGTCCTGTTCCCTATTAAAGAAGCATTAAGGCCATCCTGGACCAATACAGTGACCGGGTCCTGTTCCCTATTAAAGAAGCATTAAGGCCATCCTGGACCAATACAGTGACCGGGTCCTGTTCCCTATTAA
>NW_027468640.1:35814905-35819905 GCF_046254945.1 Alosa pseudoharengus
GGATTAAAGAGGAAGATCTTATTGCAGGATGGAGAAGACTTTGTGTTGGAGAGCGTGTGAGCTGGCCAAACACACGTACACACGTAAAATGGTTATATGCTACATGCCAGCGCGCGCACACACACACACACACACACACACACACACACACACACACATACACACACACACACACGTACACAAAAATACTTACATAGCAACACACTCTCATACAAATACTTTTATTCACACACACACACACACACACATACACACTACAAGTCTATATGTCTGTGAACTGAAGAGAGGTGACCAACAGCAAGGACAGACAAGTACAAAGACTTCTGTGATGATGTGTGTGTGAGAGAGAGAGTGTATGTGTGTACTGTATGTGTGTGTATGTATGTGCATATAGCCCTTTGTAGATTCTCATATATTTGATGTATGTATTTGAATTCAAATGCAGAAAAAAGCATATATATATATATATATATTTGCAGTGTGTGTGTGTGTGTCTGTGTGTATGTGTGTGTGTGGTTGGATGTGTGCATCTTTTGTACAGTCTTTGAGGAGGGGCTTGGTGCTCTCTTAATGAAGGAATCCTGGGAGGGTACGGTGGCCTGGAGAGGTGAAAAGAGTCCAGCTGGAAAAGGCGAGAGGCAATATGACATCAGAGGAGCACAGTGCACTTTACTGAGACTCTCTCCCTCTAGACCTAACACACACACACACACACACACACACTCCACAATCTCTCCAACACACACACACACACACACACACACACACACATGGCCTTTCTACTAATGTCCTCAGCACTTCTCTCCCTTCCACTTCCTTCTGAGTGGTGTGTGTTTGTGTGTGTGCGCGTGTGTGTGTGTGTGTGTGTGTGTGTGTATATGTGTGTATGTGTGTGTGTGTGTGTTCAAGCAAGCTCCCAGTTTTTCCACCCAGATGATTTTGTGTAGGGCTATTGTTTACACACTAGACATGGAGGGACAGAAAAAGAAGGGACAGAGAGAAAGAATGAAGGAAAAGAAAAGTGAAATAAACAAGCAAAGAAAGGACAGGAGAAGGGAGAGAGGAACATGGAGATGTACACATGTACACCTCTACAGAGGAACACAAAAAACTGTTCATTCTTTTCGTTCTATAAATCTAATCTACAATACTAGAGTATTACAGGTGAAAATATCCTGAAATTATGACGTATGACATATTATGTTAATGAGATGTAATATTTACTTGTTGGGTGGGGCGAGGGGACATTATGTTGAGTGTGTGAGTGATCTGGTAGGTTTTGGTGCGAAATATTGTTTCATTTGGATCTTTACTCCTTTCTTTATGAATTTGTTTTTATGAGCAAAAAGGCCTGAAGGGCAGGAGAGGTGGTAGACCTTATTTATTGATGAGTGTATTTATTTTTTTGAAAATGTATTTATTAATTTATTTATAATTTTTGCTTATTGACTGCAGCTGATGGAGTGAGGTGAGGAACAAGACAGGGAGAAAGATGGAGAGAGAGAGGATTTTTTTTTTAAATCTTGTATAGCACGACAAGTTTGTAAATGTCTGGATGATGATGATGATGATGATGATGATGAGGATAATTCTGTACATAGAAATGTGTGTTGGACTGTATGACTCTTAAAGGGGCTTTAACACTCATCTTTATCAGGGCAACAAAAAAACACAAGACATACTCACACACGCACACTCACAGAACTCACACTACCGACATATGTACATCGCTGCCTCGCTACAGGACTACGTTTCCCATAATCCATTTATGCTCAGTGGATCCATAGGCATATCAGGGGTTAGGTTGTGACATTGAGTTGCTATTTTAAGCACACATATACAGAACCACACTCATTATTGGCTGTACATTATTTATAAAAAAGGGTACTATAACCTTGAAATACATACAACACACACACACACAAACTCGTGCAAACACAAATATGCACGTCATTACACAACTATCACACGACAACACATCAACTGATAAGTGCACACAAATACTAACCATTTTCATACTTATAAAGACATTCATTAAATAAAAAATGAAAAATAAAAACATACATTCACACACAGGGTATTACTGAGGTTTTCGTATGTTTCATATCGTTGTTCCCTCCACCCTGTTCAGTTGCTAGAAGCTTCTGTCATCTGACATGACTCGAACTCCTGAGGCCCAGGAGAACAACTTGAAGGGTTGTCTCACACAATCGCCTGTTGTAAATTAGCTATAAAATATTGAAATAATGAATTACATTAAAATGTTTTATGAAGAAATGTGTGAGTGGATTTGCTTCATTTATGCATGTTCACCACCTTACATCATTTTGGTTTTACATGTTTCCATACATGTCTGGCTGCATACTGGTTGTAGGTTCTGGAATGTATTTATACTGTTTGACCACTAGAGGGTACTGTTCATAAAATGTTGATCAAATCCAGTTCATCTCCACTCTACCTTTTCATCCCATTTCTTCTCTCCATTCCCTTCCTCTCTCACAGTCACTCTTTTGAAACCATCTCTCTATTTATGTATGCTCTGTCCCTCTCTCTCTCTCTCTCCCTCTCCTGTAATGCCCCATTGTCTCTTTTGTCCTCTGTTATATTACATCCTTATCATAGCCCACCCCTCTCTCTTTCTCTCTCTCTCTTTCTCTCTCTCTCTCTCCTTCCATCTCTCTTCATTGCTGTTGCTCTTCTCTTTGTGCTGATGTTTTTTCCCCTTTTTACCATTCTTTGTCTACCACCCTCTTCCTCTGAGGAAGTCACTCCACAAAGCCGCTTCCTCTACCGTGTGTGTGGCTGTGTGTGTTTGTGTAGGTCAGTGTCCTTACTGTTTAATCCAACCTGTCTATGTGTGTGTTTGTGTGTGTGTGTGTATTTGTTGTTCTTTTACCAACATAATTGTCTTTGTGAGAATGTTTGGTAAGACTTTCAGGTAAGATATTTGATACGTGTGTGTGCTTGTGTAAGCATTGTGTGTGTGTGTGTGTGTGTACTTGTGTGTGCAGGGGTGAAATGGAAAAAGCGAGACAGACAGAAACACATGTTGCACTAATTGATTTCTCACACTAACATGGTGGAACTGCACAAGTGTGTGTGAGTGTGTGTGTGAGTGCTAGTGAGTGAACAGTATTATCAGTAGTGTATGGGGAGCAAATGGACATAAAGTGAAAATGTTTTGTTTTACATGTAAAGATCCTTCAGAGTGCTGAACTCTTTTAGTCTTTTCTAGTGTGTGAGAGAGAGAGGGTTAAACTGGAAGCCAGCCATGTGAAAGACCAAAAACACTGCTGAATTTTCTACCCTGACTGTTACTTGGATGTTGTGAAACCATTTTACCCATACCGGCCCACATCAAAGCAGTGTGTGTGTGTGTGTGTGTGTGTGTGTGTGTGTAAATCACCAGTGGAAAATACAATTTTACACAAAGCGGACAGACGTCTGTAATGGCAGGAGGGGTGAAGAATGGACTGATCAGGTTTCCCCTCGCTCTCCCTCTTTCCCTTCCTCCCCCTCTCTGTCTCCCCCTCTTTCTCTCTTCTTTTTCTTTCAGTTGCTTCTTTCGTTCAATCTCCTCATCATCTCATCATCATCATCATCTACTTTTACCACCTAATCTCTTAAATGTTGAGTCTGGTATATATATCCTCACACAAACATACCCTCATACATACATACACACACACACACACACATGCAAACACACAGGCACACACACACACGCACACACACATGCACGCACAGTGGAAAGAATGTCCGTTAGGGTGTATATGCCCTTTCCTCCCAATAGGCACTTAAATTTGACCCTAAACTACCTACCATGCCCTTCGCCCCCCATGCACACACACAGACACACGCTGAAACACACACCCCTACAGGCACACACGCACACACACACACACACACACACACACACCCCTTTAAAAGGCTGCTTACTGATTTGCGCTGCATTCCAAACCACAAACCTGGGAATTCAATTAAAACAGCAGCCGCTCCGCAACTCTCCTCTTTCTTTCCCTCCCGTTTTCCTTCTCTTCGTTCTTCCATCGCTCACTCTCTCTCTCTCTCATCATCCCTCTCTCTCTCACTCCATCTGTCTCCTGCACCCTTGCAATACTTTCACCAGATCCCTTTTCTTTTCTTTCGTTTTTTTCCCTTCTCTTCTCCCTGTCCTGTCTCCTGCCTCCATTATATATGAAAGGGGTCCATTCACATGACAGCTTTATCTCTCCGCTCATCCCTCTCTCCTCTCGTCCGCTGGGCTGTCTGTCTGCCTTTATCTCCCACTCAGAGCCAGAGCTCTTAGAGCTGGACTCCTGATGACCACACACACACACCTTCAGATTATACTCACACATACACACACACACACACACACACACATTTGCTCACTCACTCATAATATAAACTCAGATTCAGGCAAATAAAGAGCCACACTCACACACATACATACTTATACAGACATAAACTTACACGCTTTTAGATGTGCTCTCGGTTGATGCCTTGCTTGTCTGTCTCCTGCTGCTTGCCCTCCCTTCATCTTTCCTCTCTATCCTTCACTATATGCTCCCTCTTTCTCTTTCTCTCTGTTCCTCTCATCTTCTCTCATATCTCCCTGAAAGCTTTTCTGTTTTTGGAGATATACTTTGTAGCACTGATCTATCTCTCTATCTAGTGTGTGTGTGTGTGTGTATGTGTGTGTGTGTGTGTGTGTGTCTGTGTCTGTGTCTGTGTGTGAGTTTGCGTGTGTGTGTGTGTGCGTGTGTCTGTGTGTGTCTCTGTGTGTGTGTGTGTGTGTCTGTGTGTGTCCATGCATTTGTTCTTGCTCAGTTTGGATCAATCATATTTATGATCACTTGACACGCATTAACCTAAGCCGATCATTATTTGCTCTGATCAATAGAATTAATGAAATGGACATTGGTGATGTGCTTAACATTCAGTGGGACAGTGTCAGAACATTTAAAAACACTAACGCACACACACACAAAAAGGAC
>NW_027468640.1:35824905-35837405 GCF_046254945.1 Alosa pseudoharengus
AGATGGTTTCGTAGCCTCTTTGACAGCTCAGTGAATTGTAACCTACATATTTATGTTTTTGCCAGCTAACTTTTAACATGATCTTCATATTCATTGTGATGCTATATGGGCCTCATGCACATGAAAGATTAATATCATGCCATTATGTTGTTTAGAACACACTTTGAAATAAAGTTTTCACCTTACAACTTTGCTGATAACATTTCAAATAAATGCCAGTTAGTATTATTATTATTGATATTGTGTAACGTATAGGCTACTGTTGATGCTGTTTCATAGCCTTTTGCTTGTGTGTAGTTAGGCCCACTGCTAGATTTTGACAGGAGCTTGTGATATCGCTTTAAAGTAAGCTACTTGGGCTCACGCAAGCTGGCAAACACTGTCCATCCACTCGCCTATGTGGTGCACCCCTCTGGTTTATACATCCAGTGTTTATGTTGGGTAACTGTATCTGGATGTGTTGCTATCAGAGCAAGACGTTAAAGATGGCGCATGACATGCAGTGATGCCTATTAAAAAAATTAAATAAACGCTATTTAAGCACCGAAATGAGACACCGAAATCCACGTTGTTATTCGATGCAGTTACTACCGTTTGTGTCGGCACCGGTGCCATATTAGAACCGTGTTTCGGTGCCCAACCCTATTTACAAGCAATAGTTGTTGCCATTACCAACAACTATCCTACAGCTATTTCAGATCATACAATCAGAGTCTTTCAAAGCACTGCATGGTTCATTCTGATCACGAAGGTTTCCTGGAATGCTATTCAGGTATGTAGAACACACACATACACACACACACACAGACACACACACACACACACTAATAAAAGCACTCTTTCACACACACACACACACACACACACACACACACACACACACACACACACACACACACACACACACACTAATAAAAGCACTCTCTCTCACACACACACACACACACTGACCCAGACCTGCACAATGTGCACCTCTCTTCCCCCTGAACAGGTGTGCCGGTCACACAAAAACACACAGTGAGGGAACGACAGATTCCATGTCCCTCATTCTTCCTCATGAAAGAGAGCAAGGACAATGACCTGAGCCCTTGGGAGGAGAGAGGGAGAGAGAGAGAGAGAAAGGGAGAGAGAGAGAAGACCAAGGGGCACATGGGAAAGGAGAAAAACATGTTACCTTATTCCCAGCCAGAGCTTGGACAACAGAACAAGGGAGTGACAGAGCGATAGAAAGAGAGGGAGAGAACATAAAGAGTAACTATAAAGGAGTGAACGATTCATATCTCTCTCAGATAAAACAGCTGGGACATGTGAGTGGAGTGCAGTGCACACCCTCGATACTGTGCATAAACGTGGAGCACCGTTCTTTGATACAGTGGCTAGCATGGAGCATTGACAGAGAGTGAGAGAGGGGGGAGAGAGAGAGAGAGACCAAAATTACAGCTGCACCTATACTCTGTTTCACATCTACCAGAGCTGTGCATGCTGAAATTGAAATATGAATGAAAACTCCATCTTGCTCTCCCTCTCTCTTCCAATGTCCCCTTATCTCTTACACTCCCTCTTGTTTTCCTCTCTCTCTCTACATTCTCTCTGTACTCCCCCCTTTCTCTTTGCCTCGTCTGATTTCAATTCAGTGCTTAACTAGCATGAAGTGCATCACTGTGCTGCTGTTGCCAACACAATGACATTGAGATATTCATGACTAATGTTGCCATGACATAAATGATAATTTCATGTTCACTCCCTCTTGAATTTCTCTCTCTCTTTTTCTACACAGACACACACACACGTCACATGCATGTACACACATTCACACACACACACACTAACACACCCTCTCTCTACATTATTAATACCCCTGCAGGTCTCACATCAAAGTCTCCACTCCTCCATTTCCTCTCCTCTCTTTCCTCCCTCATTCCCCCTCCTCTCTCTCTTCTACTCTCTGTTGACATAAACCCAGTCCCCTCTGTCTGCAGCAACAAGAGCTTGTTCACTTTATTTCACTCGTTCTTTCCCTCTCTCCATCTGCCTTATTCTCTCTGTTTTGTCTATCTTCCCTTCCCCTCTCTCCCTTTCCACCTCTTTCTCTTGGTCCCTATCCCCCTCTCTGCCTCTCCCTCTCTCCACCTCATTCTTTTCATCTCTCATCCAATGAGTCATGCTATTTGGTTTGTCAACTTCATCCCTGCCAAACGACCACCCCCCCCTCCCCATACACACACCATCTCAGCCTCCTTTTCCTATTTGGTCTCCATGGCAACCGAGGGTCCTGTGGGTATATCACAGTGTTGTGTGAGAATATCCCTTTTAATTCTCAATTAATATTCTGTGACAAGGCCATAGATTGAGAGAGAGAGGAAAGAGAGAGAGAGAGAGGAAAGAGAGAGGGAGAGAAAGAGCAGGGGAGGGGAGGGAGGGGAGAAGAGTAGAAAAGGGGGTCACTAGTGCTGATGGCCCCATCATTCTCTCTCCAGGCTCTGTGTAAATGTTTAGGCCATGTTGTCTCGTCACTGTTTATGTCAACGTCAAGAGGAACCTATGGAGACATAAGAGTGTATGCATTTTCTCTCAGGGTGAGTTTAGGTGTGTGTGCCTGTGTGTGTGTGCCCACCATCTCATTTGCTGCTCTGGAACCTTTCTCACTCCCATGTGCCTTTGCATTGTAACTGATGTAGAGGACTTACCACAAGAGCCTGAGGCTACATCCCTGTGTTCCCATGTTCATTTCAAAACTAATACAATCTCTGTCCACGTACGTCTGCAATTACGGAACCTTGGCCACACAGGACACCTGACGCATGGATCACATGACCATTCACACAAACCACATGACCATTCATGCAATTGTCAGTATCACCAGCTAGTAGTGGAAGTCAAAGTGATCCATGGGGATGTCAGACTGGCAAAGTCCAATCAGGAAGTGAGCATGGGTTTCTACCAGGGCTTCGAACCAGAATTTGTTTTCATTTGGTTTGTTCCAAACAGAATCAGTATTTTAACGTTTCCGGTTTAGCGTTCCACCTTAAAATTACTGTTCCCGAACCAGTTAGAACCAAATAAAAAAAAATGTTATGTAGGGCTATGTGACATCATGACAATATTCCGATTGCATAACAATGTCTAGACTATCTGTTTTGCATACAGACTGGTTGGTTTCAGGGTCAAACAAAAAATGCTGCCGCATTGGATTTTCTTAATGCCTTCCCATCTAAGCACAAATGTTGAAATGAGAAGCTATGTATTTCTAATGCTGCAGTTAACTAGCCTGGAAACATCGAAACTCATTCACAAAGTGAATAGAGTCTGGTGACTTGGTTGGGAAACATTTGCAACACCTGCATCACAACGGGTACTAACTTTGAAATCATTGGTCCAGCCTAACCAATCACATTGATCAGAGATTCCTAACGTTACTTCCTACTTCGCCTAAACTTTACAAACTGACAATAAACAGCATCAACAGTTAGGAAACAATGTATGTGGGTCTACCTTTGCTGTAAAAAAAATCATTTTTCAAATCAGCATTGTTTTCAGATGTTTGCAGATAAAAGCTGGAATTTTTCAATGATTTCCAAAATGTTCAGTTTCTGGAGCTCCAAAATTCCGGACTAGTGTTGATGAGAGGCACAAACATAACAAAAACCAGAGGCTCTCTATCTCTCTCTGTCACACAGTATTCTCTCTCTCTTTCTCTCTCTCTGTCACACACACACATGCAGTATTCTCTCTCTCTCTTTCATGTGCGCTCTCTTTCACATTCACACACACACACACACACACACACACAGGCATGCACAAACACTCATCCTCTCTCCTCTACACACACAAAACCATTCTCTCACATACATACTGCAACTCACTACACTCTTCCAAAACTAGTTGGTGTGTGCTTGAGGATGATCAGTGCATCTGTGTGAATGATGTTCAGACCTGGACTGCTAACTTCAACAGCACGTGTGGATGAAGGTTAATAGACACACACACACACACACACACACACACACACACACACACACACACACACACACACACACACACACACACACACACACACACACACACACACACACACACACACACACACACACACACACACACTCACACACAAAGAGAGAGAGAGTAGTACAAGCCCTCCTCTCTCCCCCATTGCTATTGTGGTGTTAAGCTGTTGTGCCTTTTCACACTCCCAGCACCACTTCACACCTCCACACTTTTTACCACTATTTTATCTCCTCTGAGAAACATACCGGTGTGTGTGTGTGTGTGTGTGTGTGTGTGTGTGTATACGTTCATGTTTCAGGAGTTTCCCCAGATATCTACCAGTCTCTGAAACACCCAAACCAACATTCTCTGTCTCTGTATGTCTGTCTTGTTGTCGCTGTCTGTCTGTGTCTCCCTGTCTCTGTCTCTGTCTCTGTTACAAACAAACATGCAAGTCAAGTTACACCCCTAAACACACACAGAGAGAGTCAAAAGAACAAAAGAATCACAATGACAGCAGAACTCACTCTCCACAATACACAAACTCCACACGAGAAACAAATCTAAACAACAAAACCCAGCCCATGGTAGACATTAAAACCCGCTCCTCCTCAGATACAAGTGGTGTGCTGCCGCTGATGCAATGCTTAGAATCCCCTTTCAATACACAGTGTCACACAGCTAAGATTAGAGAGGGAGGGGTATATCTGATTGTGAACTTATCTTTCATATCTGTGAATGTCCTACCCTCTTCCTCTCAATACACAGAAAAAAAAATGTGCTTACAGAGCACAATTGAAACAAAGAAGGATGAGTGAGTCTGTGAAAGATGACTGAAGGATATGTGGTGTACAATTCATCCAGTGACCGCTAGGGGGAGAGAAAGAGTCCTGGAGACTGCCCTGTTAAGCGAGTGGCTCTTGAGTAGGCCCTTGTATTTTAAAGCATGCTCTCACTCACACGGGACTGGATCTCCATGGCATCTAAATCCCACTTCACGCATATAAAGGTTCAGTGGGCAATCGAAACAGCCCATCATCGCTCTTGAGGGAGATTGAGGGAGATTTTCTCCTGATCCTTCTAGAATGAAAAGCCCTCAGCAGTCTTTTTCTGGATTAAAGTTTGGTTTTCAGGCTGTGTTTATAAATGTCCGCTTCTGCTGTGTAAAATGAGACGATGGAAAATAGCCTAATATATTTAGCTTTCAACCAATGGCCTAGGCCTACAACATGAACCGGTGACGTACCCCGAAATATACATGTAATGAAGTATTTGCCAGCTCGTGAATAGAGGAGAGGACGCGGTGTTTCTCATCGAAATAAAAGTAGGTATCGGATAACCATCACCTCCGGTTACTCATGACAACTACCTGACGAGCGCGGGGTTTCAATGGAAGCTTTGACACCTGCAAGCGAAAATGACCTTACAGTGCACGCAGGAAAACAATAGCGCTAGGCATGTCGGTAGGTGTCAACTGTCACACAGGAGATCCCGCGCACTTCCCACTCATAGAAGTTAAGCGCGAGAGCTTTGGCACCTTTGAACTGAGGCGTGAGGATTGTACACGCCGTCTGTGACGGATTTCTCTCCCATTCTAATGGAGCTGAGTGAGAACCGATTATTCAACCCCCAGCGGTTCTTGAAACGAGCGTGGTGTGAAAAAAATCCCTTTCCCCTCAGAACTCTCATCCAGCAATTCTTGAGGAGTTCAAGAGATTAAAACAAAACCCGATTATGCCTCATCCCCTCAATGGAAGAGAGTGAGCATCACCTCTGCACCGACTTCATCCGCTTAGCGCGCCGTCTATCTGAGCAGTAAACCCCCGAAAGATGGGGATATACCCAGATTTCAATAGCTGTAGGTCCAAACAAGGGGTAGGGGGTAGTATATCTCCAACAGACCCTACTGACTAAGCTGTATAGCGATCCCTCTTTTGTGACATAGGCCAACAGAAAGAGTGCGTGGGAGGCAAGGGTCGGCAGGCAAATTATTCGGATGATTTGGTCTTAGATATGATGATTTGCTGTTAAATATCCAACTGTCATTTTGCCGTATAGGCCTATAGTTTTAAGTTATACTGTGCCTATGTGGTGTTGATAAATTGAGAGGGCATTCATCTGCTTGCCAGTGTGTCTGTCTGGTGCTGTTTGCCTTTTTGTCGCCATGAGGGATGGATCAATACCCTAATTAGGCTAACTGATGTGAGGTGACTAGTCGCAGGTGTAGCGAGTACCCGCTTTTTGCCATCGGGAAGAGAAGAGGTTAGAACGGCCAAGCAGCTCAGAAGCGCCGCCGAGGTGGAACATGATCGATGGACATCCATTGATTAATCGATAACAAAACGTCAGTCGTCGGCTCCAGAGATAAGGTCAACCTTTTTAAGGTGGCAGGAAAATAGGAGAACTCCTCAAAGGAAACAGACCCAGACAATTATCCACATCCATCAAACTCTTCACCTGCGGCCAGGGCTGTGTATGTGTGTGAGATTCTCAAATGTCAATTGAAACCGACCAGGTCAAACAGTCACACAGTGTAATTACGCGCAAGAGGAAAAAAATGGTTAAGCAAAATATTCTTGTATGTTCATTCGTATACTTAAAATATTAATTAAACACACTACTCAACCTGAGGTTGGTGCACATTCAGAAGCATACAAGTAACATACTCACAGCTGTAGGAAGAAAGGACGCGCGAGGTGACCAATCAGAGCCCGGGAAGGTGACTGTGGGCGGGAGGCTCGGACAGGGTGCCTTTCGAACTCCAAATCTACACTGCTGCCACAGTCCGCTGCTGCCCTGAACACCCTAGGAGGCACAAAGTTGGTGCAGACTCTCCGTCTTCTGTTTGTGTGTGTTTGTTTGCGGTAGGTGTTTACATTGAGCTGAGAGCACCACGATTCTAAAATCGTCAGGGTTTATTCGACGGTGCACTGAAGGACGGATTACAGACTACGTCGCAGTGGATGATTTATTCGGAACCGCAGCCGCCTGTTTTGTTTTCGTTGCCCCAAAAAGAAGAGTGGAATGCGGCGGTCGTGGTGACGGGAAAGAGGAGTCAGAGGTTGGTATCGCTTGGCACGGACTGAAAGGTTTGGAAACAGCGGGGTACCCTGTTCCTTCGAGTGCTGCGGTATCCTCGTTCACCAGAACCCGCACGAAGACCAGAACCACTTCCTTCTCCCGCTGGTGTGAGAACGGCACACCGAAACTGGACTCGGTAGTAGGACAAGAGTAACGAAGGGATAATATCATACTTTATTCAGTCCCCTCAACTCGGTATAGTTTTCCCTGAGAAAGGGATTAATTCTGATAAAGTAAACTACTTTCTTGGACATCGTAAAGAGGGACATTTGTCACCTATAAGTTAGTATTTCTTTGTTTGGAGTTCTTTGAGCGTTTCGCTCATATAACATTTTATGTTACTGTTGTTAACTGAGGTTAGGACGGGGAATATATAAATTAAAGACTTCATATGACGTTGAGAAGTCATGTGTAGCCCACTCTGATTTTTTTGTTCCTCGCGGGAGACAAGTGTCCGACAGGCGCGTATTCACTGATGTGGGCAGCAGGGCTTCAGGCTGAGAGACGGCCTAGCTGACAGGACAGACTGTGAAGGACACTTTGAAGTTTCGGTTGAGATTGTACATTGGTGGAATCGCCTACCGTCCACGGTTTATCACCGCTGTTCGGCAAGCCGAGTCCGTGACAGCTGAAAATGGAGCGTGTCCTGCGGACGACTGTATTCGCGCTGTGGCTCTCACTCACAGGATTGACCGGGCCGTGTACTGCAGATGAAGGTATGTCTGTCTTGTTTATCAACGCTTAACAAACGTAACAGGTTTATATTTATAATAGATAAAATGTATAGGCCAATGCCAAACCAGTTTGCATACATTTTCGTACTGTGCTTGTGTGGCAAAGCATGGGTATATTGTGAAGGTTACTGTCATGAAGAAAATCCAAATGTACTGTTTGTTGTGGTCTAGACAAGGTGTCAACAATAGATGAAAGTGCTAACAGTAGCTGAAAACGGCAGATATTCTGACTCTGGCAACTTTTTACTGTTAAAAATGCGCCCAGTTCATTGCTAGTTCACGTGTGATCCTTTTCTTAATCGCAGATGATCGCAATCTTCTGACTACAACATTTCCAAATATTATTTTAGAAAGCCGTTCCATTTGGTTGGGTTGGAATTTGTACGGTGCGTCCACGGTATCATTACATCCAGTCGTTAGTAATTACACTACAGCAGAGAATTGTTTGCAATTTATTAAACTGTTGTAGCGATATGAGGTGAAAGTTTTCATTTCTGTAATCTGATTGGCACCCGTTAGAAGTTTGCTATGCAAATGCCCCAACTAAGGCCGATACGCTGCTGGTTTGCCAGTTATTGAAATGCACTTGGGTCTGCCATGACAGGGGTCAACTTGCTGTAGCCCAGAGTTAAAAAGTAACAGCATCGCTTTGAGTAAAAGCTTGCTGACTACCTGTTGCTCCCAACGAAGCGTTTAGGCCGAAAGTTACATTAATGTTTTACAGTGCAAGTCTGTCATTCTATAGGTCCTACAATCAAAGTTCTTAGCGAGCAGGCCTGTCGTAGATGGTTAACTGATGCTGACAATTAATCCCCTTGGTGTACAAATTGGAACAGATGCTTTTGAAAAGGGCATGCATAAGAATCGGACCGCAGCGCACGCAAACAAAGGATAGGGCCTCACAATAGCTGAGCCAGCGCTGGTGGTTTTTAGGCTGATGACAGTCTCCTCAGAACTCTTGACTGTAGTCATTTTTTTAAAAGTTCATTGAACCCGTTTCAATTCAAAAAAAGAATCCCTGCCTAGTACATTCAAAAAAGAAATCACGTGTGGATGGATTTCGGCTAAGTGCCTCAACCCAGAAGCACATTCAAGACCTGATGAATCAGGCCCTGTACACTCCTTTTGCATATATGACACGTATATCCCATGCGGGTCATATGCCTTTTTAAGTGGAGGGACAGTGCGGTTGTTGTTCTAGGTATGTGAAATGTGCATTGCGACTCCCTCAGAATGTGGGTCAACACATTTTGCTCACTCTGTAGCCTATCTATCCGTGGCGAGGCTACAGCTGCCTGAATTGAAGGTCAATGGCTGTGCGCCACCCAAGGCCTTGGAGTTAGCAACTTTCGAATTATAAATCAAGCTTGTCTTTAAGACATTTTTGTACGTTTTGGTTATCATTGGTGGTTAAAGAGGCTACAAAAAGTACCTGCACTCTTAGTCCAAAACGGTCTCTATCAAAAGTACTTGTACATGGGCATGGCAAGTAGCTAGGCTACACGTGTCAAGGCCTACAATACGCGTATTAGTTTGGCAGCTAATGCTGTACAACAGAATAGTATACCAAAGGAGTGTGTGTGTGTGTGTGTGTTCATTTCCCCACTCCATTCGCACTCTATAATATATTATGAGATGATTAACCAGGTCTACCTCGCCGATTGTTCACAGCTGCCCACAGAGAGCGGGCCGCGCAGAGCTTATTAGGCTACTCTCTCTCTCTCTCTCTCTCTCTCTCTCTCTCTCTCTGGCGAGACACCCTGCCAAACACTTTTTAAAAACCTGTGTGTGTTAAGTGTATATTTTTTGGTGTGTGGTCGTAGACTAGCTGTCGTATCCTGGTGACAGATCGATGGGGTAGGGGAAAATGGATAGAGGGACAGAGGTACAGATTTGTTCCGCGTTTCACGCCGCGATGGAGACACCTGGCCCCCGTCAAGGACAATCAATTACTATGCTCCTCCGTGCCGAGGCCCCGCGGATCCGCCGCTATGAGGTGATGGTGTGTTTTTGCCCGAGGAAGGGCTCTGGATTATGGGCGTCCCACCGTGCGCAGCCCCGGCAGGGTAATGAGCGCATTATACCGAGACGGGATCCGACAGTTTCGGCTAATTAAAAGCGCCATCAGTGTCAGATTCAGTTAGCTTTAATATTTCACAAGGATATGTCAAACACTCACCTACATACGCTACTGTCAGAATTTCTGTGTGTGTGTGGGACAGAGATGTTTCTCTGATGAATCTCTTTAATATGTCTTAAATTAACACGTTTAAATCTTCTCTGTTTAGGTGAGATTGATCTATATTTGACTATATTTGTCCAATAGAAATAAGTTTTCCTATGCTCCGTTTTTATTTTACTAAGTGAAATGAACATAATAAAACCGTTTTGGTTTTTATATAGTCAATCCATAGAATGAGATTAAATGAACTGTATTAAAACATTTTTATTACTGAGCCTGTTCCAGAGAGTGCGAGAGCGGGAGGGGGGAGAGAGAAATGCCAGCTGTTGAACGTCAACGGGAGAAGCCGCATGCTTTTCTTTCGTCTTTTTAAAACACTAATTATTCACAATAAAAGCCCGTCCCACCATCTACCCGGCGACCCATTCCTCACACCATCTAAACATCCAGGACAGCCACGAGGTCATAAATACTCTCTCAACATTAGCGAGTGGAGTGCGAGACCCCTAAAAATCAATTTCAAAGCGGACAAGTAGCCCAGACATGTATCTCACTCTGAGTTTTTAAAGTCGCGCCTCATAAATGCGTTGATTTATGTTTAAGCGACGCATTTCGTTATGCCCCCATAACCTCACACAGTTAAATAGTAAAAAAAAAAAAAAAAAAAAAAAAGCATTGAGACCGAGCGCTAAATCTGTCCCGGTTTGACTCGGGAGGACGGCGGTGAGAAAGGGAAATGTGACATGTCAGCGCGACAGGAAGAATCCTCGTGTTTCATTATCTACTGACGAATCTGGCCAGGAAGTCCTGGCGTACGGCTCGGGCTCCCAAACAATTCTACCAATAAGGCAAGAGACTTCAGACAGAGAAGGGAGTCCATTTCTTTTCCCCTTAGTCCTAGCTTAATAATAAAACATCTCGTTGATGTTAGACAGCTCTCTTGCCACCGAGAGACTGGAAAAGTCATATCATGACTTAATGGCGCGGCATGAATACTCGCCTCTGTTATTTTAAATTGCCGGCTCTGGGGAGAATCGCGACTGCTGGAGTCGGAGGTCGTTCTTTACGTCGGCCGGTTTTGTTCATGCGTCGGAGGAATTCCGTGCTGTTTCCACGCGATCGCGTCTGGTCAGTGAGAAAAGTGGAGTCGAAGACCGGGCGTCCTAATCTCAAAGGGAGGACACACACACACACACACACACACACACACACACACAGACTTTCAAAACCCATTGTTGGAGATTTGCACTTGAGCAAAACTTGGCAACGTCAAGTAGCTTATGAAGCAGAATATTAAAAGAGATGACTGTACCACACATGTAAGCCACACACACACACACACACACACACACACACACACACACACACACATACACACACACACTCCCTTTACGGTTCCCCCCCTTGTCTTTTAAACTTCTCCCATGTCTTCTGTCTGGGGTAAACTTAGAAAAGGGCCTCTCTCCTGGTTTCTCTCACTTTATTCCCCCACTTTTCTGTTATCCTTCTATTCTTTCCTTCTTTCCTTTTATTCTTTCTTTCTTTGCCTGTATAGTGGTCCCCTCCTCCCAGACTGGTGCAGTCAGTATGTTCTTCTACTCAGACATATGATGGGGGCATTTGGCTTTATAATAAGAGAGAGACAGAGCCATGTATAGTGAAAGAGCTGTGTGTGAGTGTGTGTGTGTGTGTCCATGTGTGTAGGCTATTTAGTGCAGCTGTTTTTCTTTGAATGTGTGTGTGTGTGTGTGTGTTTGTGTGTGTGTTTGTGTGTGTGTGCGTGTGCGTGTGCGTGTGCGTGTGCGTGTGTGTGTTTGTGTGTGTGTGTGTGTGTGTGTGTGTGTGTGTGTGTGTGCGTGCTTGCGTGTGTGTGTGTGTGTGCGGGTGCATATGTGCTGCATGAAGCCTAGAGACTTAAACTCCTTTTGTCTGGCCGTCTTCCTCTGTTCTTTTTGTCTCTTCTGGGCCTCTGTCGTGTGACTGACTCATATTGTGTGCGATCTTGACCAGAGTGGCAGCCGTGGCCTTGGGAGAGAAAGACAGAGAGGAACAGAGAGAGAGAGAAAGAGAGAGATAGGCAGAAAAAGACAGAGAACGAGAAAGACAGCCTAATCTAGATAGTGTCTGCCCTGTTTTAATGTGAGTAACCATGAATGCGGAGTGTTTAGCATTTGAGTGAATGAGAGCCTGTTTGTGTTTAAGTGTGTGAGAGAGACATTGGGCACTGGGCTAATGCATATGTGTGTGTGTGTGTGTGTGTGTGTGTGTGTGTGTGTGTGTGTGTGTGTGTGTGTGTGTGTGTGTGTGTGTCTACGGCATGCCTACTAGAGAATAAATTAATGCATGCTTGTTAGAGCAAGGAGGTGCTCTTAGAATATTTGTGTGTGTGTGTGACTGTTTGTGTGTATGTGTGCCTAGAAGTGTGTGTATAAGCGTATGTGTGTGTGTGTGTGTGTGTGTGTTAGACTGATTAAAAACGTGCTTCTGTGTGTACATAATTATTGAGTGTGCGTTTGTGT
>NW_027468640.1:35842405-35849905 GCF_046254945.1 Alosa pseudoharengus
CATCCAAATGTCTCAGAATGATGACGACCAACAGAAGAGTTTCTATCTGACTCATCAGAGACAACTTAACTATAGAGTGATGTTTGTGTCTGTGTGTAAGTGTGTGTGTGTGTTTGTGCAGTGCACCTGGCTTAATGATGATGGATTTGTGTTTTATTATAGGGTCTGGTGGTCTGTGTTTGTCATGTGCGGGTGTGTGTATGTGTGTCTGTGTGTGGGTGTGTGTGTGTCTCAATAGAGGCTAAGAAACTTTTATGGTTTGGTCTGGTGTTCTGCTTTTCTGTGTATTTGTGTGTGTGTGTGTGTGTGTGTGTGTGTGTGTGTGTGTGTGTGTGTGTGTGTGTGTGTGTGTGTGTGTGTGTGTGTGTGTGTGTGTGTGTGTTCATGTCTTTTAAAGGGTGTCCACACCAGACAACCCCTCCAGGTCTTGCTCTCCTCTTTCATGTTATATCCAGTCGAACCTCTCTCTCTTATTCACACACACACACACACACACACACACACACACACACACACACACACACACACACACACACACACACACACACACACACATGACACACATACACACACACACACACACACACACACACAAACACATGACACATGCGCCCAGAATGTGAAGGCTAGATGTGCGACGTTGAGAAGTCAACCAAAAACAAACCACAATCAACACTTAACACCCTAATTTGCAACACTGAAATTACTTTCTCCCTCTCTGTCTCTCCCTCTCTCTCTCTTTCCCTCTCCCCATCTCCCTCTCCCTCTTCCTCTCTCCCTCTCCCTCTCTCCATCTCTCTCCCTTTCCCTCTTCCTCTCCCCATCTCTCTCTCTCTATCTCTCTTCCTCCCTCTGTCTGCACTCCAGCTGTGAGGAACCCGGCGCCTTACTTCGCCATTTATCATCTATCCTGACTTTTTTCTCCTCTCCTCTCTCTCTAACTCTCTCTCTTTTTTCCTCTCTCTCTTTCTCTTTCTCTCTTGTGTTCTGATCCCTCTCTTATCAGCTCTCTGCAGCCTCTGTTCACTTGGGAGAAAGAGAGAGAGAGAGAGAGAGAGAGAGGGACAGAGAGAGAGAGAGACATAGAGAGAGGGACAGAGAGGGAGAGAGAAAGAGAGAGAGGGACAGAGAGAGAGAGAGAGAGTGAGAGAGAGAAAAGGGAAGGTTGGGGTAGGACAGATTTGGAGAAAGGGCATGGGGGGAAAGAGACCGAGGTTGAGGGAGGAATATTATCAGGGAAAATGGGCAGAGAAAGGGTGACAGCGAGAGAGAGAGAGAGAGAGAGAAAGGGGTGGTGGTGTAAATAGCTAGAGGAAGAGGGAGAGAGGAGAGAGAGAGAGAGGTGAGGGTTGTATTCAGGAACACATGCGCCTGGTGGTATAGGTGAGTGTTTGATGAGGTCATCTCTAGGAGGTTATACTCTCTCCAAAACAGTTTGTGTGTGTGTGTGTGTGTGTGTGTGTGTGTGTGTGTGTGTGTGTGTGTGTGTGTGTGTGTGTGTGTGTGTGTGTATGTTTGTCAGGATGGGCGCAGGGTGAATGCTGCAAGTGGCCTGCGGCTGTCCAGCTGCTCCCACCTGTGCTTGTGTGTGTGTGTGTGTGTGTGTGTGTGTGTGTGTGTGTCTGTCTGTCTGTCTGTCTGTGTGTATGTATTAGTTCCAGCCAAATGTGCAGACATCCACCTCAAATTCACATATTACTACAGTGTGTGTCGCAAACTAACACACACACACACACACACACACACACACACACACCGAGGAGCACCATCTATGCTATGCATATTTATAATTAGAATGTGACATTTCGAAACAAATGGAAACGCTTCTCTGCAAAAAGCAAGAGCGAAATGTAATGACATCTAATCTAATGTACAGTGGCTTTGTGTGTGTCTCTGTGTGTCTCTGTGTGTGTCTGTGTGTTACACTGTCGCCAATAGTTACCGCCCCAAGGCCACAAAACCGACATCATCATACACTATGCATTTTTAATCAGGAAAAAGGACAGCTGTATGCGTGTGTGTGTGTGTGTGTGTGTGTGTGTGTGTGTGTGCCATTTTTCACCAACCTACCCCTGAATTTTTAGTTGGCTCAATCTAGCCTTCCCCCTCTAAAGTGTTTTCTCTCTCTCACACACACACACTCTCTCTCTCTCTCTCTCTCTCTGGGGGCATTATGGATTTTAGCTCTAGAAACAAAAGACCATAGAGAAAGTGGGAGAGAGAGAGAGAGAAAGTGGGAGAGAGAGAGAGAGAAAGTGGGAGAGAGAGAGAGAGAAAGAATGAAAAAAGGGAACCTGCTGAGGGATTTGGTATCTTCTCCTTTCTCTTCTCCCATCTGTCTTTCCTTCCCTCTCTCTCTCTCTCTCTCTCTCTCTCTCTCTCTCTCTCTCTCTCTCTCTTTCTCTCACTCCATCCCATTACTGCTCTCTATCTGTCTCTCTTGCCCTCACTCACTCTCTTTTCTCTCTTTCTCTCTCTATTCCCCTGCTAGCTAAACAGTAGACCCGTTTTGGCAGCCGCTCTCTCCTCTGGCTGCGCCCAGATCAGTGACATGGTGGTTTTCAGCCGATCCAAAAACAGCATTCTGCGTCCCTCTGACTGCTCCCAGCCCAGTCGTATCAACATTCAGCCCTGTTGTTTTTTTGTTTGTCCATTCAGAAAGATGATCTCAAGTTAGACCCATAGTAGTCCCAGAGCTTCTCTAAAGAGCAAACCAGACCCGGAGTCAGTTTAGCATGGGGTCGGCTAATGACCGAGGAGGGGGATATGAACATACAGGGCTGTTCCCAGGTCAGATTTATGGGCTGACTGCGTGTGCTGCTGATTTGAACCGACAGCAGTGGAGAGGTTAAGTGTTGCAGGTCAAGCTATGAGGAACTGTTGCCCCCCACACACACACTCACACACACACACACACACACACACACACACACACACACACACACACACACACACACACACACACACACACACACACACACACACACACACACACACACACACACACACACACACACACCAATGTGCATGTATGCAATCCATGGCCATGCACATGCACATGCACAATGCACAAAGCCATACAAACACAGATCACACACACACACACACACACACACACACACACACACACACACACACACACACACACACACACACACACACACACACACACACACACACACACACAGGTTTTGGTTTTGACATACACCAAGCTGTGCAGCAGTCAACTCTAATAGCTGTCTCTAGCTGTTCTCTTTTGTCTCCCCTCTCTCCCTCTCCTCCTCCCTCCTCCCCCTCTTCTCCACCTCTCTCCCTCTCCTCCTCCCTCCTCCCCCTCTTCTCCAGCTCTCTCCCTCTCCTCCTCCCTCCTCCCCCTCTTCTCCAACTCTCTCCCTCTCCTCCCTCCTCCCCTCTTCTCCACCTCTCTCCCTCTCCTCCTCCCTCCCCCTCTTCTCCTCCTCTCCCTCTCCTCCTCCCTCCTCCCCCTCTTCTCCTCCTCTCTCCTTCTCCTCTCTCCTCCACTCTTCTCCACCTCTCTCCCTCTCCTCCCCCCTCCCCCTCTTCTCCTCCTCTCCCTCTCCTCCTCCCTCCTCCCCCTCTTCTCCTCCTCTCTCCTTCTCCTCTCTCCTCCCCCTCTTCTCCACCTTCCTCCTGCTCGTGTGTTTGTGCCTCTCAGTAAACTAGCAGACTCATCTGAGAGATCATTTCAGATTGAGATGTGCATCGGTCTACATCTCTGTATACTTTGATACAGCCATCAAGCACAAACACAATCTTCTGTTCAGCACCATTCTGATGTATGTGACACATTGAGGTAACATTCTCTCTCTCTCTCTCTCTCCCTCTCTCTCTCTCTCATTTACAGAGGTCTTGATGAATTCCAAGTTGGCGACATCGGATCTTAGGTGGACAATCCACCCATCTGATGACCCACAGGTACAGGCACACACGTACACACACACACACACACACACACACACACACACACACACACACACACACACACACACACACACACACACACACACACACACACACACACACACACACACACACACAGTCTCACACACACACACACAGACACACACTCATGCACACTCAGTCTCACACACACTGTGGCTAATCCATGCAATCAGCACTACTCAGGGGGCTTACACTCCTACTAATCAACTGTGAGAGCCGCAGCTTAAAGTATGACCTCAGGCAAGATGTCTTCTATGCGCCCGCAATCAGAGGGAAGCCCCAAATCCCCTCACCTTAGCCTCTCTGGAGAGCGCCTAACTCTGGCCCACCGCTGGCCGGCACGCGGCTGAGGTCTGGCTGCAGGTCCTACTGGAGATAACAGACAGAAGTGATAGATAGAGAAGGAAACAGGAGGAGTGGGAAAGCAGCCGTAGAGTTGGTTTCCATGTTTTTGTGTGTTGCTTATTTCTGTAAGGTGATCGAGGGCTCACTGGAGAGCTGCTGTGAGAGCCTGTGGAATTCACATATTATTACGCTCTGTTAACTCACAGATCATTCACGGATACGTGGGCAGATATAAGCGCTACACACACACACACGCACACTCACATACACACACGCACACACACACTGATGCAGACGAGCTTATTCACCTCCTGACACAGGGACGCCTTCACACAGCATGTTCACACACTCACACACATTCTGGGAAGTAGAATCCATTTTAAAGCATTTATTCTAATCCCTCCTCACCCCCACTTTCTTTCTCTTAATCTTTTTCTTTCTTTCTTTCTTTCTTTCTTTCTTTCTTTCTTTCTTTCGTTCTTTCTTTCTTTCGTTCTTTCTTTCTTTCTTTTTTTCTAACTTTCTTTCTGTCTTTCTTTCTTTTTATGTGTTCTTTCTTTCGTTCGTTCTTTCTTTCTTCCCTCTCTCTCTCTCTCTTTCTCTCCCACCCTGACCAGTGGGAGGAGGTCAGCGGTCGTGACGAGGGCGAGGGCGAGGGTGTGCGCACCCTCCAGCTGTGCCCGGGCGACGGTGGCAGCGCTAGCCACTGGCTGCGCACGCGTCTGATCCCGCGTCGCGGCGCCTCGCAGGTCTACGTGGAGCTGCGCTTCACCATGATGGAGTGCTCGTCGCTGCCCGCCCAGGCCCACCGCTCCTGCAAGGAGACCTTCAACCTCTACTACTACCAGGCCGACAGCGACGAGGCCACCGCCACACACCCCGCCTGGATGGAGAACCCCTACACCAAGGTGCGCACACACACACACACACACACACACACACACACACACACACACACATATGTATATATATATCCATGAAGTGTATGTATCATCATGAAAGAACCTTGAGAGGTAACTATCCACTCATCCACTATCCCCTCTTTTGTGGACGTGCGTGTGTGTGTGTGTGTGTGTGTGTGTGTGTGTGTGTGTGCATGCGTGCGTGCGTGCGTGTGTGTTCGTGCGTGTGTGTGTGCGTGCGTGTGCATGTGTGTGTATGTGTTTGTGTGTACAGGTGGACACGGTGGCGGCGGATTACCTTCTGCGTCGCGGCGGCGAGCGTCGCTCCAACACGAAGACGCTGCGCATCGCGGGCCTGTCGCAGCGCGGCTTCTACCTGGCCTTCCAGGCGCAGGGCGTGTGCATGGCGCTGCTCTCCGTGCGCGTCTTCTTCAAGAAGTGTCCGGCGCTCACGCGCGCCTTCTCCACCTTCCCCGAGACGCTGCCCCACAGCCTGGTCCAGCAGGCCACGGGAGCCTGCGTGCCCAACGCCGGCCCGGCGGTCAACGCGGCCAACGGCGTCCAGTCGGCACCGGCGCCGCCCACCATGTTCTGCGGGGAGGATGGCCAGTGGGTGGGAATGCCCACGACCAGCTGCACGTGTCAACCGGGGTATGAGCCGCAGGACGTGGACCTGCACTGCAGAGGTGAGTGTGTGTGTGTGTGTGTGTGTGTGTGTGTGTTTGTATGTGTGTGTGTGAGAGAGAGAGAGTGTGTCCACGTGTGTGTGCGTGTGCGTGAGAGAGAGTTTGCCCGTGTGTGTGTTTGTGTGTGTGTGCGAGCAAGAGTGTGTGTCTGTGTGTGTGTGTGTGAGTGGAAGCGAGGGGAGAAGTGAGTGCTTGTGAGTGAGTGAGAGAGTGAGTGAGAGAATGAGTGAGTGTATATACATGCATACATTTGAGTCCCAGTGTTTGGGTCAGGGACCTAACTTGCGTGTGTGTATGCTTTTAAGAGCAATTGAATGTGCATTTTGAATTGCATTCCTCTATGTGTGTGTGTGTGTGTGTGTGTGTGTGTGTGTGTGTGTGTGTGTGTGTGTGTGTGTGTGTGTGTGTTTTGTATGTGTGTGGGCCTAAGTGGTTGAATGAGGGTGCTTTTGTGTGTGCTTTTGTTCTGAGAGTTGTTGAGAGTGTGTGTCTGTGTGTGTGTGTGTGTGTGTGTGCATTTGTGTGCTTGGGTGTTCCTATCTGGGAATGTGTGTGAGTTTTCTCTATGATTTATCGGGGACATATGTGCATGTGTTGGTATTGTGAAGGCTGCCAAGCTTGTGTGTGTGTGAATGATTGGGAGCACATGTGTGTGTGTGTTTGTGTGCACACTTGTGTGTATGTGTGCACAATTGTGTTACTGTGACCAATGGGTCATTGGCAGCCTGATCTATATAGCTCACCATCATTATCATCCACATAAATAACCTGTGGCATTCCACACACACACACACACACACACACACACACACACACACACACACACACACACACACGCGCGCACACACACACGCGCACACACACACACACACACACACACACACACACACAGATGCACACACACACACACAGATGCACACACACAGACGCACACACACACACATGCACAGTAAGCATATATACGATAAATAGATAAATTCGGTGGTTGGCGGGGAGCCACCTAGAAGCTGGTCTGTATTAGGAGCGAGGGATCATTAGGGGAGAGAGATATGCAGAGGCACGGCTGGATGTGGATGGAGAGATGGAAAGAGGGAGGGAAGCGGAGGTAGAGAGGAGGCTGGAGGAGGTCCACTGCTAGAGTGCTGTTTTTCTTTCAGTCCTCTTTTTTTCCTCTCCTTTTTCCTCGCTCTTTTCTCTGTTCTGTTATTCCTTCTCCTCTGAGTTCGGATTGTTCGTCAGAAGTGACCCATTTCCACTGGGCACTTTAAACAAATGCACGTGTATGAGCGTATGTATGAGTGCGCGCGTGGACACACACACACACACACACACACACACACACACACACACACACACACACAATGACCCTTGCAGAGCTGGTATGACCCATTCTGGTTCTGATTAAGACATGGACCAAGGTCACGGTTAAAGTCACGTTTACTTTACCTCTAGGGCATACACATACGCACATATGCACACTCAAGCACACACACACACACACACGGCTCAGCGCAGCGCCACTCAAATTCCCTGAGGGTAGGCTGAGTCTAACAAGCTCAAGCTAAAGTCCAGCTTTCCTCCACTTCCATTCAATACACCTTCCC
>NW_027468640.1:35854905-35862405 GCF_046254945.1 Alosa pseudoharengus
TGGTGCAGGGTCTCAGTGTGATGATGTCATTGTCCATAAAATGACAAATGTTCTCCCCTCCAAGCCTGGTGATATTAGTTACATATCCTTGGTGTCAGTGTGTGTGTGTGTGTGTGTGTGTGTGTGTGTGTGTGTGTGTGTGTGTGTGTGTGTGTGTCAGTGTGTGTGTGTGTGAGTGTGTGTGTGTGTGTGTGTGTGTGTGTGTGTGTGTGTGTGTGTGTGTGTGTGTGTGTGTGTGTGTGTTAGTAGCCTGTTTGTGAAAGAGCCCAAGTGATAGCGCATAGTAAACAAATGAAGAATAAACACGACCCTGTCTCCTGGTTTGGGACTTAGAAGAAAAGGCCTGAGATTAATGAGTGTTTTTTGTGCAGAGGAGATTAGTGTCCTCCACAGATGGAGAAAGGGAGCGAGAGAGAGAGAGAGAGAGGGGGAGAGGAATGGAGTGATGATGGAAGGATATTATGTGTGTAATTGTGTTTGTTTGCATTGGCAAGCCTACAGTGGGAGAGACTTTTTTTGTCACTCGCTGTGTTAGTCTTTTCTCGCTCTGTGTCTTTTGGCTGTGGTTTCTCACTGTGTGTGTGTGTGTGTGTGTGTGTGTGTGTGTGTGTGTGTGTGTGTGTGTGTGTGTGTGTGCGCTGTGAGTTAATTTAAGGCTATGTGTGGGTTCTGAGCTGAATCTTCTTTCCCCACCTCTGTTGTCTTTGTCTTTGCCAAAGAATCGGATGTAAGAAGTGTGTGTGTGTGTGTGTGTGTGTGTGTGTGTGTGTGTGTGTGTGTCTGTGTCTGTGTCTGTGTGTGTGTGTGTGTCTGTGTCTGTGTCTGTGTGTGTGTGTGTGTGTCTGTGTGTGTTGTGTTTCCAGTATGTGTCCAAAGTGTGGTCTGACCTCTCTATGTCTCTCTGTGTCCAGCGTGTCCTCTGGGTCAGTTCAAGGCGGGCTTCGGGGCGGGACTTTGCCAGCTTTGCCCCGCCTATAGCTACACCAACGGCCCCGGCAACCGTGTGTGTCCCTGTCGCCCCGGATACTACAGAGCGGAGGGAGACCCTGCTGATGCTGGCTGCACAAGTGAGTCACACGCGCACACACACAAACGCACGCACGCACACACACACACACACACACACACACACACACACACACACACACACACACACACACACACACACACACACACACACACACACACACACACACACACGCCAAACGCACTCACGCACACACACACACAGACACACGCACACACACACACACACACACACACACACACACGCCAAACACACGCACGCACTCACGCGCGCACACACACACACACACACACTACTGTACTAACTCTGTCTGGGGGAGCATAAGTATGAAACCCCCACACACACAAGCATACACACCCAATATAGCATACAGACAACAAAAGCACACTTATAATCTCTCAGACACACACACACACACACACACACACACACACACACACACACACACACACACACACACACACACACATATGTGCACAGACACACAAATCTATCTCTCTCTCTTTTTTCTCTCTCTGCCTTCTATCTCTCCATCTCTCTGTAGTGGCCTCTCTTTACTCCCTGCGTTTCTTTTCCTTCCAGAGAAGCTCTCTCTCTCTCTTCCTGGTTTAAGAGTCCCTTTCTTCTCTCTCTTCCTCTCTTTCCTCATACTGTTCTTTCATCCCTCTGTCTCTCCCTAATCCCACTATCTCTCTGAGTCACTTTGCTTTTCCTCTCTGCTTCTGTGCCACCCTCTGCTCTCTCTCTCTCTCTCTCTCTCTCTCTCTCTCTCTCTCTCTCTCTCTCTCTCTCTCTCTCTCTCTCTCTCTCTCTCTCTCGCTCTCTTTCTCTCTCTTTGTAAAGTTGCCTGTTATTATTGAATACCTCCTACCTTTCTGCCCTGTGTGTTGTGTCTGTCTGTATCTTTGTTTTTGTTCAAATAAGTAAATTAATGTTTTGATATGTGTCTGGGCGTGCATGTTATCCCCATGCATGTATGTGAGTGTGTGTGTGTGTGTGTGTGTGTATGTGTGTGTGTGTACCTGTCTGTTTTTGTGTAAAGGTGTGTGTATTTACATGTATGGGTTAGATTGCATTAGTGTATGTGTGTGTGTTTGTGTGCACCTGCGTGTGTGTGTGTGTGTGTGTGTGTGTGTGTGTGTGTGTGTGAACTTCCTCTCCTCCTGCTGTCGGTGGCTTCATCTTTCCCGCTGCTCTGTTGTACTCTGTGTCATTAGTCTTCTCTTTCAGACAGCTAATGGTCTTTTTACACAGGAGCCCAGTCTCTGCACACAAAGCCCCAACACTCCCCTTTAAACATCACTCCCGGAGGAACCCCCCCCCCCCCCTGACACACACACACACACACACACACACACACACACCCTGGTGAAGCTGCCCGTTTAAATGCCCCAGTGGATTGTGTGGGCGGAGGGGTTAATTAGCAATTGAAAAGACTCGTTAGAAGAGCACTGATTGACTTAGCCCCCAAACAGGAGTCTTTCACGCGAACATACACACACACATGCACACTCATGGGCATACACACACACACACACACACACACACACATACACACACACACACACACACACACACACACACACACACACACACACACAAGTAATGTAGGCCAGGTTGTGACATGACATCACACACTACCCCAGAGCCAGGATCGGGTGTCACTGCCCTGCACTCAGCGAAGGGAATCTTTTCTCTCCTCCCTCATTCTCTTTAATCCCTCGCTCCCTCTTCTCTCTTCTCTCTTTCACTCCTGTTTTTGTGTCCCTTTTGCAGGAGTCTTTTCTCTCTCTCTCTCTCTCTGCTGGGACCTGAAGCTGTCTCTGGGCTCTCCTCTTCCTCTCTTGCTCTATCTCCTCCTCCCTCCCTCCCTCTATCTCTCCCTCCCTCCCTCTATCTCTCCCTCCATCGCTCCCACCTCCCAGACCGTCCCATTGTCAGCAGGCTTGTAGAACAGAATGCTGCAGCGATGGAACCGATAGCTGTTCCACATTAGACTTGTTAATTCCACGGTAGAACAAAACATTCCACTGGAACTGCCCCCTTGCTATTGAAAAGAGGGCCAACCTGACCAAACCTCCAAAACATACAAACAACCAAAACAGATATTTAGTTTTAGTTTTTGATATGAGATGTTTGTTTACCATTTTTGGGTGTATGTGGTTCTGACCACAGTATGGTTATGTGGTTTTATAGTCTGGGGCTGATAGCTTTGCCTTAGAGATACTTTGGACAGTCAGGGTTGATATTGTGGTGCTTGTCTGATGTATTCTCAGGCATCTTATGCAGTGGCCTGACCAGTAACAATGATCTTTTAACTTGTTTTGCCCAAAAGGGACTAATAGTTCACATCATTTTGCATGTACAAACAATTGTATATGGATGATACTAAGAAAAGGTAGAAGCACCTATGGCAGCTTTACTGCTCATCTACTAATCAACTGTACACAAAAACTCTACACGTTCCATTGCCATGGCAATAACAGTGACTTCTGACCTTTAACCCTTGACCTGACCTTAAACCCCCCCCCCCCCCCCCCCCCCCATCTCTTCCAGAGCCGCCCTCGGCGCCGCGCAGCATTGTGACGCAGATCAACGACACCACGGTGACGCTGGAGTGGAGCGAGCCCAAGGAGCGCGGCGGCCGTACTGACCTCACCTACGCCGTCCAGTGCCTGCGCTGCAGTTCCTCTTCCCCCGCCACAGGGGGCGCCTCCACGTGCGTGCCCTGCGCCGAGGGGGTGAGCTACCGGCCGGCGCAGAGCGAGCTGGCGGGAAGGCGGGTGGTGGTGAGGGGGCTGCGGCCGCACACCACGTACACCTTCACCGTGCTGGCGCTCAACGGGGTCAGCGCACAGGCTACTTTCGTGCCGCCCGCCAGCGAGAGCGTCAACATCACCACCAGCAGAGACGGTGAGGGAGAGAGAGAGTGTGTGTGTGTGTGTGTGTGTGTGTGTGTGTGTTTGAGTGTGTGTGTGAGTGTGTGTGTGTGTGTGTGTGTGTGTGTGTGTGTGTGTGTGTGTGAGTGTGTGTGTGAGTGTGTGTGTGTGTGTGTGTGTGTGAGTGTGTGTGTGTGTGTGTGTGTGTGTGTGTGTGTGTGAGTGTGTGTGAGTGTGTGTGTTTGTGTGTGTGTGTGTGTGTGTGTGTGAGTGTGTGTGTGTGTGTGAGTGTGTGTGTGTGTGTGTGTGTGTGTGTGTGTGTGTGTGTGTGTGTGTGTGTGTGTGTGTGTGTGTGTGGAGGAGATGTGTGAGTGTGAGAGTGTCAGATGTTGACATGTGTGACTGTATATTTTCTGAAGGGAATGTATGTTTGTGTGATAGAGCGTATGTGAGTGTTAATGTACAGTGGAGTATATAGTATATTTATTCAGCCGCAGGAGTGTGAAGAATGTACAAATTTGTGTGCTAATGTCTATTTTCCCCTCTCTCTCTCTCTCTCTCTCTCTCTCTCTCTCTCTCTCTCTCTCTCTCTCTCTCTCTCTCTCTGTGTGTGTGTGTGTGTGTGTGTGTGTGTGTGTGTGTGTGTGTGTGTGTGTGTGTGTGTGTGTGTGTGTGTGTGTGTGCAGTGCCCGTGCCCATCTCAGACATCAGGAAGACCAGGGCGACGGAGAGCAGCTTGTCTCTCGGCTGGCCCGTCCCCCACCAACCACACTACACTGTCCTGGAGTACCAGCTGCGCTACTGCATGAAGGTACACACACACACACACACACACACACACACACACACACACACACACACACACACACACACACACACACACACACACACACACACACACACACACACACACACACACACACACACACACACACTCTCACACACACACACACACACACACACACACATACACACACACACACACATAAACACACACACAAAGCACCAGCTGTGCAACTGTATGAAGGTGAGGGAAAGAGAGAGGGAGGGAAGAGAGAGGGAGGGAAGAGAGAGGGAGGTAAAGAAAGAAAGTGCAGACAAGGAGAGGACAGACAAGGACAGTGGGCTGAAGTGGTGGAAGGGGGGGGGGGGTAAATATTGTAGCTTGAAAGTTGGAAAGAAATATTGTAGCTTGAAAGTTGGAAAGAGTCTGTCCAGGGAGAGAGAAGAGGGGCGGGTGTCTGGGGGGGTTAAGATAGTACAGAAGAGAAAGTGTGAGGTAGAGAGAGAGAGAGAGGGGGGGGGGGGGGGCATAGAATGATTAAGCTGGATCCCTGGGGCTCTCTGATAAGAACCAAATCGGCAGAAAAGAGTGGAAGTGGACTTAAATACCCCACCAGCACCATTCTCCCCCGTTTCACCCTACCATGACCGTCAACTTTCACCTTTTGACCCTTGCAGGACCCTAGTGAGATTGGCCAGAGTTGGCAGTACGTGAGCAGCGAGAAGAACTCGGCGGTGATCGGGGACCTTCGGCGCGGGACGCTCTACGAGGTGCAGGTGCGCGCTCGGACCATGGCCGGCTACGGTCACTTTAGCCAGGCCAGGAGCTTCCGCACCATGCCCGACGGTAAGGACACGGCCGGAGCCCAGCGACCTGCCCGCTCTGCAGGGAGATGTTTTGCAAAGATACGATAACAGAGATATTCACAGATTTTGATGCCTCTCTGCTCTCTACATCAATAAAAATACAGTCCTGGAGAAATGATAGATAGATACTTTATGGATCCCCAAAGGGAAATGCACACACACACACACACACCAATTTTTACTTATCTTGTGTGTGACATCACAGCCAGAACATAATTGTCACAGGAAACGAGGCTATGCTAAGATCATTTCTTCCTGAGTTGATACTGAAAAACTGAACTCTCTCTCTCTCTCTCTCTCTCTCTCTCTCTCTCTATCACTCCTTCCTCTGCTCAGAGGAGGAATCTCACTCACGGATGGTGGTGACCGGCGTGCTGGTGTCCATGGGGCTTCTGTTCCTGATCGCTGTGGTGGTCATCGCCGTCTACTGCTTCCGGTAAGAAAAGGAACGGAACCCAGCAGGGAAAGGAGGAAGAAAGGACAGGCTCCACTGGGAGAGAGATAAAGAGAGATAGAGAGAGAGAGGGATAGAGAGAGAAAAATAAAAGGGTGACAGAGAGGGAAGAGGTGAAAAGGTAAAGCATTTAGCAGTCAGGGGAGAGGAGAGCAGAGAGATAGGGTGGAAGGTGAGGCGTTTAGTGGGGGTGTATGGAGGGATTAGAGAGGAAAGGGGAGAGAGAAAATAAAATGAGGGATAGAGAAGGCCTAACAAATGAGAGGGAGAGGGAGGGAGGGAGAGAGGACAGGATGCATCCACCCTGCAGCCTCTGCAGTGGACAACCGGCTAGAACAATAGAGCTGACCCCAGGAGCACTGACACACACATAGCTCACCTACACACACACACACACACACACGCACACACACACACGCACGCACGCACGCACGCACGCACGCACACACACACACACACACACACACACACACACACACACACACACACACACACACACACACACACACACACATAGCTCACCTACACACACACACACACACACACACACACACGCACACACACACACACACACACTCTTTCTCTCTCTCTATCTCTCTCTCTGTCCTACATGCAAAAGCTCATCAACACACATTTACACATCCACATGAATTCCTCTTCAACACATACACAATGTCTCTCACTAAATAGGTCTCTGCATTCACCCACATGTTATCTTCCTCTTTGTGTTTCTCGCTCTCTCTTTATCCCTCTCTCTCTCTCTCTCTCTCTCTCTCTTTCTCTTTATCCCTCTCTCTCTCTCTCTCTCTCTCTCTCTTTCTCTCTCACACACACACACACACACACACACACACACACATAGACATATTTGACAGGAGGAACCCACGCCCACCACTATTTCTGTCTCATCGAGTGTGTGTGTGTGTGTGTTGGGGAGGGTGTATGTGGTAATCTAGTGAGGCGAAAGGAGACCAGTACATAGACCGTGGCCGAAAGAACGAAGAGAAGAAAGAGAAAATAGAAAAAGAAGAAAAGAGAGAGAACACAGAAAATGAGGGTGAAGGAGCGAGAGAGTAATATTGAGAAGCTTTCGGCTACATTTGATTGACAGATGAGGCCAAGCCATTGTCTCAGTTTTTGAAATTTGAGAGCAACAAAAGATGGGAGAGATACACACACACGCACACACACGTGCACACACACACACACACACACACACACACACACACACACATAGAGACTCACACAGATACATCTGTCCATGTTCTCATTTACACATTGACTCACACACTAGCACAGACATAACACTGATAACACACAGCCACACACACACATGTGCATGCATGTACACTCACACAGTAACACAAACCAGTGCTGTTGACAAGCACCACATTCGAACTTAACTGAACACACACACACACACACACACACACACACACACACACACACATTCTCTTGGAGCCAGACATCCAGAGTTCACTGGTCCCCAG
>NW_027468640.1:35872405-35874905 GCF_046254945.1 Alosa pseudoharengus
ACCACAGCGATTCAAAATGGCCGCCAGCAATTCCCCTCTGGAGGACCTTGTGTTCCTTTGTGGTTTTCCCCTGTCCGAGTTCCTCCTCCTCTTCCTCTGTGGTTTCCCAACAAGATTCTCAATGACAAGGACCTCAGAACAATACACACACCCACACACACACACACACACTTGCACACACACACACACACACACACACACACACACACACACACTTGCACACACACACACACACACACACACACACACACACACACACACACACACACACACACACACACACACACACACACACACACACACACGCCCTTATCTAGAAGAGCACTTTCACCACATACTTGTAGGTTGTGTGTCTGTATGTGTGTTTTGCGGTGTGCGTGGAGAGGAAGCGTTGGCCAAAGAGAGGAAAGGAGGGAGAACGCAGATCACGTTAGTCTTCCTCCCTGGAGACACTGAGCTCTCGCTAAGATGGAGACCTGCGAGGGGGCCTTTTCTTCAGGGTTTTAAAACAATTAAGGAATATTTTAGAGACGCTTTTTTTTTTAGCATCATCTAAGGAGACAGGTTACCAAGGCGACACCTCCATGTGGCCTCAAGGGTGGGGCTTTGACAGTTGAACTGTGCCTAGCGGAGCCCCCACCTCCACATCCAAATATGAACTGTCCAATGAACAGCTCTGAACTTTTAACCTTGACAACGCCATGGCAATTCAGCCTATTTGAATTCTGGGAGTTGAAGAAGGATCTTCACATTGAAGGTCTATTATTATATTAATAATTATTATTCTAGTCAACCAAGGATTTTTTAAAGATCATTTTCTGCCTTTTGTATGTAAAAAAAACATTAATATGAATGAATATATATTAGTGAGCAAACATTTGGGAGTTCAACAAGTCAGACCTTTCTGTCTGGACGGTATGTAATCGCTGTGTTTAATCACAATAAAGATTTCTACTGTGGTCCCACTCATGGTCCTGCTATTGTGTCTGTGTTAACCGATGCACACATAAACTTATTCAAAACACTCACGTCTTTTGTAAGAAAGCAAGCGGAGAGACTTCCTGTTCATGTGCAAATGTTCTGGTTTTCCACGGAAGGGCACCTATTATTACAGAATGTGTGTGGGTGTGGGTGTGTGTGTCTGTGTTTATTCTGTCTACCTGACTGTCTGTACTTGACTGTTGGAAACGTATCATCACTATCTATGTGTGTGTGAGAAAGTGTGAAGCTGAATGCCTTCACCACACTATTGATAGCTATCACTACTATCCGTGTGTGTGTGTGTGTGTGTGTGAGAGTGTGTGTGTGTGTGTGTGAGAATGTCAGCCAGCCATGACGGATTGGCTTCTAATGTGTTTGTGTTTGGCGCCAAATTCCCCTTTTACCTGAATGGGGGTAGAAAGGGCAAACACACACAAGCAAACACACACACACACACACACACACAAACACACAGAGAAACACAAACACTTCAGCACAGGCATTGGTACATCTACACACATATTCAGACATACATCTACACTCACACACAGCCAAATACACACAACATACCGTTTCACAGAGGCGAATCTGAGGTCACTGGGTGTGTGTGTGTGTGTGTGTGTGTTTCCAAAGGTCGTTAGAGGTTGCCCTTCTTAAGTGCATTGACCCATCATTGGCTGGGCCTCAGAAGGCAATTCTTGTGTGTGTGTGTGATGGGGACAGATGGACAAAGTGTTAAGCATTGATTGATCACTTTTCTCTGGAGGACTGACCCTTCAATCACATTAGAGTGGGTCATGCACTCATGACACACACACACACGGTTGGCAGACGTGCATGCACAAACACACACACACACAGAGGGAGATTTCTGCCGTTCATACAGTAAAAGCATGTGTTTTCTCTGAGTAGCTCAATAAGTGGTCTTGGGAGGAAATGAGTATTCCAGCTTTCTTTTGCTGAGCTCATTCAATCAAACTCTTAAAAAGCATTACCACACACACACACACACACACACAATAATTATAAATGGTTAAATATATAACTTCAAACATGTCTTTAAACATTTAATACCCACACAAAATACACACAAGCAAAATAAATATAAATGGTTAAACAAATTTCAAAGAACGTAAATCTTTTCGGGGGCAAACACACACACACACACACAATAAAATTATAAATGGTTACACACAAAACTTGAAAACAAAAACATGAGTCCTTACACAAACATACTGACACACACACGCACACAATAAATATCAATGGTTATACAAATTTCAAAGCGCATAAGTCTTTTCAGAGACACACACACACAAACACAATAAATATTAACAGACACACACACACACACACACACACACACACACAATAATAACTATAAATGGTTACATATACAGTACAAACTTTACACAGACACTGTGTGTGTGTGTGTGTGTGTATATATATATACACACACACACACTCACAGAATAACACACATGGAATTTATTTAATACATTTATTTGACTTGATTCAA
>NW_027468640.1:35902405-35909905 GCF_046254945.1 Alosa pseudoharengus
GCTGAACTCACTGCAGTTTCATGTGACAGTGAAATGTGTTAGGTTACCACTGTTGAGCACTCCATATGGTGTAGATTACTGTCATCCCTCTGTGTGCGTGTGTGTGTGTTTTGTTTGTCTATTATTGAGTGAATGTGTGCGTATGTTTGCATGAGTTGTGTGTGTGTGTGTGTGTGTGTGTGTGTGTGTGTGTGTGTGTGTGTGTGTCTCTCTCTCTGTGGTTTTGCGTGTGTGTGTGTGTGTGTGTGTTTGCGTGTGCGTGTGCGTGTGCGTGCGTGTATGTGTCTGCATGAGTGAGAACAAACTAGGATGGGCAAACATTCCATGGACCAACAAACACTATTTGAACATGTTCAGTGACAGGAAATAAGGGCAACAAACAACTCAGAATAAACAGGCGCTGCCACTAGTTGACAACGTGCTTAACACACCATCCCAACATAGTCCACCTTAACACACCATCCCAACATAGTCCATCTTAACACACCATCCCGACATAGTCCACTTTAACACACCATCCCGACATAGTCCACCTTAACACACCATCCCATCTTAACACACCATCCCAACATAGTCCACCTTAACACACCATCCCAACATAGTCCATCTTAACACACCATCCCGACATAGTCCACTTTAACACACCATCCCGACATAGTCCACCTTAACACACCATCCCATCTTAACACACCATCCCAACATAGTCCACCTCAACACACCATCCCAACATAGTCCACCTTAACACACCATCCCAACATAGTCCACCTTAACAGACCATCCCGACATAGTCCACTTTAACACACCATCCCGACATAGTCCACCTTAACACACCATCCCGACATAGTCCACCTTAACACACCATCCCAACATAGTCCATCTTAACTCACCATCCCAACCAGTGTTTGCTCGTTACTTGTTACTTCTTAAAAAAGTTACTTTACTTAATTACCCTCTATGGAAAGTAACTTTTTAGTTACTCGTTACGTTACTTTTATGTTGCTGACTTTGGACAGAACCCAATATCTGTTTCTAAATGTGTAGGCCTACATAAAGTTCTACTATGGAGGACATAACAGGTATTTCTTTTGTGCTCTTTATTATGCCCCAAAAAGAGAACTTGACAAGAAAACATTGGGCTAATATAGGCTTCAACACCACCACTAAAGCCCTATGAAACAATATCAAATAACATAGCATCGATACATCTTAAGGGCATATACTGTAGGTGAACACAGAATACATTAGGGCTTATTTTATAGCCTTATACTCATTCATTAAATAGGCGCTCCTCCGAAATTTGGTGCAAAGTGCAAATTGTATCAATTGCTGGCAGTTGAGTTAATGGCAGTGGACAAAAGTTTCTTACCAGGGCACAGTGTACGCCAGAGTTTCCGCTAGAAAAAAATGGTGCCGGTCAAAGTGACCGGCAGAGGCAGTGGCGGATTTAGCAAATTGGGGGCCCAAGGCGAAGGTATGTATGGGCCCCCCCCATCCGATCTTTAAAAGAGAACGAAAAAAAATGTAGCCTACCGCCACTTGAACCCGCTCCACACGGGAGCGATGGAAACCGGCCGGTCCCCGGTGCGACGGCGGCGGTAGAAGGGCGCCCCAGCGTAAAGTTGCCCCACTACAATGGCGAAAGGCCGCTGGCGACATACCTGGTGCAGGTCCGGCTGGCAGCCGAGCTGAATGGCTGGTCGGCGGAGAGAACGGGCGTACAGGTGGCGTTGGCTCTGGAGGGGGACGCGCTACAAGTATTAGAAGACCTGCCACCGGCGGAGCAAGTAAGCTGAACCGCAATCGAAGCAGCTCTGCAACTCGGCCAGAGAATCTTCATCAGCGATGCCAGAGAACAACTCGCTTCCAGACGGCGGCACAAGGACGAGAGACTGGGCAAGTTCGCGGCTGACCTGCAGCTGTATGCCCGGCGGGGCTACCCAACGTACAGCCAGGGTCTACATGAAGAGATGGCACTGGAAGCGTTCGTGCGAGGCATCCACCCAGAGCGGCTAAAAGAACACCTTCGCCTGAGCGCCCCCAGCTCGCGGAAGCCGAACGGGTGGAAAACATCTTCCGCACAACAGAGTCGAGGCATTGCGTACGCCAGACATCGATGGAGGAAGACGGGGAGGAACTGGAGGTGACGCGGCAGACCACGGCACAGCCACCACAACGCCGCCCACGCGAGTGGAAGAGGCCGGCCAGCGGAGACGGATGCCACCGGTGTGGCGAGCCGGGACACATCGCTTGGAACTGCCCAGCCCCGGCACCCCTCACGCTCGCGCCCCAGTTACTAGAAGAAGGTGGCACGGCGGGAGGGGCTATGGACTGCATACGGCAGGGCCGGCTCGGCCAAACCAGAGGACTGTATGTGGACTGCACGCTAGACGGGACTCGGTGTCGCGCCTTGATCGATACTGGCTCCACCATCTCGCTTGTGCGCCCCGGTCTCTTACCGGCACGCTGGTAGCCAGACCCAGAGGCTGGGAAAAGACAAAAACGCGCATCACAACAGTTACCGGAGAGCGAGCAGAACTGTATGGACAAAAAGTGGTGTGTGTGTGCATCAACGGTGAGACGGTGAGCCGCCAGCTTTGGTTGGCTAGCATTCAGGATGATCGCATTCTCGGCCTGGACGTGCTAGAGAAATGGGGGGCTGTGGTGGACATTTCCCGGTTCACACTACACTTGGGGATGAGCAGTGTAGTGTTGCACATGGCGGGGAAAACAGAGCATGAAGTGCGGAGAGCTGGCGCGACGAAGAACTCTCCAACTCGCTCCACACAAGTCCGCAGGAAGCAAACTCGCAAAGAGTACTCGTCATCCCAGATTCCGCCCCTCCCCACACAAGCCCGCGAAACTCAAGCCCACGGAAACAACAGGTCTCATCCAGGTCCGCTCGCTGAGGCCGGCACTGCTCAGCTCACGCCCACCAGGGAGGAGCCAAGAGAGTGGGTTGAGCAAACACCACTCTCCGCTCAGAGAGCGCGGCCCTCTGTAGAGACAAGGTAAGCCGTAAATGAACTCTGCACTCGTAGCTGTGAGGGGCTGAGTGAAGCACAGGGTAGCCAGGTGCGGAGACTACTAGCAGCGTACACCGACATCTTCGCCGCAAGAGATGAGAACTGCACCCGAACGAGCCTGGTCCAACACGATATCGACACCGGAAATGCCCGGCCCATCCGACTTCAGCCTCATCGCTTACCGTTCACCAAACAACAAGCAGCTGAAGAAAAGATAAAGGAGATGGCCGCGGCAGGAGTGATAGAGCCAAGCAGTAGTCCCTGGGCTGCGCCGGCTGTACTCGTCCGGAAGAAGGACGACTCGTGGCGGTTCTGTGTTGACTACAGGCGCCTCAACCAGGTAACCCGGAAAGACGCTCCCCCGCATTGACGATGCGCTGGACAGCATTGCCGGCTCCTGCTGGTTTAGCTCGCTGGATTTACGCAGTGGCTACTGGCAGATTGAGCTAGCCCCGGAAGCTCGGCCGAAGACAGCGTTTACCATCGGGCAAGGGCTGTGGCAGTTCCGGGTACTTCCGTCCGGCCTATGCAAAGGGCCAGCGAACTTTGAGCGGCTGATGGAGCGTGTCCTGGCGGGCATTCCACGAACATGCCCTGGACATTACCTGGACGACATCCTGTGTCATGCAACAGACTTCACCGGTGCCATAGGACATCTGGAAAAGGTGTTCGACGCCATACGGGGTGCTGGGCTCAAACTGCACCCGAAAAAGTGCCACCTGTTCCGGAGGCAAACCGGATTCCTGGGCCATGTCGTGGGGGCCGCCGGAGTGGCCACCGACCCAGCTAAGGTGGAGACGGTGAGACGTTGGCCTGTTCCGTGCGATGGTGCTGAGCTGCGGAGCTTCCTGGGCCTGGCGTCATATTACCGGCGTTTCATCCGGGACTTTTCTACAGTCGCCAGCCCGCTGCATCGTTTGACGCACAAAGGCCAGCTCTTCGAGTGGACGCGAGAGTGCGACGCGGCATTCCGCCGGCTGCGGAGGGCGCTATGTGAGGCCCCAGTGCTCGCTTTCCCTGACCCTCAACTGCCGTTCATCCTGGGCACCGACGCCAGCGACGTGGGCGTTGGCGCCGTTCTCTCTCAAGCAGGCGAGCAGGGCGAGCAGGTGGTCGCATACTTCAGCCACTCACTGGACCAAGCGGAGAAGAATTACTGCGTGACCCGCAGAGAACTGTTGGCTGTGGTGGTGGCAGTGCGCCATTTCCGAACCTACCTCTACGGCAAACGGTTCCTGCTGAGAACGGACCACGTGTCGCTCACCTGGCTGCTGAACTTCAAAGAACCAGAGGGCCAGCTGGCTCGCTGGCTGGAGGCGCTCCAGGACTACGACATGGAGATTCGACACCGGGCGGGTCGCCTTCACGGCAACGCGGACGCCCTGTCCAGGCGTCCCTGTGCAGCAGACCAGTGCCAGCACTGCCACCGGAGGGAGGAGAGGAGCCTGGCCGCGGCTCAACCGAAGCCCGCTCATCGGCTACAGGCTGCATCACCGCTGGCAGAGAGAGAGAGAGTCGCTGTTTTCAACGCTCGCCAGCGTCGCGCAAATGAGAGGGTCAACGCTCGCCAACAGCACGCCAGTGAGGGGGCCAACGCTCGCCAGCAGCACGCCAGTGAGAGACTCAATGCTCGCCAGCGCCGCGCCATCAAGAGGGCCACCGCTCGCCAGCTTCACGCCAGCGAGAGAGTCAACGCTCGCCAGCAGCACCCCGAGGTCGTCTCGCCGCCTTCCGCTACCAGCTACAGTGATCGAGAGACCGGAGACAACGCACCGCAGCCCAACGCCACAACACAGCACTGCAGAGCGGCAGCTGGGGCCATGGACGCGCAGTCGCCGGTGGATGTGATGTCAAGGGAGGAGATCCGGAAGGCACAATCGGAGGACGCCACACTCGGCCGAGTGTGGTCATGGATCGAAGCCGGTCAGCCATGGACTGATGTATCAGCACTCTATCCAGAGACCAAAGAGATTTATTCACAGTGGCCGGGAATAGTAGCACGTCAAGGACTGTTGTATAGACACTGGCGAGCTCCCAGTTGCTGGTTCCTGCTGGATTACGAGCCCGTGTACTGGAACAAGTACATGGGGCAGTGGGGGCGGCTCATTTCGGCATTGCAAAAACTCTTCGTCGGCTGAGAAGCCACTTCTATTGGCCGGGATGCAGGCTGGACGTTGAACTGCATGTTCACTGCTGTGACGCCTGCACAGCGAAGAAGGGCCCCACGCGACGCTCGCACGCTCCGCTGCAGCAATACGCAGTCGGGGCTCCCATGGAGCGGGTAGCCGTCGATATCATGGGCCCACTGCCAGTCACAGAGCGGGGAAATCTCTACGTGCTCCTAGCTATGGACTATTTCACTAAGTGGCCGGAGGCGTATGCAGTGCCAGATCAGAGCGCCCAGACGACAGCGGACAGACTGGTCACTGAGATGTTCTGCCGGTTCGGGGCACCGGATGAGCTCCACAGCGACCAAGGGCGGAATTTCGAGGTGGAGGTGTTTGCTGAGGTTTGCCAGCGCATGGGCATCCGGAAAACGAGAACGACACCTCTGCATCCCCAAAGCGACGGGCTAGTGGAACGGTTTAATCGGACGCTAGCAGTGCAGCTGGCCATATTGGCCGACCGCCGACAAAAGGACTGGGACTTACACTTGCCCCTGGTGCTCTGGGCATATCGCACAGCGGTGCAAGAGTCAACGAAATGCACACCGGCAGCTCTGATGTTCGGGCGAGAGCTACGCACGCCGGTGGACTTGGTGTTCGGTTCGCCTCCGGAAGCGGAGATTGGAGGTAAGCCAGGGCTGGAATCAGTGGCGTAACAAGTCCATGGCGGGCCCAGGTGCGAAAGCGCTACGCGGGCCCCATACTGGCATATTTCGGCCCAGGATGAATTAGCTCTGATACATGCAATACACATTAAGGGTGACTTCAATTGTTTATGCAAAGGGCCTGAGGCACCGAAGTAGTTTAGTAGTTACAGATTACAATTTCAAATAAAAAACACATGACTACATAGGACCTATTACATGTGAAAACATTAAAAATTATTTTATTAACAGCCTGCAGGCCAGGGTAATCTAATATTAGGCTACTGCATTAACATCAACTCGCATGGAATTATGGGAACACTCAATGCGCTCAATGCGCCTCTTCAACCCTCTGCTGAAGCGTAGATTGCTTGCTTATAACCTCGCACTGCGCAGAAACAAAACTTAATGTAGCCTAACTTATTTAACCGTGCAGAAACCAAATAAAATAATTAATATGCATACAATCCCCAATATGCGCGAATTAGGCCATTAGAAGAAGGCCATCTTTCGTTGTGCAAAATCGTCAACGATGTTCCCAATATTTAATGCTGGCTCTCGTATTTTCAATGGACAGGATAGCTAACCCACTGAGCCTCTCCTGCCCCATGCTGCTCCTTAATAAGTTTGAGTTTGGAAAAAGATCGCTCAGCTGTTGCCACAGTTACAGGCAATGTCAGAAACAACATGAGAGCAGTACACACTTCCCCGAATGTGGATGTTACACTGTCATAATCTACCACCAGCATTTTGGCAAGTTGAAAAATAGATGACTTCTGTGAAATGTCCCTGCTATAATGGTCTGACAAACGTCTTGCCTTTTCAAGCAGTTCATCATCACCTGCAAGTTGAAGGGTCAGGACGTAAAGACTCAAACACATGACAAGTTTCCCGCATACTTGCAAATCTTTGGGAGAGCTGACTGATTATGATGTCCAGAGTTGCATTAAAAAGTATCTCTCTGCATCGGTTAAGCGCTCATCTTCCGATAGTTCGTCAAAGTGACGCTTCACTCTAACATTCTCAAAAAAAAGAAGGCAGGGCGGGGGTAGCGACGGGCCCCGGGAGGTCACGGGCCCTGGTGCGACTGCACTTGCTGCACCTACTATAGTTACGCCACTGGCTGGAATACTACAAGCTGCTACGCGAGAGACTGAAAGGAGTACACGAGTTGGCCAGGCAGGCTATGAGTGAAGCTGGAATACGTCAAAAGCGAGCTTACGATACGCGCTGTCGCGGCCAGGAGTTCCAAACCGGCGATAAAGTTTGGGTGTACTGCCCGGAGAGAAAGAAAGGCATTTCCCCGAAACTCACTAGCCAGTTGGTCGGGCCATGCGATGTCTTAGAGAAGCTGTCTGACGTGGTCTATCGTGTGAGAATGATTCGACTGGCCCTTATCGACCCATGGCCTCAGCTGAGGGTCGTGGAGACTTGGACACTGATTCCGTGGACCTTGGTGACAATGGAGCTGTGGCTCTAACACCGGTCACCGTGCAGCCATCCCCGGAAGTCACCGCCGCGACAGCGGGGCGCCCACAACGCCAGCGTCGCGTCCCAGCCAGGCTCATTGACTGACATAGGGTAAGACTTGAGTCAAAGGGACATAGACTAAGTCTCGGGGGGCTGTGTAGTGAACTGAGCCTAGCTGGTTCATGACTGAACTCCCAT
>NW_027468640.1:35922405-36069905 GCF_046254945.1 Alosa pseudoharengus
CACACACACACACACACACACTCACACTCTCTTCTGTCTATCGCCTCCAGCAAAGGAACCAGGAGAAGCGAAGCTGTAGACCCAAGGGAGAAGTCTGTGCATGAGTTTGTTTGGAGATGTGTGTGTTTCTCTCTGTGTGTCTGTGTGAGCATATATGTGTGTGCTTGTGTGCGTGTGTGTGTCTGTGCGAGCATATATGTGTGTGCTTGCGCGTGTGTGTGTGTCTGTGTGAGCATATATGTGTGTGCTTGTGTGTGTGTGTGTGTCTGTGTGAGCATATGTGTGTGCTTGTGTGTGTAAGCTTGTGTGTGTCTGTGTGTGTGTGTCTGTGTGAGCATGTGTGTGTGTGTGTGTGTGTGTGTGTGTGTGTGTGTGTGTGTGTGTGTGCACGCATTAGAAACACGTGCATAGTATGTGCACATGTGTCTACTGAAGGAAAATAACTCTGGTATCAACTCTGAACTTCAACCCCTCTGCTAAAGCGATCCACATTGATAGTGGATGAAAGAGTGGATGAAAAACGAAAGAGCGAGAGAGCGAGAGAAGGAAAGGAGGAGGAAGATGGAGGGAGCAGGGAAGAGCGGATGATAGAACAGAGAGAGGGGGATAAAGGGAAAAGGTATAGAGGATGAAAGAAGAGATTGCACAGATGAGTACGGTGCTTTGTGAACCTGGGTCAGAAGCTCTGCAGTCCCACTGAGGGAAAGCCACTTAATGCAGACCAGACCAGAGCACAAGTCAACACACACACACACACTACGCACACACTACCCTCACTCACACACACTACCCACACACTCACACATACACACCTCACACACTCACACATACACACACACTAAGCACACACTACCCACACTCACACGCACCTCACACACTCACACATACACACATAAAATCATGCACTCTTGCACATACACACAAAGCCACATTCACCAACATCTCTCTCTCTCTCACCCCCCCCCCCCCACACACACACACAGTCATGCTCACACTTCCATACACCCACATCTCTCTTTCTCTCTCTCTCACACACACACACACACGCACACACACACACACACTCACATTCACTTACACACGCACGCACACACGCACGCATACACACACATGCATACACATAGTTACAAACTATGACATTGCCGTTCCTGCACATCCATCCAAGCTCATATTCAGCTGTACAGCTCCATGCTCACGTAGAGCAGATGGGAAACACACAGCCCATACATTTCAACCTACATTTATTATTGTCACAATTACTCTTTCTCTCTCTGTTTCACTCACTTCTACTCCCCATCCATCTCTTTCTCTCTCTCCGTCCTTGCTTTTCTCACTGTCATTCGCTCCATCTGTCTTGCGTTCACAGATGTACACCAACACATATGTAGAGTATTCATCATTTCACACACACCACACACACATAGAAACACTCTCCCCCACACACAGACACACAGACACACAGACACACACACATGCACACACAGACACAATGCCATGCACAGACACAGACACACACACAGACACACAGACACACACACACACACACACACACACACACACACACACACACACACACACACACACTCAAAATCCAATCCTGCACACAAGGCCATCTTGTGACCACACACACACACATAGACACACTGGCCTTGAGTTTGGTTTGACAGTTTAGTTTTTCAGTGCCTGTGTTGGTGAGTGGTTGACACTTCGGAGAGGCGAGGAGTATAACACTTCACTTTCATTTGTGGATTTTCCACATTTAGTAGTACACACAGAGAGCACACACACATGCACACACACACACACACACACACACACACACACACACACACACACACACACACACACACAAACGATCACTCTCACACACATACCTACACACGCACACAAACCCACAGGTTACAGAGGGAGTGTTTTCCTAAAGCTCTTTAAGCTCAGAAGCTTTGGCTTGAGCAGAGGTCAGTCATGATATCTCACACACTCTCATAGAACCATCACAAAGAGTCACACACACACAGACACACATGCAATGATAACTCATCCAGTCTGACCAGTTAATCTGAGAACAAGCTACCGTTAGAGAGCGCGGGACGAGAGGAGATAAGGAAGAAAGAGTTAAAGAGAGAAGAAGGCAGGCCTACAGGGAAAGAAGAAGAAGAAGAAGAAGAAGAAGAAGAAGAAGAAGACTCCTCCCCATGTACATGTGTGAGTCTTTGTATGTTTGTGTGTGTCCCCCCTCTCGGACTTCACTATAGTACTAAACTTGTGTGACATGCTGCTGCCTGCTTCTTTGCTCACAGCCGCCTCCTTCTCTCTCTTTGTGTGTGTGTGTGTGTGTGTGTGTGTGTGTGTGTGTGTGTGTGTCTGATATATTTCTCCCAGAGGTTGTTACACCGTTCAGGAATTTGAACTTCACCTCTGGTAAGGAAGGGAGAGGAGTCCAATGTCTCCATGTATGACTGAGTGAGTGTGTGTGGTTGTATGCGTGTGTGTGTGTGTGTGTGTGTGTGTGTGTGTGCGTGTGTGTGTTTGTTTGTTTGTATGTATGTATGTGAGTATGTCTACACAATTCTATCTGTACAGTACATCTTTCTGTGCTTGAGCCTGCTTGTGTGTGTGTGTGTGTGTGTGTACTACCTCTGTTACATGTGTGTGTGTGTGAGTGTGTGTGCGTGCGTATGTTTGTGTCTGCTTGTGTGTCTGTTTGTGTGTGTGTGTGTGTGTGTGTGTGTGTGTGTGTGCGTATGTTTGTGTCTGTTTGTGTGTGTGTGTGTGTGTGTGTGTGTGTACTGTAACATGATAGATGAGTAATGGATGAATGTGTGTGTGTGTGTGTCTCCACATGAATGATGGGGCCATTTGAACCCCCATCCCTGATAACGCCCACCTAAATGCACTCTATCTGTCAGAGAGAGAGAGAGAGGGAGAGGAGGGAGGGCCAGACAGAGATAACAAGAGTGAGGGAGAGAGGAATAGAGAGCTGGGAGGAGAGGAACAAGTGTTGCTGCACAAGGGAGTGTCCGAAAGAGAAAGAGAGAGAGAGAGAGAGAGAGTAGGGGATTGCAGAGGAAAGGAAGCTGATGGACAGATCAAAGGGAAGGTGAAGTCACAGAGCCAAGAAAAGAAAATCTCTCTCACTCTTTTATATGTCTGCCATTTTCGTTAGCAGTAAACACATCGTGTCTGTCTGACCTCACAGGTCCACATTAGGGCTGCACGATATTAGGAAAACATGCGATATGCAATAACATTATTGAGTACTGCGATAACGATATAATTTGCGATATTTAAATATACTGCCCAATAAAGGTTTTCCACACATATTTTGAAACCTTCCACCCTTCTCCATTGTCAAACTACATTCACAGAATGTCTGACAGTTCTTGCAAAATAAAACACTCGCCTCAAAAGTTTTACTTGTGCTCAGAACCAAACAGTGTCAGAGTGATTCCGTGTATGATTGAAGTGTTCCCTTAATTTTTTTGAGCAGTATATTTAATGTTTTTTTCCCCATTCTGCTTGCTGCAAGCATACACTGTAGGGTTGGGGGGGTAAATGTATAATTACAGAAATAAATGTATAATTTTCTACATAAATAATATAAAATATCATGTAGCCTATATGGCCTGATGAAAGTGGACAGCTAAGAGACCTACTGAGGCTATCGAAGTTGTGTGGAAGATCTGCTCCTAATCCTCATAAAAGACGGGTGGACAGCCAATCTGAACACTTGTGCACCAACCAGCGGAATATTCCACATTGCCAGCCTTCGATGTGCCTAGCAAAGAAGCTACTTAAACTATATCGCGGCAGTCATCTCAGTCTGTAACCTCATACGCTGCGCATCCCACGTTATTAGGCTACCGGCATGCCGACTACGAGGGCAGCGGAAAGTGAAAGTAATTGGGCTGCAATCGCACAGTCCAGAAGTAGGTTAAACAACTTTTACAAATAACGAATCCTGATTACCTCTGTGCTGCTGTCTGGGGCTTTTGCTAAATGCAAATCATGAAATACAAGCCTTACAGACAGTGAAAGACATCTTCTGATATAACGATAACGAAAGAAATTGTTTATTTTAACACGGTGGAGAAGGACGCATTTGCGCTGTGTTTGTAACACGGCATCCTTCATAAAACCAAAATATTCCCATAACAGACGTGCTTTTCCTTTTAGTCACTAATTCCTCTTCACCCAAGTGTAGCCTACCTCGCTCGACTCACTGTTTTCAGCCATCACGACTTAGCTCCCGCTTCAACACCTAAAACACCACACACCTAAACTGGTAGGGGACGGGCTTCTTGGGCTGCATGACAGCATCAGTTTGGTAAAATATGTTGACATTCAGAATGTGAATACACCATAGACTGTATGGAATGCGCACGGCACAGAAAATGTATCGAATTTATCGAAAATTAAGTAATCTTTGCGGTATGTCCATCGCAAGTGTTGATATCGCGATAACGATAGATTTTAGATACATCGTGCAGCCCTAGTCCACATAGTCATTGACCACTAACATCACCCAATAGTCACTCTGATACCCATTTCCATTAAGTAATAGAGTAATGCAGAGGGAGAGAGCAAGAAAAAGGATGCTATGGGTGTGTGTGTGTGTGTGTGTGTGTGTGTGTGTGAACTGGTTCCATCATAACACATGACAGTGACTACTTCAAAAACATTCCAAACACTCCTGTCATTGTAATTGTAAATGAGGCTATACAATCTGCATTTACCTTTGAGGTGGGCTGCTGTTTTTACCTATATATGGACACTGGCTACTATTCCAAACCGGCCACTGGTAGATCTCATTCACCAACTTGGATACAACTGTAAACTAATAACGCTGGTATTTGGAAGTTTAGGTCATGTCCATAAGGATGTGGTCAGGGGGATGCAGTTAGGGGGGCTGTAAAAAAGAGGCAAAAAACTTCCAAAATTCTGCTCTGTTTAAGCCATCACAGGGAGCATGCAAATATGGAGACGGAGATGCTTTGTTGATCCTTAATGTGCTGAGTATTATAAATGGAAGGACCTGTAAAAGCATGTGAGCCATGTAAACCTGTCACCTTGTCAGTGACTCTTCGCAGAGTATTTGGATCTTGTTTTCCTTGCTTGCCTTTTTACGATCCAAATAAAAACATTCAAATGTGTGTGTGATTGAGTGAGTGAGTGAGTGAGTAAGTAAGTGTGTGTGTGTGTGTGTGTGTGTGTGTGTGTGTGTGTGTGTGTTTGTGTGTGTGTAGTGCCGCTGTTACCACCACAAGCATCATGCACTGTGCATAGGGCCAAAAGAACCAAAACTTAGCCAATAGATATAAGTAACTTTATTTCAAACTGCTTTGCATTCTTCTGAATGTTCACAATGTCAAAATGCAGCAACACGTTACATGCAAGGGTGATATGGGCAGTGGTGGAGGAAGTACTGAATCTCAGTACTTAAGTAAAAGTACAAATACACAGAGAAATATTTACTTTAGTAAAAGTAAAAGTACCACAATGACAACCGTACTTAAGTCAAAGTAAAAAGTACCTGGTTTTAAATGTACTTTAACTATTAAAAGTAAAAGTATTTGCATAATGATTTATTCTCTTAATATCTATATTCTAAAAGAAAAATTAGTATGGGCTGTGGCATTTTAATTAAGCTAGTTTTAGGTTATACTCGACTAGATAGTTTTAAGCTAATGCAATTGTGCTTCTGTGGCCCAGTTTACATTCTGACCTAGCCTACAATTCTAGAGACTGTAATTCTGGTTATCTACTAGGGCAGGGATTCCCAAACTGTGGTACGCGAGCTGCCACTAGGGGGTATGCGAGATGAAAAGGGCAATGGCGGAAAGGAGTTAAAAATGATTAATTAATTAATTAATACTATAATTAATTCATAAATAATACATAATTTCGAATCAGGTTATAATGATATGGAAACGTGAAATTAAAGGAAATCATTTGTAAACTCTATAATAGGGTATGTTTTCGTTAAAAAATAAGCTACACACAATAGGCTACACGTGATTTCCTGCGGGCAGCCAGAATATCTGGCGCGTTAGTTTCGTTGAAGTATAGGGCAGGTAGAAGGCTGTGTAAACATGGAAAACTGGCTAAAAACAGGGACACTGTCCAAAAGGCCTAATTAAAGCGATCGAAGAGGAGAAGAGAGAGAAACAGAGCAGGACACAGGTAAGGATGGAATGGGATGGGGGGCAGACTAATGAAGGTGGAGATGGAGCGCAGGGGGATAAAGGAAAGAACGAGACAGAAAAGACAGCGCGAAAAAAACGAAAGTATGATGAGGCATATAGCCCTCGGCTTCATGTGGATTGGGAGACAGACTGCCCAAAGCCACAGTGCGTGGTCTGCAGTGAGATGCTACTGTACCTAACCATTCTAATGTGGTTCTCCACACTGTTTTTTTTAACGTGAGAGCTCATAGACCAGTTGCACATTTTGATTATGTTATCATGTATGGCGGCTAATTAAACAACGATGCCTGGAATGTGTCAATAGAATGAGTTACTTTTTTATGTGTTGGATGGTGGGGGTACGCGAGCCGAGTCAGGATGTAGAAGGTGGTCCGCGGGGAAAAAAGTTTGGGAACCGCTGTACTAGGGTGATCTGCTGAGTATATCATTCAGCAAAACACGAGAGCCTGAAGTTTAACGGGGTAGACCAGGGAAACGTCGGGTGGATCGTAATGCCAATTCTGCTGATTGAACAGAAAAGTTGCTGAGAAAGGTGTCTTTATGATTAGGTTTAGTTTCACTTGCGCAGACGCACATAGACATTGAATGAGCGCTCACATTTCTACCCCCCAATTGTAGGCTATGCCTCTTTATTTGATCACACACAATTAAGAAATATTTCCTAATCTGGAAAATGCTACGTTTTTTTCGGCCAGCGGTTCTATAATAGTCTACCATTCATTTGTGCCGCAAATGATCAGACGTGTGACAGAAGCATAGCCTGTAACTTCGCTGATCCGCGGATAGCAATCTCATCGGAGAGGAGGCCCTAACGCTGCAGATAACAGACAGAGAAAGGCACAGAACACAGTTGCATGTCCAGTGTAGCCATGGGTCTGGTGAATATAGCCTACCGAATGCAGATGGCTACAAGCTCACGCTTTGCCTGGTCTAGACTAGAAGATTATGTTTCAAAGATTTAGAAGCTGGGCACGTAGCGCTCCAGAATCTGTGGTAGCAACCCCGCCCCCTGGTAAAACAAACGAAAAAAATCTGATCATAAAATGTATTGTAAAAAGGAACGATGGTGTTGTAGAAATGTAGCGGAGTAAAAGTACAGATAATTGCTGTAAAATGTAACGAAGTAAAAGTCAAAAGTATGCACTATAAATTCTACTTAAGTAAAGTACAAATACGTGGAAAATTTACTTAAGTACAGTAACGAAGTATTTGTACTTCGTTACATTCCACCACTGGATATGGGTCCTCTCAATCTCCACTATGCAGCAGATCTAATTTGAACGTTATGCTACTCCATTTAATAGGGCTTATTCGCAAACACCGCTGCGGCCATATTGTTGATATGACATTCCAGTTCTATAGGCTATTCTATGTGACAATCGCCTGCAGCACATAGATTTGAGCTGAGCAGAGCACAGTAGCCTAACGGCTTCATCTCGTCAATATCAAGAGTAGATAAACTTAATTGTTGTGGACCCATATCTAATAGACACAATAGCATTAAGTAAAGATCCGTCATTATTGTCAGCTGTAACTTACCCCGATATTTATAGCATAACTGTCTTGTTCATACGGCACACGTCGCAGCTGAAGGCGTTCGAGTCGCATGGTCGGCGAACTTATATTTGTTCTACGACAACATTTAAACATGCATGATCGCAGAGAATAAAGCTGTATCTCATTGGACTGCAATTGTATCTTGCGTTGGTGGGTTAGCCAGTGATTGTTCTAGTCTGATATCTATGCAACTGTATTGTCTGGATGCAGAAAAGGCTAACATATTTCTCTGTAACATTTCCAAAATACAAGTGAACAAAACACTATACAAATCAGAATTATCTACTGATATCTTTTTCCGCTGAGTTTGTTCCTATTTTCCACTTGCCGTACATACACTGCATAGCCTAAGACGAGCTGAGAAGGGTGCACCATCAATAAATATATTAGGCTACTGTAAAACGTTGGCTAACATTCCCTACCTAGCAATGCTATCCAAGGTTATATACGGTAGGCGACTACATCAGGCTACTGCTGATGTCTCCACATATTGCATAGGGGCAACTGTCTGCTGTCTGTACTGTCTAAAACTTATTTAACTTAAGCCCACAGAGAACAATATAATATAGTAGGCTATTAATAATACAGATATAATAATGGCGATGGATGTGAGGAGTTGACTGTAAGTTTAGCCACAAGTCTCTCCTGCGCTGACTCAACTCCTCAGCCTCATTCTCTTCTTGTTTTCTGACCATAGCTGTCAACGTTGAGCATTGAAAGTAAGGGAGATTTCCCGGGTTACTCACCCAAAATACAGGGAAATTTCAACATTCGTCTTTCTGTTGCTATCCCTCTACTGAGAGCAAGAATTCACACTACAAAACTGCTGCACTAACTAAACGAAGCTAGGCACTAACTAAACAAAGCTAGGTCTAATGAGACTTTGCTTAAAGATGGGCGTCTATTAGGGGTGTGAATCTCTCATGTAAAAGACGATACGATTCGCATCGAGATACATGGGCACGATTCGATACAAGAAAAGATACATGTTTATAAAAAACGATTCAGTACGATTCGGTGCGTTGCAATTCGATGCAGTTCAAGAATGGAAAGCATTCTGAAAGATTTTTTATCATTTGCTCAAGGTGCACATTAATTTTATATTATCAGTTATCGGTCATGGTTGTCAATTAGGCAAAAAAAATGTGTGAATATGATTATCTAAACTGAGGTTTGTTTCATATACTGTATTGAAATGAAAAAAGAATAGTCTACATTTCAGTCAAACACAGCAGCCAAATACAACATATTTGTTTTTATAGACGTTATATCTGATTGTTTTCATGGAGCTGTAGCCTTGTTGAGGTAAGACAATACCGAAATAAAATAAAACAGTGCTTAAGACACTCTTGGCCTTTTCTCATATAGCCTACAAGAATAAAATAGGCCTACATATCAATGAACTCTGGGTTTATTTTGTTCCAACGGTAGACTTATAATGCCACAAGTCTGAGTGAATATGAACAAAATAATCGGCTAATCATTTGTGCATCGTTTTAGCAAGGGACAAATTATTATTTAACATTAAGGAAATCCCTTCATCAAACGTAAGGCTATTCTCTACAGACTATCGTTGCTGTTAAGTGTTTAATTTCGCGCTGGATTTTGAAAAACAAAAGAGTAAAAACTGTAAAACAAACGACCGAGTGTGAGTTGTCACGTGCTTAAGTTGCAGTAGATGTATGGGTAATGAGGTCATTTGACAACTTTGGGCAATGAATGTAGCCAAAAACGAACTGCATTACCCACAATTCCGTGCCACGTATAGTTTCAAAACCGGACGTGGGATGAACGCGCTGCTTGGAACGTAAATGAGAGTGAGCGAGCAGAAAAGGTTGTGAACCGATTCGTAACAAGTAAATCAATATAACGACCGGTTCATTTCAGTTTTATTCCGATACGGGGCTTCACATATCGATGTAGCCGTATCTTACACGTTAAAAACGGATACCGATACGTATCGGTTAATCTTTACACCCCTAGCGTCTATCGTGCTCTCTCCCACACTGTTCTGATCACTCTAAGGTCGCTCAGGCAAGCAAAACGATGCTTTAAAAACATCTTTTCGCTTGAAGGGCAGGGGGTAGCTAACCTGACTCTCGCCAGATGAATTTCGTTCCGCCTAGCTCCACTCACATCCATCTGGGATTGGTTCCGTTGAGAGTGATTTCAGCACAAGATTGTATGGTAGAGCCAATCAGGACGCAGGGCGGGAGTTTCATAGATGTGACGTAGCGTAGAAGCGACTGTGAGACTGTTCTCAGCGTCACGGGTTGGCTTCGATGTGAGTGGTTGAAGTAGCACGTTAATAGATGACGGACAAGTGGCTTATCCAATCTTATGCAAGGATTTTTTAATAAGGCCCAGCCTTCTGAAGCACCACTCCAATGGATCGATCCCAGATGGATGAGTGGAGCTAGGCGGAACGAAATTCATCTGGCGAGAGTCAGGTTAGGGGGTAGCAACAGGACAACAGTACAGAGACGGACAAGTCCGGGGCTATGAGAGTAATAAAATATGGGATATTTTACGGGAAAATATTAAAACAGGAAGACAGCTGGAAAAAAGTTGACAGGTAGGCCTATGTTAGTGACAGTGGGTGACTCTAGGGCTCTTTGCTGTTGTTAGAATGGCCTGTATTGTTGTTGCTAAAACAGCCTGCAGCCTATGCACAACATAGGCCTACCATCACGTTACATTTTGTACAAATAAATAAATAGTCTACAGCGATAATGCCGGTGCTCTCGCGCTTTTCAATTGACAGCTGCATTAAATAGACCCACCTATGCATTTTCTATATCAACAAAATGGCCACTGCAAGCGTTATTACCTGATTATTACGTAGATCGAATATGCCTAATTGGGAACGCATCTTGAGCGTGCACGAGAGAGAGAGAGTGTGTGTGTGTGTGTGTGAGAGAGAGAGAAAGAGAGAGAGTAAGGGAGAGAATGTGTGTATGAGTACCAGGCGAGAGGAGGGGATTGAGAGAGAGAGAGAGAGAGAGAGAAGGAAATACACTAAGAGAAGAGAGAGGGCAGCACGTGGAGACAAGAATACAGACTGATGGGACTGTGAGGTTCAAGAGTACGTACTGTACAGGAACACATGCAGCAACAAAGTGACAGAGTGATTAAAGGAATCAGAGAGAGAGAGAGAGACGGGAGCACTCCCAACAAAATCCCTAGAGGAGACAGGAAGCCAGAAGCAGGAAGTCAGAAGCGTCCGACAGGAAGAAGCCGCCCCAACAGTGTCAAAGGTCAAAGGTGAAGCCAAGAAAAGAGCTTTAATTTCACATACAAGAGTAGCCGAGAGAGAGGGGGGGTAAAAGACAGCAAAGGCAATCTCTGGTTATACTCCTTTTTGTATGTGGGTGAGTATTCCTCATCTAAAGCTATTCTGGTTCATTCTGGCAGACTACCAGTGTCTGTGTTCGGATATGTGTGTATGTATGTGTGACAACAGGACCACAGCCAGAAAAGTGTGTGTGTGTGTGTGTGGGTGATTTCACCACATTGTTAACCGAGCATTCAATATGTTAATTGCAAATCAATCTGAGGTGGTTAAGTTGAGGCCTGTTATTCATCAGGCTTAATGGCACCGGGTGAGGAGACGGGGGGAACGACAGAGAGAGATTCATTTCAATCCCATGAAAAACTGCATTTGCCAGTCAGCCTACCATCAAACTGCCTAATGTTGATGCCTTTAGAAAAATGTCATGTCCACTCTGATTAGATGACTTTTTGGGTGCAGTGTCATAACTGGACCATTCTACCAGTGGCTGCACAGACGGATCCTTGCATCTCTCCAGCTAAAGGGTCAATCACACCAGGAACAATAACTATGAAGATAACCAGAACTATAATGATAAATGCGTCCACGTTGACCAACAATAAGAAAAGTCTCTCTTTGTGTTGATGAATGGCTAAAAACTTGATGGATTCTGATTGGCTGTCAGCTTTTTATCGTTCTTTGAAATCGCTCTGAAAGTGATCCGCAATGATATCGTTCTTCATGTCGTTATCGTTATAGTTTATTATGTGTGGACGTTTTCATTCATATTAGCTGCATTATATCGTTATAGTTTTTGTGTGGACGTTGTCATTCATATTAGCTGGATTATATCGTTATAGTTTTTATTGTGGACGCTGTCATTCATATTAGCTGATTATAATTTTTTTACCGTTATCGTTATAGTTATTGTTCTTGGTGTGAATGGCCCTTAATCCTGGGGCCTCATTTATAAAGCGTTCTTACGCACAGATTTGATCTTAGACCGTGCGTACGCTCAAATCCATGCCATCGCTCAGATTTATAAAAACCGTCTTTGACGTGGAAAACTGCTTATCTCCACGTCAGGTTCAAACTTGACGTACGACCATTTCCTTGTGGTAATGCCGGGGTACTGCAAGTCATCTGAGGTCCAAGTGCGATGCATTTTCAAAATTCCAAGACCAACGATCTCATGTCTTTCTTTGCCATATGCATGATCAATATCAGAAGATTTTTAAAGACGTTTTTGGACGCAGCTTAATATTTCATGGTTTGGCATAAAACTGCTAATGAGAACTATAGCCCACTTAAGAAAGTGAAAAAAACGTATACTTATTTCACAATATCTAAAAAAAACCCACCAAGACCTACGATAGAATAGCCTAATTGAAACATTCTTACAGGTGATCTAGTATATTTAGTGTTCTCACCAATCTAATATTGACCATCAAATGTCCAATTACCCTCGTTTAGGAGAGGAAGGCATTCAAAAAGGCATTCGAACAGTTTGATAATGTTGGAGGTTATTGTGCAGTATTGGGAAATAGGATAGTATTTTATCATACAGTTTTGAATGTTAAAAGTGAATAAACGTTTTTGAGAGGTGGATAAACTCTAATAAGAGGTGGGTAGGCCTAAACTCTATTTCTGAAATTTCAGAGGTGGATAAACTGCGTTTACTCGCGTTTAGCCTCCACTACATCCTAATTTGCGCTCATAGGCCTATTCCCAGCTTCGTAACAGAAAGGTAAAATTTTAATGTAAGCTATACAATGTAGGCTATAGATATTCTATATCATATATAGCCTACACAACCAAGGGACGGAAGTTATCCTCTGAAAGCAGGGCATCTTCATATTTAGTGTTGCGTAAAGAGGTGCAGAGCGCGCACCTGTTTGCTTGGCAGTGCCCAAGATCAGATGACAATACGTGAGTTGAATAATGTAGTATGAAATATAAAGGTAAGCCTAAAGCAAACAATAAAGGACAATGTTTAAGCCATTGGACATTATTGAAAGAAAACGATAGCAAAGATATGCAGACTGAATGAAAAATGACCGGCGGACTAGGCTACTTTTTCAGCAAAAACATAGCCTACCCTAAAAGAAACATTAAGCCTACATGACATATCACGCTTATAATTTAGTCCTCTGTTTTGTAGGCTAAATCAGCATATTAACCTGGGTCATACTGGAAACGTACAGTAGCCTACTGTACCATAACGTACAGGATTATATAGGCCTAGAGGTCTTTCCTTCATAAACTAGGCCTACCCATTTTTTTTCTACAAAGTAGGCCTAGCTTATTTACAAACATACGAAATGTTGATTATTCACATTACTGCAAGCAAAAGGAATGAAAGTGAACAGAGGACAATGGACATGGATGCATACGATCTCTTTCCAGAAAGCTTTGCTGGAAAAAACATAATTAGGTAAGCTATTCGAACTGACGCATATAGGCTAGTTAACATCAGATGGCATAGGCTAGGCCTATACAATGTTTTCAATATATAATTTTACATAAGCTACAGCTTTTAGGCCATTGATTTCATTAAAACATATGCTAATGATATTGATGAGGGGGTGTTTACAAGGCGGAGACCTAAAACCATCCGGCTGCGCACAAGTTGACGTTCATTTGTGATTTATAATGGGCACATCTGGAAGGGTGGCGTACGCACGTTTTTTTTGTGCGTACGTTCATTTTCTCTGAATCACACGTACGATCATTTCAGAAATGATCTAAGATCAGATGAAGATCTTATGTTCCTGTGATTAATTTTCTTTGGGAATGTGATGTTCGAGGCGGAACACAAGAAATGTTAAAATATTGGTTCTGCTCTGAACGGACTGATTGAAAAAAAATAATAATCAGATAATCAGATTTGAAGTTATGGTAGGCATTAATCATGTCCAATGATATAATGAAAGTGGAGCGATGCATCCAAATTTACAGCCAGAGAAAAGATGCTAAAAAAGAGTGAACAAGATGGATGAAATGGGAGAGAGGGAAGGAGGGAGTGAAGGAGGAAGATAAAAGGGAGTGAGGGAGACAGAGATAGAAAGTGCGACAGAGGAAAAAGCATGTGTAAATGTTTAGAAGGGAAATATATGCCTCTGCATGCACCATCTAAACCAAAGAGTGTTTTAAGTTCTGCCAATGAGTGGGTTTACATTGGAGTGTGTGTGTGTGTGCGCACGTGTCCCTGCGTGCCTGTGTGTGTGTGCACGCGCACGTGTGCGAATAAATGAAGGAGTGGGTGAGTGCTTCACTGATGTCATTGCAGTTGTGTTTTGGGTTACGCCAATAAAGTCGGTTTGTGCTGAACTCGGGGAACAAGACAAACGTTTCATCTATCGATAGCACACACACTCCCTCTCTCTGTCTCACTCACAAACACACACACACACACACACACACACACACACACACACACACACACACACACACACACACACTGCTGCTGTCCATTTACTGAAAGTATGCTCTGTTGTTTAAATTTTTCCTACTGATGTGAGCCAGTACGTTTATTATGCCCATATAAACACACACACATACACATGCACATACACGCAGCCATACACACACAGACCCAGTAGATATGAAGACCCAAACACACACACACACACACACACACACACACACACACACATATGCTTACAGAGGAAACAGAGAGAAACACATGTGCGCACAGGCACACACACTCAGACACACACACACAACCACTAACAAACACACACACACACACTTTCTGGCTGTGGTCCTGTTGTCCATTGTCCACTGGCTTCCTGGAATGGACTCACCGGATTGGCTGCAGATGTGACAAGCGGCCGTCGCCACAGAGGCAGGAAACACTGCACGCTCCTGCTGCAAACTGATTCTACTAATTACACACACACACACACACACACACAGACACACACACACACACACACACATCCTGACGAATATATCAATGAGCACAAAAATTCATATGCACAGGCACACTCACACATACACACACACACAGTCTCACATACACTAGAAAACAGATACTCAATAGATTAGCACTTGCATATACCAACATAACCAAATTGAGCAAATGTCACCAACATAACAGCAATGTAGACATGGAATGACAAGCTCACACACACACACATATTCACACACACAAACATACTTCCTAAAATACAACACACTTACATCAACACATGATTATAAACAGTTAAATAATGTTGACAAAAATGTATTCACTCTCTGTCACACACACACACACACACACACACACACACACTCCACTCACAAACACAAACAACACCCCCCCACACACACACACACACCCCACACACACACACACAACACCAGGCTGCATCCTCTAACCCTCTCTGCTGCCCTCTGTTCCCTCCCCTCAGGTGCACTCATCCATCATCCCTCATTCTCTCTCTCTCTCTCTTTCTCTCTATGGAGCGCAAAGGAAAACAACACAATGCAAGGAGGGAAGTGTGTGTGTGTCTTTGTTTTTTTTGTGTTTTTGTTGTCTGTATGGCACGCTATCATCTGATTAACTCCCAAAGAATTTTATCCTTCTCCCTTAAGCTCTCTCTGTCTCTTCTTTGTCTGTTTCTTTCATTTTCTCTGCATGTCTTTCTCTCTCCTCTGATAATAAGGACTCTAAGGTCAAAGGTCATCATAGATCACATCCTGCATGCCCCAGTATCTCGGTATGTGAAGGTGAGTGTATCTGTGTATGTGTGTCTGTGTGTTTGTGTGTGTTTGTGTGTGTGTTTGTGTGTGTGTGTGTGTTTGTGTGTGTGTGTGTTTGTGTGTGTGTGTGTGTGTTTGTGAATGTGTGTGTTTGTGAATGTGTGTGTGTGTGTGTGTGTTTGTGTGTGTGTTTGTGTGTGTGTGTGTGTGTTTGTGAAAGTGTGTGTTTGTGAATGTGTGTGTGTGTGTGTGTGTGTGTGTCTGAATGTCACTGTACTGAATGCAGCCTTAACATCAACTTTTTTGCATGCAGACCATGTTTCAAATTCGAGTTCCCACACAAACATATCAAGTTGTGGACCATATGTCTGTTTAGTTAATTAACACCAACAAAACATTTGACATCTTTTCAAAATACCATTCCTCCTTATGTGATGAGCATCAACTACTGTGTATTGTCAGTAAATGTTAAGCTAGCAGTGACGAAAATGAACAAAACCATAACTTCAACCGAAGTATGCACCGAATTGTGAAACAATGAATAGCTCAAAGCATGTGTGTGTGTGTGTGTGTGTGTGTGTGTGTGTGTGTGTGTGTGTGTGTGTGTGTGTGTGTGTGTGTATGCAAAGAGAGAGAGAGAGAAAGAGGGAGAGAGGGAGAGAGAATGTTTGTGAAAGGGTGTGTTATGATCACGTCTGACCTGCTGAGCTGAAGTGTGTGTTCTGAGCCTGCTGTTGATGGACAGGCCATCCTGGCCTTGATCTTTATACTTCACTTCAGGCTGTGTGTGTGTGTGTGTGTGTGTGTGTTTTGATCAGTTGTGTCCTGCAGAGCTGGATTATGGTGCTGATGGACAGGCCATCCTACTTGACCTGATCTTGATCTTTACACCTCTCTCACACTACGATCATGTGTGTGGGTGTGAGAGCCCAGATGTGCATGAAGTTTTGTTTTGACATATGTGTGTGTGTGTGTGTGTGTGTGTGTATGTGTGTGTGTGAAATGTGTGTATATGCATTGCATTTCATATATTCATTTGTATCCATGTGCCCATGCATAATAGAATAAGGAGAGATCATATCAACGTTGATGAAATGAAATGAGGTCATATTCAAAATTAAGAGACCACTGGAAATTTGAATATGACTGTCAACTCATTCGAAAGTCACTCAGTAACCATAGGATGACACCCGAAAAATGTGCAGAGGTCTCTTAGTTATTTCCAGAGCTGTATAGCCAGCTCTTCCACAATTAGAGACTGTTGATATGATCTCTCCTTATTCTGCTATGCATGGGCAATGTAATATGAGTGCATTTGATATTGCTGTATACGTAAATAGCTGTATTTCATGTTAAACATTGATATACAGTGATAAATAAATAGGCAATTAGAGATAGTGATATCTGTGTGTACTTGTATGTGTGTCTCAGTGGGTAAGTCTGTACAGTCTGTGTGTGTGTGTGTGTGTGTGTTTGTACACTCATCCATGTATGTGTGTGTGTGTGTGTGTGTGTGTGTGTGTGCACTCGCTTCACTGTTACTCCTCTCTCTCTTGAGTGATCTCAAACCGCACACATCTGGAGACGTTTGCCCAAGAACGAAGAGAAGAGAATGGAGGATGTGAGAGAGAGAGAGAAGAGAGAGAGAGAGAGAGAGGGAGAGAGAGAGGTGGTGGTGGAAGTGGTGTGTGTGTGGGGGGGGGTGGGTGGCGTTGTGTAGCTCACCAGAAGAGTTGGATTGTAACAGCTCGCCCAGCTTCTCTTTAGGGAGCAGCAAAATAAAATGGGAGAAGGAGAGAGGGATAGAGAGTAAGAGTGAGAGAGAAAAAGAGAGCAAGTGAGAGAGGAACAAGCAGCATAAGAGCTCCTGATGGAAACCAGATTGGCGGCAGTTTTTTTTCTTTCTTTTACCCATAAGTCCCCTCTCCTCGCGACGCGAACCCCACCCCGTGTTTTGCCTCTCTGTGGCCAAATTGAAACAATATTATTGGACAGAATCACACAGAGAGATGTCTGCTTGTCTTGCATTTGTCTAAGTGTGTGTGTGTGTGTGTGTGTGTGTGTGTGTGTGTGTGTGTGTGTGTGTGTGTGTGTGTGTGTGTGTGAGAGAGAGAGCGTGCATGGTATGTTTTTTTTACAACAGTATGAAGACATGAAAAGGCTGAAATTGTGATTGGCAGCTGTAATTTGAGTTATGGACACACTTTGATTTATGTAACTCAATCGAACTACTGACACACCCAGATTCTCTCACTCATTCACACACACAAAAACACCACACACACACACACACAAAAACACCACACACACACACACACAGACACACACACACACACACACACACACACACACACACACACACACACACACACACACACACACACACACACACACACACGGCATCTTTCCAAACTCCAATGGAGCCTTGTGTTAATGGGCTCCCTGTACTGTGAATAAACATTCTTGCACTATTGCAATGTGGCGTCTTGTCTCGCTTTTATGATGTCACTGACGCCAGAATTTTGCCTCTGCCTCAGCAGCATCCCTTTGCCTCTGAAATCAGTCTGTCTATCTGTCTGTCTGTCTGCCAATCGGTCTTCACATCTCTCACTGTCTAGTTTTGTGTCTGTGTGTCTGTCAGGCTTCATCTCCACCCCGTCTTAATCTGTCCATCTGTCTAAATCTTGACAGTTCTCTGTTCTATCATCCCTTTTCAGTGACCCCTTCATCCCACTTAAACTCTGCTCTCTGTGTGTGTTTCCCCCCCCCCCTCTCTCTCTCTCTCTCACTCTCTCACTCTCTCTCTCTCTCTCTCTCTCTGTGTGTGTGTGTGTGTGTGTGTGTGTGTGTGTGTGTGTGTGTGTGTGTGTGTGTGTTAGTCTGATATCATGCTCCCTAAGTAGACAGCCTAGATTTACACAATCACAATGACACAAGAAGCCAACAATAATCCCACCCAGAGCTCAAAGTCTTTGGGATTTGTTTGTTTGTGAGTGTGTGTCTTGGTCTGTGAGTGCTTCTGTGTGTGTGTGTGTGTGTGTGTTTGTCATGTTCTTTTAAAAGAGGTGGGATTCACACTGTCACAGACACAAGAGAAGCCAACAAATTCTCACACAGAGTTCAAAGTGCCTGGGATCTAGCTGTCTCTGTCTCTTTGTTTCGCAACGTGCGTGTAAAATCATTGCGAGGTATGTACAAACAGGCCGCAATGATGTAAAAGCGCAAACTGCCTGTCGCGGGAGCTGAAAGTGGCAGATTGCGATTGTCATGTCATGCATATGCGTTCATGGGAGGATCCAGGGGAAAGTGGGAGTTTAGCGTAAAAAGATGGGAGGGGAAGAGTAAAGAGCGCCTAATTATGTATTCCGCGGTATGTACAAAGACTGCTCCTGAAAGCGCACGTCTATTCTGCGCCTAAATACTTGCGCCTTGTAAAAGCAGGTGTTTATCCAAATTGAAGTCCAATGCTTCAATAAGAGAACCTTTCAAAGACAACAGAACCGCTATTTAGAGCACCAGTTTTGCAAGTCTTTGTAGGCTACTATCTAAAGCAACATTAACTTTCCTTGGCCTTTCGAATGTCTTACTTTCACTTTCACGTCATTCACTTAAACTTTCCTACTTGCTAGATTTGACCAATCTTCCATAGCCTACGTTCACAAGTAGTTTGAGTAGAACTACTGATCTTCATTATCTCCCTGCTCGTTGACATCTTATCATCTATGGTATTATTTCATGATCGCTAAACGTTTGATTCTTTTTAATGTCATCAGTTAACTTCATTCAACTGCGCTTGTAGGCTCTGCCATTCAGTTGTGGACGTTCGTAAATTGCGTTTATGGGCGGAGAGAGGCAGAGAAAGGCACAGTTTACACCAAGGATTGAACGATTGATAAATACGACAGAAACTTGGGTCTGTCAGCGTTCGCAGTCTGCGGTTTGTCCATGGCGCTGATAACGTTACGTTCGCAAATGTACGTACATCTGGCCCTCTGTGTCTTACTGCCTGTTCCACTGCCCCTCCCCATTTCTGTCTGTCTGTCTGTCCGTCACTCGCGGTAGGTATGTGCATGCGTGTTTCTCTGTGTCTGTACGTGTCATTGTGTGTCTCTGTGTGTCTGTCCATTTAAAATGGTCATTTCAGGCCCCAGCAGTGGCGCGACTGGCTGGGGCACCTGCACCGTACGCTGGCGATCCGGGTTCGATTCCCTGTGGTCCTTTCCGGATCCCACCCCGACTCTCTCTCCCACTCACTTCCTGTCAATCTCCACTATCCTATCTAATTAAAGGCAAAAAAACTATTTTTTTTTAAAAAAATGGTCATTTTAGACTGTTTTCTCACTTTCCTTTTTCAGGACCCTAACCAAAAGTAACTTTGATGTCTAAGACAGGGCAAGAACCAATAACAATTTGATTCAAACAAAACTTTTTTCTCACCTAAATTCCATTTCTGCTGAGAAAATTATTGTATCACGCATAGATAATGATATAGTTTGCATATTTGAATAAATGAAATATAACAACGACATGTACAGTACTGATAGTCAGAAAAGGAGAAAAGGCTGTATTTTGCATATATCAGTCTTTTTATTGCACAGATGGATTTCGCCGTAGTGTCTTCCACAGTGGGCACTATGCATGATGGTTCTACAGTATGGAATAGGGCAAATGTCATGTAGCTAATGTCATAAGACCACATGGCCTTTTCCCCATTGCTCAAAAGTCAAATTCAAGTCATTCAAGAACATACCAAAAAATAATGCATCTTAATCAAACAAAACTAAGTGTTGTTAGGTTGCATAAGGTTACTGAAACAGTACCATGGCAAATGTCTGAATGTGCACGTAGTGAAAGGTGAGAGGGGTCATCCCACCCCACCCAGCACTCTGTGTAAACATAGCAAAAGACCGTCAAGTTCAGAAATTCACAATTCCATTCTCCTATACAAATTTGTTGTTTAAAAGATACACATATGCATATTTACTTTCACAAAATAATGCACAGAATAACTAACACTAAGAGGTACTCATTCATTGACTATAAACTTAAGCATTTCCTAGTTGCATAATACTGTAATCTAGCCTGGAGGCCAGACCAAATTTAACTCCGCCCACAAAATTTGAGGTTGGGAAATTCGGTCTGGACTTGTTCCATTGAGAAACAACCAGAGCGGTTTGAACCGACTGCACCAATCAAATTGTTTGGGTGGGCATCGTACGATGCTGGACAGATGAACAATGATGCCTCGTCTATCATGTTACCTGAGTTGCTAGAAGGTTGACATTTACATTTTGCTATTGCGTCTGTTGTACAAGATTATGACAGCGCAATAACTTTGAAAAACGCATTTGTGGAGAATAAGGATAGTTGGTGATTCACGGCATGGCTATTTCTTTACTCTGATTGGCTAGGTCTATCCAATTGAGTGCAGAGGCATTTTACCCCCTGTATCGGTTGAAACGCCCTATAATCACATCCCAATGGAGCTGTATCAGACTCTAATTTTGAGTATGGCTACATCAGGCCATTTTGTATCTGCAATATTACATGAAAAAAAAAATAATTTTGTCGGGTGTAAAGACTGGGAGGACTTTACCCAGAAGCCGTTTGGCTGTTTGAGCGTGTGTGTGTGTGTGTGTGTGTGTGTGTGTGTGTGTGTGTGTGTGTGTGTGTGTCCGTGTGTGTGACTGATGGAAAATTCCTTTCAGCCACTATAATGTCCTCAACACTAAATTGAGTCATAAACTCACATACAGACACATACATAACCCACGTGTTACCGCAGACACATACACACTCTCACACACACAGATGCATAGAGGCACATGTGAGTGATTTCAGACTAATTAGCAGTTAGTCACGCTTGGCTAATGAATGAGAGAAGGTTTGTTTTCTTTGGACGGACCACAGAAACAGCCTTTCAGTACTAATCAGACATGCTCATACACACACACACACACACACAAACGCACACACACACAGACACACACACACACACACACACACACACACACACACACACAGACAGACAGACACACACACACACACATGCATAATTAGAGAGAGTAACTCACACTTAGCCTTTTCTCATACTCTTGGTTGGAAAGACACTGTGACACACATGCACATACACTTCTCTACTCTCTCTCTCCCTCTCTCTCTCTCTTTCTCTAACGCACGCACACACACACACACACACACACATGTTCTGTCTTTCACACCCTTTTGTCGTTACATCCCATGATCTGATTCTCCACCAGTCTTCTTGTCTGTCTATCTGGCTTCCTGATAACACTGTCTCTTAATACGTCATGAAAACCTTAAAGGTAACCTTACAAGTTTCCTTTTCCAAGTGTCTTTCCCCAACTATCTCTTAATAGATCTTCTTACCTACATATACCATAACTTCCGTCAGCTATACCTTAACAGGCTAAATCCATGTTTTTGTCAATTATTGTCATCCATATAGTTTTGAGCATGCTTGAGATTTGTTTGATAAGCATGACAGCAATGAAGCACAAAATATAACATGTAGGTCTTCCTTTGCAGTAATTACACATTTACTGACATGACATTGTTAGACTCTTAAATGTTTGTTTTATCCAAAAACACACTTAAGGTATAGCTTCAGACTTACAGAGGGTACAGCTACAAACATGTCAGGGAACAGGAGGTCACAACCTTAAGGTAGCGTAAGGTGTAGCTCACGAACGACGTAGCGATAAGAAGGTTTCAGGGAACCAGGCCTAGACATCTGAATGGTCTCTTAAGCCTTCTTCTTGACACACTAGACCTGGACAAAGCTCTGTGGTCAACCCAGTTCACACCCATCGCCCAGTTTGTACTGTAGACCAGTGAGGATGTGATGCTGTCATAAATGATTAATGGAGGACTATGATATTTTTGAAGTATTGAATGACACAGACATTTGCAATATAAGTGCACTGTTATTGGTCTTGCATTTATAATATGCCAACATTTGGTTGTGGTTGCTGTGAGCAACATGTTATCCAGACTTAACTGACATGCACATTGTGATGCCGACAACAAATTCTTTTCTCATTCTGATATACTCTTTTCCTCCTCTCACAAGTTTTGTGTACTCGGCTGAGACATTTGTGATCCTCTGCAGACATTTCACTTCATGCTTCACACAATGCCTCTCTCTCTCTCTTTCTCTCTTTATCCCTCTGTCCCTCTATCTTCCTCCCCCTCTCCCTCTCTCTCTCTGTCTCTGGTACGGATGTGGTTTAATTGACAGTAATTGGGGGGCTATTATCTGCGGTTGGTTGTAACTGACCCTTTAAATTTCCCTTGAGAGAAAAGAGAGAGAGAGAGGGAGAGAGAGAGAAAGGGGGAGAGAGAGAGAGAGAGAGAGGGATTCTCTAAGACAAGAATCCACATACAAATGTTTTCTTTACATACTCCTTACTCAGGATGCTATTCACACGGCATGGAGCCAACACAACAACCCAGAGGGGAACACACACACACACGCACACACGCACACACACACACACACACACACTCAGGCATGCAAACACACACACACAAACACCTCACAGAATTCATACACAGTCCAGATACAACCAGGTCACAGTCTACTGCACTCAGTCACTTCTTGTTTGCTTGTATTGGTGTGTATGTATTCTTGTGCGTGCGTGTTCATTATACCTGTGCATATTTCTAATCTCTCTGGCTTATTTGCTGCACTCTCACTCTCTCTCTCCCTCGCTCTGTTTTCTCAGCTGGTCTCTCTCGCTCTCTTTCTGTTGACTCACACAAAGAGAAGTTTGTTTTCTCCTCACTGCACGGGGATTAATTGTTTCCGTGCCCTGACGGAGGGAGAGTGAGAAAAGGGCGTGTGTGTGTGTGTGTGTGTGTGTGTGTCTGTGTGTGTGTGTGTGTGTGTGTGTGTGTGGTTGGGGCTGGGAGGAGGGACTCTCCTCGTCATCTTTGTCGTTCTGGGTATAATCAGTATAGCAAGTGCAAGTGAGACGAGACGAGAGCAGGGGAAGTGTCTCCATGAGCATAACTCAAACCAAACACAAACATTCATTTGTTCTGCCAGATTATTCTGAATCACCAGAACGAAATAGACCTCTCAACACGTATGTGATGTACATGGCCACTAATTAACTCCCAGCTGTCTACATGTTTGGGTAGGTATGTATGCATGATGTGTGTGTGTGTGTGTGTGGTGTGTGTGTGAGGGACAGAGGCACAGAGGCACAGTGTCACATGCACGTGTGTCCCATGTGTGCCATGTGTGTGCCGTGTGTGTGTGTGTGTGTGTGTGTGTGTGTGTGTGTGTGTGTGTGCTTGCATGTGTATAACAGGAAAGAAAACAGTGGGCAGGATGACACACTCCATTTGACCCTTGACCGAAAACCTTAAACTCTCAACTCAAAACAACTCGAACAACACACACACACGCATGCACACACACACACAATGTGGTGATTGACATGTTGATGACAGACATGGCCATTTTTTGTTTTAAAACTGTTAGATCAGTTCTTTGTGCTCATTGTAACATTCATTTTACAGTCTATTTCAATTAACCAATGTGTCTGTCTGCATGTAGGGATGCATACATTTAGATGGAAAGTGAATGCATGTATTAATCTGTGCGTCTCATTAAACAGCAGATCATTACAACAAAGTCTTGATTGAAGTGGGAGCTAATTATCAATTTTAATTGAGTATTTATTTTATTATTTATTCATGCGCTAAATTGAATTGATTAATTAAATACAAAATTGATCCCTCTGAATTAAACTTACAATACAGACGAATACAAAATGGCAGGTATGTGCTTTTCATGTAAGTATCTGATCCTAGCCCATTAACATCTGAAAATATACAGCTCTGGAAAAAATAAAGAGACCACTGCACATTTTTCTGATGTCATCCTTGCTGAGTGACATTCAAATGAGTTGACGGCCATATTCAAATTTGCAGTGGTCTCTTAATTTTGAATATCACCGTCAACTCATTCAAATGTCACTCAGCAACCGTAGGATGACATCAGAAAAATGTGCAGTGGTCTCTTAATTTTTTTCCAGAGCTGCAAATTATAACTAAAAGTCTGTGAAAGAAAAAATGTTGACCTGTCTGAAAGCATCGTAGTCAGGACTGATGAAGTCAATGATGCAATCATGATGCTAGATTACAACAGGTATGGATCATATTCCAGCAGGATATTTGGAACTTGACAGTCATAACGAATCTGTCCTCTGATTGCCTTGTGCTTGACTGGTTTCCTTGCTCATGGTGTCCTACCAGCACCCATCATCTCTATATTTCTAGTACCTGATAAATGACAAAGCTGGCAAAATTAACAGCATGGATCATGATAGAGCCATTACCCTCTCTAGTATTGTCTCTAAAGTACGGGAAAGAATCATGTTACCACGGTTAGAAACATTTTTATTGTTTTCCCTCAGATAATCCATTTTGTAAAAGAAACTAAAGTAAAACATGGTACTGATATGTACATTTATGCCTTAAAGGAAATGGTTTTGAATAATACGAGTCACAATTCCGCTGTATTTCCGCATGCAAAGCATTTGATAGAATTAATCATGAAAATGTATTTTTTAAACTGCTTGGTAGAGGGGTAACAAAGAATATATATATATATATATATATATATATGAGCGATGACAGATATTTATCCTTAGTGTTATCCTTATTTATATGCTCAGACTAATATGCTGCTTCACAAGTTTAGCATTTGGTCAGTCAGTGTAAAATGTACATTATATTGACCCTTCTGTCCACCCATGTATACAGTGGTGTAGTTGCAGGACATGCCTGCGGAGGCTGATTCTGACGCGCTGAGGTTGCTGCTATCGGTTCATAGCGGTTTGTATTCTCGGATGCCTACATGTGAGGCATTTCTCACAAATCTGATGTAGAACTCAGATTCAGTAGAACTGAGAACAGTATCATAGAGGCTTAGAAAAAACTGGCGAGAGAACCTATAGCCTACTGTTGACCGATTGATTGATTGACAGATTGATTGATTTGATTGTTTGATTTTGATGAACTATCACACCTTCACAATGTTTAATTAATTTGTTATTATTATCACAAGAGGATTTATAAAAAAATATATTTTTTATGCTATGGACCTTTTTATGAGTCTGAAACAGAGATTGAATTTATTCAAATCAAAACATAAAAGTTTCACAAAACTTCAATAAATGAGACATAGCAAACTAAACCAAGTTGCATATTTCACATAATCTTTTTAAAAACTGGTCATAACGTTTGTATCACTGATATAATGTTAGTAAGTTTTTTTTCTTCAAAAGAGATTTCAAATGGGTCTCTCTCTCTCTCCATCTCTCTTTCTCTCTCTCTCTCTCTCACACACACACACACACACACACAAATAGCCTTGTGGAGGATAGCTCTTAAACAGATGAAATGTGGACGCTATATTCTATTGAGTGCAGTAGTCATTTTATCTGTGGTGTGTGGTTTACGTGGCTCCTTCCAAGCCTTCCCTTTACGGTCAAATTGTGCACATCAACTGCCACACACACTCCACAGCATAGAGTCCACCAGCCAATCAGAAACACTGTGCGGTCTGAGGGGTTTGATTCTGAGTGCTTATCGTCATGGATATAAATAATGGACTTTACAGTGGACTGACATTACAGTGGAAAGATATACCTCATTGGCGTGATCAAGAGCCATAGAAAATGTGCTATATAGCTTTGGTTTGTCTTTAAATCTATACCACCACTTTACCACCACCTGTGTGGTATTACCTACCTGTTAATTAGCACACTACTGTATTATTGGTCATGTGTCCTTGACCAATCAGATTTTTGGACAACAATTAAATGGAGATGGGTCCATATTTACAGACTTTGCAGTATTAATGCATACAATTGATACTGTATGCTATAGATGTAGACTTATTTCAATGACACATTCTTATGATTACTCTTACAGAATAAATGAACAAACTTCTCTTTGAAGATTTCGCTATGAACCCGAGGGAACAATGCTGCTACACAATTTGCGTGTGTGTGTACATGTATACGTGTGTGTGTGTGTGTGTGTGTGTGTGTGTGTGTGTGTGTGTTTAGGTGTTGCAGTCTCTGATCAAAAGGAATGAAAGAAAAATATCAGGTCAGGTCAGCCAAGGTTCTCTCTCTCTCGCTCTCTCTTTCTCTCTCTCTCTCTTTCTCACTGTCAGCGCCTCTTTGTCTCGTTCCAGCCACTGAGCAGTGGTATATTGTCTTCTTGTCACTTCTGAAATGAACTGGAATTAGGATCAATTACATGAGCACACAGACACAAGCACACATACAGAATTCTCCCTTTCTCTCCCCCATCTCCTCTCTCTCTCAAACACAAGCACTATGACACTCATCCACTCGGACGACACAGCATATTGAGCATATTTACTCTCCAAGACCGCCATCTAGTGTTTACTGTGGGAAGGGCATAATTCCTGAACAAGACTTTGACACAAGTTGGCCCAACACAAGTAAACATAACAAGATTGCACACTTTTCCAATTCTGTCCAAACCTCTGCACACAAACAAGTGTTCTCTCACACACACATATACTGCCTCATATATGCACTCGTGTAACCACATGCATGGGAACTCTCTCACTCTCTCTCTCTCTCTCTCACACACAGACACACACACACACACACACACCACACAGGATGCATGCCTCTTTGGGCTCTCTACCGGTGCAGTGACTCCCATCACAGGGGGCAATGGAATGCTGATGCCTCTCCCAGTGTTCCCTTGACAACCATCACCACGGTGACCCACGGAACAATAAGGGTCAGCATCATCCGAGCGGCGGCCGGGAGAGAACAGGAAGTGCCTGTATGCGTTCAGCTGCTGATTTCCTGTGAAATCACACACACACACTGACATACGCATCCAACCTTGTTCAAGTGTTCAAGTGAGTTTCATCGCCTCATAAACAAACACAAAATCACAGACACAAAATCACACACACACACACACACACGCGCACACACACACACACACCTCATTTATGGGCCACAGATTCATCCACTCACAATCATATACAGTACTGTACATACAGTAAACACACACACACACAAACACAAACACACACACACACACACACAGAGAGACATGTATAGACACACACACACATCTGAGCAATTCCGATTAATTTTCAGACAATTACAGGAACCTGCTCGCACACTCCCTCTCTCATTGTCTCTCTCTCTCTCTTTCTCACACACACACACACACCACACACACACACACACACACACTCACACAGAGACATGTATAGACACAAAGGGGATTCCCTTTCTCTTTTGTTTCAACTTTCTCTGTGAAAGCATCTGAACTGCTTATATAAAGGTGTTCGGACAGAAGTAAATAGGCTTCTATCTCACTTTTGAGAGAAACAAATAGGCACTCTTACTAAGTAGGACTACAGCTGTTCCATTATTTAATGGTGAAATGTGGAGTTATTTTATTCAAAAATCACCTAGAAATAGCAAAAGAACTGCTTTGACGTAAGCCGTGATGGAAAATATGCTTCTCCATGTAGAATCTGGAGAACATAGCATAGCCAGAATGATTTTCAACACACTGAAATAGGACACTCAAGTCACATCATTTCATTATGCTCAGTGGCATTACTCCCTGTTCTATATCCCAAGACACATATGTCTGGGGCCTGTTTTAGTACAGGGGTCAATCCAGAGTTTGGCATCACCTAGGGTGACCAACCATTAGTTAGAATATGAATAGGGTCAATATGAAGTCACAAATCCATGATAACCTTTCCAGCTTTTCATAGTCCAGAGGCCAATCTAATCTTTAGGTGGTGAACATTAAAAATAAAAGGAAACAAAACAAATAGATATCTACATGAAACTTCCCCAGGTGAGTTTGGAACTGTCAATCCACAGTCAACAAAACGGACTTCATAGCTGGCTATGCCAACAACCTTTCGTTGGAACTCCTTGCTCTCACTGAGACTTGGATCAAACCAGAGAACACTGCCACACCGGCTGCACTCTCCACTAACATTACACTATCCCACACCCCTCGCCCATCTGGACGAGGAGGTGGGACGGGCCTGCTGATCTCCAACAAATGGAAATTCACCCCGCTACTGCCTTCAAACAAATATGTCTCATTCGAATTCCATGCCATCACAGTGATCGCCCCAGCAAAACTCTACGTGCTGGTCATCTACCGCCCTCCAGGCCAACTAGGTGACTTTATGGACGAACTTGACACTCTGCTGTCCTCCATCCCTGAGCATGACTGTCCGCTTCTTGTTCTCGGCGATATGAACATCCACTTAAATGCCCCAGGCTCAGCAGACTTTTTGGCCCTGATCCACTCCTTTGACCTCAAACTGGTTCAAAGCCCACCGACTCACAAAGCTGGCAAAGAGCTTGACTTGATCCTCGCTCGGAACTGCAGCACAGACACCCTCATGGTGACGCCTCTCCATCTTTCTGACCACTTCTTCATCCAGTTCAACGTCAGCCTGACAGAACAGCCTCCGGCTCTGTGGTTGCCTCCGGTCTACCTCCACTCAACACCTTCTCCTCTCTGGAGGTTAATGAGGCCACAGACTCGCTCTGCTCCACACTGAGCTTGTGTCTAGATGAGCTGTGCCCTCTTACCACAAGGCCAGCTCGATCCAAACACTCTTATCCATGGCTAAATGATACCCTCCGATCGCAGCGCACCAAACTCAGAGCCGGGGAGAGGAAATGGCACAAATCCAAACTAACTGATGACCTCAAAAACTACCAGACACTCCTGACCCCCTTCTCAGCCAGCATCACTGCTGCTAAGACGGCTTTCTACAATGACAAAATCAACAGCACTACAGACACTAGAAAACTTTTCTCAACCTTCAAATCGCTACTCAACCCTCAGCTGCTTGCTCCTCCATCCAGCCTTACTGCGGATACCCTCGCCTCATTTTTTACAAACAAAGTGACGGCAATCAGCAGTCAATTCTCTACATGCCCACTCAACGCATCTGACTCAGATACCGCACTCCTAAAAACCTCTAGGGACTGCTGGAACATCTTTTTCAGCATTCACGCCTCTCTCCGAGAGTGAAGTATCTAGACTCCTGACATGCAGCTGTCCTACCACATGCTCGCTGGACCCTATACCTACGAGCCTACTTCAGTCCATCAGCCCGACCATCGCTCCAGCTATCACACATGTGATCAATGCCTCGCTAACCTCCGGCACATTTCCAACAGCGTTCAAAATGGCCCGGGTAACACCGTTACTTAAGAAAGCTTCTCTCAACCCTGCTCGAGAACTACCGCCCTGTCTCACTCCTGCCTTTCCTATCCAAAGACATTGAACGAGCAGTCTCCAAACAGGTCTCTGACTTCCTTTCACAGAACAACCTTCTGGATCCAAATCAGTCTGGGTTCAAAAGCGGTCACTCTACCGAAACGGCTCTGCTGTCTGTAACAGAAGCCTTAAAAGAAGCCAGGCCGACCGCTCGGTCATCAGTACTCATTCTGCTTGACTTATCGGCTGCCTTTTACATGGTTAATCACCGCATCCTTCTGTCTATACTCGCTAACATGGGAATCTCCGGTTCTGCTCTCTCCTGGTTTGAATCCTACCTCACAGGACGCTCGTTTAACGTATCATGGCTTGGTCAGCTATCTGCACCTCACCATCTCACCATAGGGGTCCCCCAGGGCTCAGTGCTGGGCCCCCTTCTCTTTGCTATCTACACCACCTCCTTGGGACAGATTATCCATTCGCATGGCTTCTCATACCACTGCTATGCAGACGACACACAGCTCTATCTGTCCTTTCCACCTGTTGACCCCTTGGTTTCAGCACGGATCTCAGATTGCCTCTCAGACATAGCTACATGGATGAAGGCACACCACCTCCAGCTAAACCTCTCAAAGACTGAACTGCTGGTCCTCCCAGCTAAACCTACCATACACCACGACATCAACATCAAATGTTGACTCCCTGTCTGTTTCACCTACTGCAAGAAATCTAGGAGTTGTTCTCGACAACCAACTAAAGTTCTCAGATCATGTTGTCTCAGTCGCCCGGTCATGCCGTTTCCCACTCTACAACATACGGAAAATCAGGACTTACTTGACTCAAGATGCTACCCAACTTCTGGTTCAGGCAATAGTCATCTCACGACTCGACTACTGCAACGCCCTCCTGACAGGTCTCCCAGCCTGCGCAGTGAAACCACTTCAGATGATCCAGAACGCGGCGGCGCGCCTGGTCTACAACCAACCCAAAAGGGCACGTTACCCCGCTGCTCATCCAGCTACACTGGCTACCTGTGGCGGCCCGCATCAAATTCAAGGCTCTAACGCTTGCCTACAAAGTTGTCTCCGGTTCTGCTCCCACCTACTTGAATGCCCTCATACAGACATACGCTACCTCCAGACCGCTGCGCTCCTCAGACGAACGACGTCTAGCTCTACCACCGGTACGCTCAAGCCAATCCAAACTTTTCTCATCTGTTGTTCCTCGTTGGTGGAACACACTGCCAGTTCCTACAAGGGCAGGGACATCCCTCTCCATTTTCAAAAAACTCCTGAAGACCCAGCTCTTTAGAGAACATCTCCTCTCATAGCAACACTTACAACAAGTCTTGCTGATCCTAGCACTCACCAGCCGTCTTAAACTGACACGTAACTGTTAAAAACAGCACTCACTGATGCACTTATTCTTACTGTACTCTAATGTTTTTTAAATTGTCCTAAAATTGTTGAGAATTGCTCTAAAACTTAAACTGTTTACCATGTTGTTAATCTCTTTGGCTAAAAAAGCGTCAGCCAAATGTAATGTAATGTAATGACTTTGGGTTCATGTTTCTATAATACGTGTTTATTGTAGTACAATTAAATTACTTGTCTAGTGTCTAATTAAAATATTTGTATATTGTCTAATTACAATTTTAAACGGTCTATTGTGTATTGTAACAAACATTCTGGTTTTAAAAAAAGGAAATTCCTTGTGAGATTGGTTGGATACAACCTATCCTAACCAAAATAATTTATCCAGTTTTATGGTTATGGTATTTAGCAGACCCTTTTGTCCAAAGCAAAATACAATTAACAACAATACAATAGTTAAATTTAACAGTAAACAATTAAAAAAGTTGGTAAGACTACACCAAGGAGAACAGCAATAATACAATGTCAATTCAATCAGTTGCCTAATGACAATAAATAAATACTATAATATACAAACCATAATGCATAATAAATGCTTAATAACTAGTGTAACTAGTGCATGTTGAACAGATATGCCTTTAGACCCCTCTTGAAAGACCCAAAACTATCACAGGAACGGAGAGCACTGGGCATCTCCTTCGACCAACAAGGAGCAACTGAGGAAATCTATTTATAGCTTAGGAGGCTTTGGTTTGGGTCCTCAGATTGCCCTCCTCCCTCACTGCAGTGTATACCATCCTCAAACATCATTTTTAAGTTAGTCTGTATAATTTGCACAAAATATAATAAATATAATGGCCTAGCAGGTTAATAAAGATGTCATACAGTTAAATAATAACTTCCAGAAACTCTAGAAAATTAAAGGAACACGTAAGTTTTACTGAATATGACTTTATTCGAGCAATCACCATCACGCCTAGCCTAGAAATCTAGACGCGCCCCTAGCGGCAGCAAATTACATTTGCTGCCAGGGCTAGTCTAGCAACTCTCCGTTGACTTGTGAGCTCTAGAAATCGAAACTAAATCTGGCATTGAAATCGTGTATAGAGTCGTTTGTTGGGCTTAACATAATGATTGATGGCAGAGTTGCAACGGTTTGGCTTGAATTCCCTGCTACTTGAAAACAAACATCCTATTGCGTCCTATTGCGTGCAGAGGGAATTTGAAAGACAACTGATTATCCCGACCCTCGGACTGAGCACTGCGAACGGTGAGTGCCCAGACCCTACATTATAATGTGGGTCTGGCTCGCCAGGCTACATCACGCCATCTTTTAAAATATATGTTGATGTTGAACACTAGAGGGCATACTTAAGGCATTAAGGACACCATACTGAGGGCATTAAGGACACCATGCAAAGCAGCTGTGAACACAACAGTGGCAAAAGCCAAAGTGTTGAGGTGGCCTGTAAGTCCAATCTGCTTCAAAATGGCCCAGGCTACGACTTCCCACCAAATTTCATGGAAATCAGGATGGACACTGATGGATGGACAGACAGACAAACAGCACTGAAAACATAACATCCTAGATAGATGTAATGATTAGAGACAGCAATAACAACCTGAAAAGAGTGGGATTTCAGATAAAGACTATGATAATGGGCAAGTTACTTTTTTCTCTACTTGCCAAAACGAAAAAATAAGCTCCACATGTCTCTTTACATTTATGGGTTACCATTTCATCGTGGCTTTTGCTGAGAAACAAATAGTTCGCAACATAGGCCTACACTGAACTTGAATCAAACATTCTTTCTAAAACTGATAGTTCCGATTCTTGATTGTGATTAGCTGAATCCAGAGCCTGGCTGAATCATGTTCGATGCTGTAAAATCCAGCACAAACATACACCTTGACCGCATTCCGTTCTATATTACTGCGCTAACATAACTTGATACAAAAGTTAAATTAGCTGCGTCTTGACGTTGCTTGGCAACCATTCAGATAGAGGAAATATATTTCTTGGCGGAAGAATGATTATCTATGAATAAATCATTACATTTCTCGTTGCTTTGCCTTTACTTTATGAAACTTTGCCAGGTATTTATAGCAATTTCCGGAGGAACTGCGAAAGTGTGCTTGCTCTGGTATTTGCACCATCACTCTCATATAGCACCTTACCATGCATAAGGAACTACAGGCTCAGTCCCTGCCCTATCACTGCAAGCGCCTCATTTTGTTTTATCTTCTACTGTCTATTGTGCAGTGGAGTTTTTTTATATTTATATACTTATGTGACTTTTTCTGCTGTAAGTGCATGTTTTGTGTGATGTCTGTATGCTACTGAGACCTTGTATTTCCCCTTGGGGATCAATAAAGTATCTACCTCTCTCTATGTGACAGTAAGCACAAATGAAAGTAGACATAGAACCACAGTCTTCCTATTTGTGTGGAAATAGGTAATTGAAATGTTTCCACACTGTTCAAAAATCAGTATAATCTTCACCACTTTTACATGTATTCATTTAGCAGACACTTTAATCCAAAGCGACTTACAAGGGCCATTCTCATCAGAGCAACTCAGGTGGCCAACAGGAGCAAACGACCTGCAATTTATAGACAAAACATGCAAATCAACAAAACACAAGCAACTTAAGAAAGCGTCTTCATCAATTTGACAACAACAAAAAGTGAATGACCTACCAATCGTCCTGCAGGCGGACTAAACCATTTTGCACTTTAGCAAGTGGTGAGTGTGACCTTATACAGTCATCAATATTTTTATACAAAATTAAACCCGTCTATCAACCAAGTCATTCAGCAAACATGCTTTACAAATCAACTTTACGTTTCGTCTTACATTTATTATGGCATTTAATTTAGAAATTAAAATATTAGGGAAAAATAAAAATATATTACAGACTTTTCAAGGGCCCTCTTCCCCCTTGGGGCCCTAGTAATCAGTCCCACTTTTCCCCCCAGTCTGACGCCCCAGATCAGCACTCTCTGGTCTTTTTCATAATAAAAAGGGTAAGGCTATTTGCACCCCTGGTACAATTACCAGTGTATGCTATTCGTACCCTGGTGCAATAAGAAGTGAATTCTATTCGTACCCCGGTGCACACAGCAATGTGTCCTATTAGTACCCCGTCTGGTACAAATATCAATGTATGCTATTCGTACCCCGGTGCACACAGCATTGTGTTCTATTAGTACCCCATCTGGTACAAATATCAATGTATGCTATTCGTACCCCGGTGCACACAGCAATGTGTTCTATTAATACCCCGTCTGGTACAAATATCAGTGAATGCTATTTGCACCACTGTGCATTTATTCTGGCATATTGATGATCACACAATGTAATTATATATATATTTTTTAAAACAAGCAACATGTTTTTTTGTTGTTATGTAACGTGGTGTGAATAGCTCAGCTCTGTAATAGACACTCTGAATAAGGTATGCTGTTTGTATCAATGTACAGTTAGAAGTGGATGCTATTTGTACCCTGGTGTTTATAGTACTGTTTGCTATTTACACCCTGGTGCATGAACTAGCTAATTGTTGCAATCAAAACTTCCGTTTGAGAACCGATTTCTTGTTCAAATTGCGCGCCTTCTCTCCAGAGACGTTGGTACACATGCACACTCACTCTGCCAAAATGTATCATATGGGAATCAAACCCCAGTCTCCCACATGCTAACCCAGGTCTGTGACCACTGCACTATCTTCTTCCACAACTAGAGGGTGGTTTCAGGTTAAACTTATAGTTTATAGGCCTTCATATTCACAAAATTTCTGTTAACTAACAAACTGATGGTTGTATGTGTTCACTGAACCAAAATTATGAAAATAAAACACAACTTTTCAATCTAAAACTTAATCTGAACAGATATTAGTGCCGAAACCTTTCAGAATTCTTCACTTTCTGCTGACGAAAAAAACGAATGTCCGCCATGTTTTTTGTGCATGTGAGCAACGTCTTTTTGTTGTTATGTCACAGGGTGTGAATAGCTCAGCTGTGTGGCCAAGGCTTTTCGTACCAGGGGTGTAAATAGACACTCCGTAATAAAAAAGGGGGAAATTATTCTGAAACTTTTTTCCTGAAATCAAGAGTGCCAAATTAAAGATTAAAGATTAGAAGTGTGAAAAGGCTGCACAGTTATTTTTGTTTTTCCTTTGCTGTACAGCACACTAGTGACTTCCTCTTTAGATATTTGACATTCACTGCAGCACAGCTGAACACTCACTCTTCACTGGTCCAGACCAGCAAGTTCACACTTCACACTGACCAGATAGCAGAGAGAAGCAAACATGTCTGACGACATTTATGAAGATCCAGATTCTTCCAATATTAATATAAGACCTAACAACAACACAGAAAATATATATATGAATGCAGTTCCGAAAAGGTCTGGACAAAGAATGAAGCACAGCGAGATCCAGGATAAGTCAGGAGGTCATAATCATGGTAATTATACATTACATTATTCTGCAAGTCCCTTTATATTCTATTGTTCTACACAAAGTATTCTCATATGTGATGTTCTCCTCAGGTCCCTACAAGCTGGCTGTGGTGTTTCTTGGGCTGCTGTGTGTTCTCCTTTTGGCTGCCATCATCATAGGGCTGTGCATCAAAACTGAGGAGGCAAGACAGGTACAGCTTAGGTACAACAACCTGACTGAAGATACTAAACAGTTACAGCTTAGGTACAACAACCTGACTGAAGATACTAAACAGTTACAGCTTAGGTACAACAACCTGACTGAAGATACTAAACAGTTACAGCTTAGATACAACAACCTGACTGAAGATACTAAACAGTTACAGCTTAGGTACAACAACCTGACTGAAGATACTAAACAGTTACAGCTTAGATACAACAACCTGACTGAAGATACTAAACAGTTACAGCTTAGATACAACAACCTGACTGAAGATACTAAACAGTTACAGCTTAGATACAACAACCTGACTGAAGATACTAAACAGTTACAGCTTAGATACAACAACCTGACTGAAGATACTAAACAGTTACAGCTTAGATACAACAACCTGACTGAAGATACTAAACAGTTACAGCTTAGATACAACAACCTGACTGAAGATACTAAACAGTTACAGCTTAGGTACAACAACCTGACTGAAGATACTAAACAGTTACAGCTTAGATACAACAACCTGACTGAAGATACTAAACAGTTACAGCTTAGATACAACAACCTGACTGAAGAGAAGGACCAGTTAGAGATGGTTAATAACAACTTGAATAGAGAGAATAAACAGTTACAGTCAAGAAACTGTAAACTGCTGAAATGTCTGCTGGAAACCAACATCAGTGCCATGGTTGGTGAGCGAGATGAACTACAGTTCATTTTGCAAGTGCAATCTGGTAAGTGCAATTTTCATGCAATTTTGGACAGAAACTATAAACTTAAAGCCAAGCAAGGGGCCGTCGTCTGACCCCAAGCCACACACTGCATGTATGAAAACATAAACACTGACATGGGGCTTGGACATCACAATAAGTGAAGGTACCCATAAATAAAACTGCTATGTGTTGCCAAAGCTAGTTTTACAAATAACACAGAACAAGAACAAGGAAAAGAAGACAGAGATACAGCATACAATGTATAAACGTGATCACAAAATAAACAGTAGTAGAAATAATACTAGAATGATAGGTAGGGGTGAGTGTGTGTGTGTGTGTGCGTGAGAGAGAGAGTGTGTCTCTGTGTGTGTGTGTGTCACTCTCAAGTCCTGTCTCATCTGCTGATACAGCAACAGGAGATGCTATAGATTCCTTCAAATTTAGCTTAGCCTCTGGTCGAAACATGTTTCTCAAGCCTGCCTGTAAAAGTTTGCAAGATAAAACTATACCAGGCACTGACAAACATTAATGAGATATTGCTCGCTCTATGCTCCTGTAGTCACTTTAAATGTTGCACGCATGTGCTTACTGTACTACACTCTAAACTTCATTTAGTGTCTCTATCCATATCAAAAGTTTTAGACAGAAGTAAATTTAATATTTATGGCTTGTTGAAGTGTTGAGTATAACCCTAAGGCAGTGTTTCCCAAACTTTTTTTCTGGGGACCCACTTTTTAAAAATGACAGACCATCGCGACCCATTTCACTTCAAATCTACCCTGTAACCCTGCAACCACCAATATTGTTTTAGGCCACAGATTCTCCAACGTTTCTATGCCTTCCCCTATACATTGCTATAGCCTAGGATCTAGATAGATAGATCCTGCTTTGAACACGGTTGTGTTGCATTTTGAGCACCATCAGCGTGAAAAGTTGGAAATGACTACTGAAAAGATTGGGGAAATTCTCACATGTTGCGCAGTCGTCATTCGTCAGCATAGTAAGCATAGTAAAAAAAAAAAATTGTAGGCTACGTTGCGTTGCAGACAAATGGGTCCATAACACTGTGGACGTCAATTCCGATGTAAACAGCAAATAACTCAAGTCGTTATATTGTATTGTTGTATTATATTATATTGTATAGTCGTTATATCAGAACAAGAGGCTTTTGCGCAATAGCCGGAAGAATGCGCCTTTACTTTGGAGTTAGCAAGGTAGAAAACGAGAGGAATAGTGTTTAAAATGTCCATTTAAATTGTAGCGAATTTTGTCTAATTGTCACCAAACTTGACACACATGATCTTCAGACCAAGCCTCACAAAAGTTGTGGTGTTTTGTCTTCGGAACTTAAACCATTCACCCGTAATTTCCAATCGAAATTTGCGGCGAAGCCGCCAAACAGGAAGTGAGCTCATATCTCAGCAACCCATTCATCTATCATAACTACACTTAGTTTATGGACTCAGGACACCATCAGGGGGAAGCTCAGGAAATCTGGTGACCTTTGACCTCTAGGGGGCGCTGTAATTAAGAAACATGCCTTTTGGCCTGTAGCTGCAGTTGTGCTTAGAATTAAAACGCACTAGTGGTGTCTGGTAATACGGTTGAAGGTCCTTAGGCCGACCCAAGCCAACTTGTGATGTCATCGTAATTGATTCGGCCGCCATATTGGATTTAATCAAAAACATGTACAAATTTTCGCAGGTCACAAATTTCAGCGGATCCTCACCAAAATTGGCAGAAACCATCTTCAGACCATGCCTTATCAGTGCATCACTTTTTGGAACGATTGACAGTAGCATTCGGCTGTAACAGCCAATCAAAACTTCCGGCGAAGCCGCCAAACAGGAAGTGAGCTCATATCTCAGCAACCCTGCCATGTATCATAACCAAACTTACTACATAAGTTCAGGACCCCATTAGGAGGACGCTCAAAAATGTGTTGACCTTTGACCTGTAGGGGGTGCTGCAAATAGCAATATTGCATTTTGATCTGTAGTTGCGATGTGTTTTATCGATCTTATATTTTTGGATGTGAAACTGATGACAACATGTTCCATCCAGTTCATTCTAATGCGTGCGTGGTAGGGCGGGGCGGGACAGGGTGGGACGGGCAGGGGTGATTAGGTGGGGGGGCTGGCTGGCGGAGGCGGTGGCAATATTCAGCCCTGTTTCAGCCCTACAAAATTAGTTATGTTTGATGTGACACTTGTTGAAAGTGTTGATCACGAGTGTCTGCTGAGTTCTATCTTGTCGCCGTTGCTACTCCGGCCTATTCTGCTTGGCCCCCTCATTGCTGCTTGCAGCTATATTGTATTGTTGTATTATATTATATTGTATAGTCGCTATATCGGAACAAGAGGCTTTTGCGCAATAGCCGGAAGAATGCACCTTTACTTTGGAGTTAGCGAGGTAGAAAACGAGAGGAATAGTGTTTAAAATGTCCATTTAAATTGTAGCGAATTTTAAATTGTTGTGAATTTTAAATCAGAAATAAGAATGTGAGGAGGTTGCTAAAAGATTGCATCTACAATCAAAACTATACATGCAAATTGAATGGCCTTATGTCCGGTCTATGGATGTCTGCTTTAGTTGACAGCATGGTCACTAGATTTTAATTGGTAAAGTTGAGGAGCTGGTATCTGTTAATGTTCGTGCAAATAGGCAGATTCATGTCGTTTGCAACTGCGAGGTACATGGCAGGCGCCCCACAGAACGGTATCCATGCTCTGGCACCCCCTCTGCGATGCGTTCGTCCCCCAGTTTCATGCGCCAGTTTCATGAGCTTTTATGACAAAACCGTGACTGTAGTAGTTAACAAACTACATCCTAATAGAAAAATTTTAGCTTTTCTGGTATCAAATGACAAATGGTATCAGTTAGGCCTATAACACAACATAAATTGTGCTGGCGACCCAAATAAAATCTCCTGCGACCCACACTTTGGGAAACACTGCCCTAAGGAGTGCAGGTACAGGGTAGCTCGAGGGTTAACTTAACATGACAGGGCAATGAGCTTGCAGTTGCAGAACTCGGGGTCAGTCAGTGCAGGCAGGGGAGTACAGCTTGCAGTAGCTGAGCTCGGGGTCAGTGCAGCGGGAATAGAGGACTGATACAGTTGCAGATGCTCATGGCACGTAATTCAAAGATTTATGAGTGGAGTAACGCTGATGCTGCAACCTCGGCAGGTAGACTGCGAATAATTAATCTGACTGATTGAAGGAGGCGTGGCAAATTCCGTCACGCTCCTCCCAAACTTCCATTGTATTTTAAAATAATGTCTTTGTTTAAAGAAGAGGAATGAATGCCCATAAGATGAATTTCTATGAGGATTTTAAATAATACCCTCTTGCTAAAAGAAGGAGAGTGCCCATAAAAGGGATTTCTATCTGTCTCAAAGCGAGCAAAAACTAAAGCCTAAGTCTCTCTACAGTGGTGCACAGCTGAACAAGGGGTGTTTTACTATATAGGTCATTTTTCATTTGCACAATGCTGTAAAAGCCTTTGTTTTCTTTATACTGTCACAATGTCTTGTCAACGGAAAAAACTTTGAAACATATCCACTATCTTGCAATCAACCCCATCCACTCACAATCAGGGCCAGGTGAAAGTCATCTGGGGCCTGGGGTAGAAGCCTCCCCGAGGCCCCCCCCCCCCCCATTTTTTTTCAATATATATTACTATTATTATTATTATCAATATACATAAGACAGAGAGAGAGAAAGAGGCAATTAAATTATGACAGATAATGTAAAAATGAAATTTGCATTTATATTGTGGAACTGTTAACCAACATACAATTGTACCAACATACAAAAAACAAGTAGCCTACAAACATGGGGCAATGCACAAAAAAAAATCAACCATGAAATGTTATATTATTACCATCAATGAATTACTTAAACTAAGGCTTGAAAAAAACTGCCAGTGGTACCCAGGTCAGCCTAAAATGTGCAACTCCCGAACTATGAAAAACATTGTACATTGTTAAGGCCATCCTTAAAAATATTTTTGTTTGCAGTAACAGCCAGAAAAAATAAAAAATGGGTCGGTAGGTAGGTCAATATTTTTTTTTTCAAGATTCAAAGTAAAAAAAAAAAGTACAATTTTGGTCATGGTGATTACATAGGAATGAATTTACACAAATGTGCATATCGTGACGTAACTGACTGGGTCTTCAACCCGTGCCTTCAGGCGCACCATTGCAAACCTCATTCTGATGCAGGTTATATAGACCAGCCTTTCTCAAACTTCTTTGACCTGAGGCCCGGTCATGGCAGACTTTGGGGTCATAGGGCTCATCTACATGTACCCAGAAAGAAGGCTACAATATAGCTCTTGGCCACGTTATATTGAAATTTGACTATACAATACTCAATGCTATACAGTGTATTATACAGTCTCTGCTCTGTTTCTAAGGAAGTTCCAAAAAACAACGTCGTTCTATTAATTTTTTTTAAATAAATAAATAGCCTTCCAACAGGTTGAAGCGGAGCTTTGATACGTTATCGATTAGTTTCAGTTTCTCTCGCGCAGACGCGCATTGAATGAATGCTCATACCACCACTTGATTGTAGGGCTCCATGTTTAATGACATCGATAGCAGAAACGTTTGTTTTATTTTTTCGTCGATCCGCGGTTTCTTGATCAACTGCGCAGCAAATTGTCAAATGAAGCACCGGGCCAAATTTCACTCCACGACTCCGCGGACCAGCAGTCTCCATGTTGCGGAACCATATTTTGAGAAATGCTAAATAGACCACAACCAATTTCAATACTCCGACACGGTCACCGTTAGACTAGGGTGGGGGAGAAGGGTTGAGAAAAGATCTGGCCACAGTTCTTCCAGAACTTCGTGCCAAGTAAAAGCATTATCAGTTGGTGTGAATGAAACGAAGCGTAGGCTATAGTGTGACATGCGTAAAACCAATGTTGTAGAGATGACGCCACAGGGTTTTATTTAAGTGAGCCACGTTTGCATGTAGGCAATTTATATTCACAATACTTGGGCCTACTAAAAGAAATATTATTTTATTGCATTTGTATTGGTTGTTTAGAGTAAAAAAAACAATCGGTCGGTATTAACGCAAGTTTACAACCGGCAAGTCGGTCGGACTAAAAGGGGAAAAAAATAAATATTTGGGTCGGTTCTAAATTGACAGGGTCGGTCGGGTTACGGCAAACGAAAATATTTTTAAGGATGGCCTAACACACAGCCCTAGCCAGCCACGACGTCAAATACATTGAAACACGCAGTCTAGCGCACACACAGCCCAGCCACATCAAATACAAACAAGGTGGGTGTTGGAGCCGATAACGGTAACGTTGTCAGGGACAGGGGTGGACGTGGACTTATCACTATTTTGATCCTCGTTTTGAAAAAAGTGGACAAGGCGCCTGCAGGAATGAATGTGATGGTACGCACACACCCACCTAACTTTCAAAGCTTTGATAATATTTGTCCCGGTTAGGTTCCTGCATTGGTCAGTTAAAAAGTAGTCTAATGACATTCACATGCAATAGGCTATCTTTACAAAAACAACGCCAAACAACGACCTATTTATTTGGACAACTTTGTATAGCCCTATAAAGGCTAAATTTACCTTTAGTTTTGTTCTAGCGAAGGCTACGTTCACGTATGGCTTTAAACAGCGGTAATGCTAGCCATTTTGACGAGCACAATAATCTTGCCTACCTTGTGCTTGCGGCTTGCCCATTTGAAATAACTCCGCTCACTTTGCTGTCTCCATCCTTTCTGTTTTCGTTGTTTAAAAAACGTGTTATATCCATGATGAGTCTCGAGTTAATGAATTAGCTTATAACATTGTGTGCTGATAACCAGCATAGATAGTAATAGAAAACAACAAGCTAGCCGACAACTTCTGTAGCATGCGTGTGTCTCTCCTGCTCAAACAAAAAGGTGCGCGCGTGCATAGTTCTGCATTAAGTTGATTTTGAAAACGTGTTTACAAACTTACTTTACAGAAAATTGTAAATAGCCTACTGTCATGCAGTTAATGGAATACTGTGCAGAGTTGGGAAGCCTATTTGGTGTGAACACACACACAGGGGCAATTCTCTCTCGAGTAGCCTGATGATACGCACAGTGCGTACTTGGGTACGGCCGTGGTTTTGGCGCGCCTTCCTGAGAACGTCTGGCTGCCGCTCTCTCTTTTTTCGAGCTCCGACTTCATATTTCCTAATTGTCTCATGCGAAGCCATTGTTGTCTGTGATAGCATGCATTGATAAGGGGAAAGACAGGTGACGATAAGACATTTGTTTTCTTTTTTAAATGTCCCGCGCCGGGGCCCCCTTGTGGCCGGGGCCCGGGGCAGCAGCCCCTTTGCCCAATGCACAAACGCGACCCTGCTCACAATAATGTTTTAACTTCGTAGTTTTGACATAGAAAATAGTGCTGCCTTGCACATTGTTCATTAGAAAATACTTACAGAGTAGGCTAATAGTCGGCAGGGGTGCAGCTACCCATTTTTTCAGGGGTATGCAACAACAAATTATGCAATTTGTTGTATGCAAAAACACAAACAACTAAAGTAAAACAAAAGGCCAATAATTTACACTATTAGTAATTCTGCCAATTTAACTTGAAGTATCGTTAAATGGTGCATTGTCACTTTAAGACTTTAAGAGAGTCTAAACCAGTGTTTCCCAAAGTCTGGGTCGCGACCCACGGGTTGGTCGCAGGAGATTTTATTTGGGTCGCCAGCACAATTTATGTTGTGTTATAGGCCTAACTGATACCATTTGTCATTTGATACCAGAAAAGCTAACATTTTTCTATTAGGATGTAGTTTGTTAACTACTACAGTCACGGTTTTGTCATAAAAGCTCATGAAACTGGCGCATGAAACTGGGGGACGAACGCATCGCAGAGGGGGTGCCAGAGCATGGATGCCGTTCTGTGGGGCGCCTGCCATGTACCTCGCAGTTGCAAACGACATGAATCCGCCTATTTGCACGAACATTAACAGAGACCAGCTCCTCAACTTTACCAATTAAAATCTAGTGACCATGCTGTCAACTAAAGCAGACATCCATAGACCGGACATAAGGCCATTCAATTTGCATGTATAGTTTCGATTGTAGATGCAATCTTTTAGCAACCTCCTCACATTCTTATTTCTGATTTAAAATTCACAACAATTTAAAATTCGCTACAATTTAAATTGACATTTTAAACACTATTCCTCTCGTTTTCTACCTCGCTAACTCCAAAGTAAAGGCGCATTCTTCCGGCAATTGCGCAAAAGCCTCTTGTTCTGATATAACGACTATACAATATAATATAATACAACAATACAATATAACGACTTGAGTTATTTGCTGTTTACATCGGAATTGACGTCCACAGTGTTATGGACCCATTTGTCTGCAACGCAACGTAGCCTACATTTTTTTTTTAGAAATACAGGAACAGCTTACTATGCTGACGAATGACGACTGCGCAACATTCGAGAATTTCCCCAATCTTTTCAGTAGTCATTTCCAACTTTTCACGCTGATGGTGCTCAAAATGCAACACAACCGTGTTCAAAGCAGGATCTATCTATACTGTAGATCCTAGGCTATAGCAATGTATGGTTGGGGAAGGCATAGAAACGTTGGAGAATCTGTGGCCTAAAACAATATTGGTGGTTACAGGGTTACAGGGTAGATTTGAAGTGAAATGGGTCGCGATGGTCTGTCATTTTTAAAAAGTGGGTCCCCAGAAAAAAAGTTTGGGAAACACTGGTCTAAACGGTTCTCATTATGTCCATTTGCCAGCTATTGCTCACAAAGGATAAGGCTGATCCAACTCTAGCCTTTGTTTGCCACATTATCAGCACAATATTAAGCTATTAATATTAGGATTGTTAGGAAATGGAAACATGTAATGAGTTGTTGCTAGCGTGACATTTCTGTTTGCAGTTTGCCATTAAAAGTTCAGTATGAGCATGGTAGGGGTATTTCACAAAACCTAGATAAGGGATTAAGCTGGGATTTTTTTGGTTATCCTGGATGAATTTAGCCTAGACTTGGTTTCACAAAAGAGATGGCACATAAGTTACCATGGGGATTTATTCTCTGCACCTAGCCTGGTCCCGACCAGGCTAACAGCCAAGCTAAGTTAATTCTAATGGTAGGCCTAATTATGTTGTCTTATTGGTTTAGCCAGCTGTCATTCACATCAGACCTCCATGCTCATTTTTAAAGAACTTTATTCCATATATAAACTATTTGCTAAATGTATTTGCTCGCAAAACAAAACAGATTGTCTGCCTACTACCATATGGTTATTATTTTAATTGTGATAGCCTTATAATTATTAACATAGGACAAGGTAGCCTACTCATTGTTTGCTTATTTTATTAGACGTTTGATGAATAGCCTAGGCTACTGTAGTTGATTGGAAGTGGAGGTGCAAGTTTTCGAAGGTGTTTTCAACTATAATATAAAGGTATATCATACTATGTGCATCTTTGTAATGGAAAGCGCTTTTTTTAATGACGTTGAGTGTCGAGACAAGGAAGCACTCACACGTGGGTGCATACGTAAATTTGCATTCAGTTGGTCTACCACGCCTACTCCTGCTGTTTTACAGAAATAGCCATGATTCCCCATTCCAAAAAGGACAACTTTACTTCATTGTTAGTCTATATCAAAAGCGGCTGTTCACTTTGTGAGAATGACGCTATTTTCCGCGTCTTTTTTATTCCAACCGTGAGTTCTTTGGGGCAGAAACGAGAACGCGCACACATCCTGAATTACTTACACCTGGCTTGACATAGTCACTCCTACTGATCCTGGATTGGCGTTAGTGAAATGAGTTGAGCTAGGATGACCAGACAACGCTATGTCAAACCTCGCTTTATCACTTATCTTGGATGTCTTAATTCTGCCTTTGTGAAATACCCCTCAGGAGCCCTGGATTTCCTGGGCGAAATCTGGGAATACAGGAGGCGGATGGTCATGCTTCGTGGGTTGAGCTACCAAAAAGTAACTATCCATATTGATCTCAGCAACTGAGTCTACTGGCAACTTGCTGCTTCGATGCCGGGGGCTCCAAACCATAGACAGTAAAAGAAATGGACAAATAGATCCCATAGACTTCGACGGAGACAAGTGAAGCCAATTAGAACCAAGTATTTTCATGGTGATGGCTGAGTGTACTGCGCAGCCTCAAAATGAGCTTGACAATGTAGATGTGACGTGGGCAACCTGTCTCTACTAATCTCTACTGTGCCACAGAAAATCACGTGGTCATGATATCATCATTAGCCTATTTTTACAAAAAACAGCTGCTACAGGCCATAACGTGAGGTACAAGGTAATGGAGCCTTTCATACATTGTTGTGTTTCTTTAGAAATAAACAATGGAAAAATAGAGTCTTTAAATGCATCAGATGTAAAGTTATATGTTGACAAAGTGTCAAAATGAATGGGGTTCAATGGAATGCTAGCAGTAGGTGATGGCTTGTTAGCCTATGGAATCTCCCATAGGGGGTACGCTTTCCAGATGTTCGCTTACCCCCTTGCTGCAAACAAGTGCAAGTGTGGTTTGAGGTCTTCCTGAACATTGAAGAATTCAAGAGGACAACTTTTTCACAGTGCGGCCTCCTGTGAAAAAATCCCTGAGATTGGATTGATCGGAAATGGGTTCAGATGATATCATCCGACCATGACTTCCCATTGGTTAACGGACTGAAAGAGAACAGTTATGGGTTCAATGCCATGGCTGCCAAGACAGACAACATTAGCTTACTACAGTAGATTGAGGATTCAATTATGGCTACATTTTTACATATATATGTGTGTGTGTGTGTGTGTGCGCATGTGTTTATGTTTACAAGAAAGAGTGTGTGAGACAGCATCATCCTCTACCAGCAACCCTTCGCTCAACACCACCATCTACAGGCCGATAGGTGTACAGTCACTAAATGTACACATAAATTAATTTATTTTAAAGCCCCCCATGGATGAAATTCCACGAAACTTGGCATACACCCAGAGAATGTCAGGTTAATCATACACATGAAATTTGGTGCAGTTCTGAACATCTCATCTGAAGATAGGGGCATATAAAGCAGTATAATATTGCATTTTCATTTTTTACTGGGGGGTGGGGGTGCAAAGTTGATGCGGGCCCTTGAGACCAACATACCGTAACATTTTTTGTCATCCTCGGTGCCACGGTTCAGGTTGGGGTAGAGACTGCATGTCTCTCTGAGAGTGTGTGCATGTGTGACCTACATGGACCACAGGGTTCCATGTAGCATGTAGTGCTTAAATGAAAATGACCACTAGATAGCCTTTAGGGTATCTATTAAGTGGACATAATTACTTTTGTGCATAAAAAGCAGTTCTGTGAGACCGGCATTGCCCTTTCACAGGACAGATTTAAGCTTGGTGGAACAAGCTTTTAGGCACCGGTTAAATAAAATGATTTGTGAATGAATATTTAAAATCTCAAAAATGTAAAAGCACTGTTGATGTTAGGCTGCTCAGCATTACAATAACAAGAACAAAAAAAGGTTCTGGTAGAATTAATATTTAATGAATCATTATGACGTAATAAAACATTCTGAACATCTGCAAAAGGGGACTCAAAAGAAAATGAATTTACAGAAAAAATCCTTAATATATTTTTTTAAATAAACATATACATTACACACCAGCATCACAAGCTGCACACCAAAAATATTACTAAATATCATAAATATATGTTTTATAACCCGAAAAATAAAAATCAGTATGGTTTCATGCCAACGGCTGTATAGAGGGCCAAACAGCACATACATACACACGCCCACACGCAGACACACACTCACGCAAAAGTGCATTCTCACAATAAAATAAAAATAAAATAAAATCATAAACATGCAGAGCTGCACTAAAACCAGGAAAAAGTTAAACGTTTTTTTTTTTTCAAGCTCAAGCAGCGCTCCTTCACTCCTAGCTGAAATATAGAATATCATATAGAATCAACATAATCATTGTCATAATAGCTTTCCTCTCATTTTACAATATGTACAAATTAATGCATATCTCTCTGACACATGCAAGCAAGCACAAACACTATTTGTTTAAGATGCAATTGTGTGCTGTGCTTTTTGCCATGTCGCACCAGAAATGATTAGAGCACACATCGATACACATGTACACATATGCACATGCACCCTCACACACACACAAATTACTCAAACAATGAATCACATATTTACTATTAAATCAGCCATAAGAAATTACAATGTAGCCGGACCACTATAAAGCCAGAGAATGAGGATGTGAGCGAAAGTGTGTGTGTGTGTGTGTGTGTGTTTATGTGAGGGTGTCTTGCTATGTGCATTTATGTGTACTGTACTGTATATGTGTCTTCTTGTGTATGCAAACTCGTTAGTGGACAGAGCAAAATAACCTGAAGGCACTGCACTTTATAGGACACTCATACAAGCTCTGCTCACTTTGGGCTATCTATCTGTGTGTGTGTGTGTGTGTGTTTGTGTGTGTGTGTGTGTGTGTGTGTGTGTGTGCCTTTGTCTCTCTCTTTGTATGTGTAGGGGCTCCCCCTGAGCTCAAAGTGCTGAAACAAACTCTCATTGTAAAACTTTGTCACTCATGCACACAAACAAACACACCGGTCATTCCAGCCTGGGCAGTTAGTGCATCTGCAACCCAGTGACAGGGAGCAAAAGCAACAAGGCTTCTCTCTTCCTCACTCTCTTTTCTCTGTCCCCCTTTTCTTTTAAGACTTGTTTTTTCCTTTCTCTCTCTCTCTCACTCACACTATCAATTTACCCCCTCCCCCACCAGACAGAGGGAAGTAAACAAAACACGGAGTTAGAAAACATGCCTCATATTTCTCCATAAATAAGACAATATTAAAGACATCAAGAAATTCATCACCTTCAGAATATATACGCATCAAGTAGAATATATATATATGTTGGATGGGTATATATATATTTATGTATATATATATATATATATATATATATATATATATATATATATATATATATGTTTTTATAGAGGTTTCGTAAGATTTGTATACTTTAAAAGTACAATACATTCTGTGAAAAGCTGCGATGGAAAGAAATAAATCACAAAGTCCAAACAAGTCTGAGCAAGTAAAGCGATAGTCTACAGTCTCTTTCTCTTTTGTCTTTTGTTTTCCTCACTCCCCTGTTTCCGACAATGAAAATCTCAGTAAGGCTCGGGGTCAACTTCCCCCCACGGTCCTCCCTCCCTGTCTTTCTCTCACACACACTCTTTCAGTCAGTCTTCGTCATCTCTGCGCTTGTCTTTTGTTGTCTCTCTCGCAGTTCTCTCCCTCTCCCAGTTCATCCTCCCATTCAGCATCTCCGGGGAGAAACCGCACAAGAGAAGGCAAAGCCACAAGCAAGGGCATGAGGGAGAGGCAGGGCAGGCCAGGGTTGGGCTGGGCTGGGCTGGGCTGTGTAAAGATGGAGAGATGCAGAGAAGAGGGTAGGAAGAGAGGGATGAGGACAGCTCCTCTCTTTTGGCATGCAGAGCTGCTGAAGTCAGACAGGAAGGGAAGAAAGAGTCCAGCAGGTGGAAGAGTGCTAGTGGTCATCCCTCGCTTTTCCTTTTGGTGAAAGGAGGGGATGGAGCTGTTCCTATGTGTATGCGTATGTGTGTGTAGAGGTGTCAAGGAGTGCATCTTATGTGTTTGTGCAAACATTTTCAAAAATGTGTGTCCAAGTGTAATGTGTGCTAAGGTGTAAACCATATTGTCAGTAAATAGATACACTTGTAAGGGTGTGTAAAGATGTATTTGCTTATGTGTGGGTGTATGTGTGTAAAGGTGCATTCACGTGTGTGTGTGTGTGTGTGTGTGTTTGTGTGGGCTCATGTGAGACTTAGGTTGTAAGGCCCCTCCTCTCAAGCTCCTTGCTTTGCTTCAATTCCTTAATTCTGCAAAAGACAAACATACATTTGTTTTGTATTATGGACATTGATATATTTGAATGTTTGCGTGCCTGTATGCATATATAGTTCTTTCTACCTTTTATCAATTAAGCTGTGCATGCATATACATAAGTAACTGTGTGTGTGTGTGTGCGTGCGTGCGTAAGTGTGCAAATGTGTAAGTGTGTGTGTGTGTGTGTGTGTGTGTGTGTGTGTGTGTGTGTGCGTGCGTAAGTGTGCAAATGTGTAAGTGTGTGTGTGTGTGTGTGTGCGTCCGTAAGTGTGCAAGTGTGTAAGTGTGTGTGTGTGCGTGTGTGCGTAAGTGTGCAAATGTGTAAGTGTGTGTGTGTGCGTAAGTGTGCAAATGTGTAAGTGTGTGTGTGCGCGTAAGTGTGCAAATGTGTAAGTGTGTGTGTGTGTGCGTAAGTGTGTAAATGTGTAAGTGTGTGTGTGTGTGTGTGTGCGTAAGTGTGCAAATGTGTAAGGTAAGTGTGTGTGTGTGTGTGTAATGTATTACCTGTGCCTGCAGCGTCTGAAGAACCTCATGATCTTCCGTGCTGCCTGATCCTGCTTCTTAGTCAGAAATGTGCCTCTGAGAGACAGTGAGAGTGAGAGAGACAGTGAGTGAGGAAGGAAGAAAGTGTGTGTGTGTATGTGTGTGTGTGTGTGTGTGTGTGTGTGTGTGTATGTATGTGTGTGTGTGCGTGTGTGTAGGGGGCCCTTACTTCATCTTTGGGTTGAGGGGCCCGGCCCCCCGGGGCCCCTGCTTGAGGCGCTCGTACTCCTTGTAGCTGCGGTAGTACTGCTGGATGAGCACGGCGGCGCGCCGGCTCTGCTGGAACTTCTTCTGCTCGTAGTAGCTGCGGAATTTACTCTGGATCAAGATGGCCGCCTGTGTCATCTTCTTGTACAGCGCATACTGAGGAAGCGGAGGAGGAGGAGGAGGAGGAGGAGCAGTGAGTATTCCATATGCACTCGTCCACAGCACGCATATGACCACTTATACACATACACACATACATACATACATACATACATACAGTAGAGTACAGTACAGTACAGGCCAAAAGTTTGGACAGACCTTCTCATTCAATGTGTTTCCTTTATTTTCATGACTATTTACATTGTAGATTCATCAAAACTAATAATGAACACATACTCAGTGTGACTGAAAACAAACAAATTTAATACCATTCAGCAAGCCATAACTTGACAAATATTCATCTGTAGGCCAAATAATTTTGCATTCATTCATAGTTTTGATGCCTTCAGTGAGAATCTACAATGTAAATAGTCATGAAAATAAAGAAAACGCATTGAAATGAGAAGGTTGGAGGAGAAATTTTGGCCTGTACTGTACACACATACACAGACACACACATTCCTCATGTTACTCACGCCCACAAAAATAAACAAACGGACATATAGGTCACAACAAAGACTGCTTCCTCACATACATGCTTGTAAGACATAATGACACTTATATATATGAATATACACAGTAAGCAAACAGCCTATACACAAGCATCTGAGGGAAGACCCTTTACATCCTTTATAAACCATGCACACCGCTACAGAGATCACACACACCACAGGACAGACACCCAGGGCCAGATGGACGTACATTTGCCAACGTAGTGTTATCAGCGCCATGGCCAAACCGCAGATAGCGAACGCCGTGATAGCCAAGTGTACGTGGTATTTATCAAACTTTCAGTTCATTGGGTAACCTGCGCCTTTCTCTGCCTTTCTCCTCCCCCTACCGCAATTTACAACTAAGTCCACAACTGAACGGCATAGCCTACATACAAGTGCAGTTGCATGAAGTTAACTGATGGCAACATTAGAATCAAACGTTTAGCAATCATAAAAGTAAAAGTAAGACATTTGAAAGGCCATCGAAAGTTAAGGTTGCTTTTGATAAAGTGCAAAGACGCAATACTGGTGCTCTGAATAGCGATTCTGTTGTCTTTGAAAGTTCCTCTTATTGACGCATTTAACTGTAATTTGGATTAACACCTGCTTTTACCAGGCGCTAATATTTCACCGCAAAACAGACATGCACTTTCATTGGCAGTTTGTGCAATTGGGGAAATACGTAATTAGCCCCATTTTATGCTTCTCCTCCCATCTTTTAACACAAAACTCCCACTTTCCCCTGAGCTACTAAAGAGTGTGTGTGTGTGTGTGTGTGTATGTGTGTGTGTGTGTATGCGTGCGTGCGTGTGTGTGTGTGTGTGTGAATACAAACAGAGAAAGCAATAGTTAGCAGCTATGAGCAGTTACACTTTACCTTCAGTGCTATCCATGTTAGCTAGCAAGAGGATTTAAAAAGAGGCAGACAATGACATGGAGAGAGAGCACGTTGTGAAGACGTGAAGAAAAGAACGAGTGCACACAGTGAAAGGGTGGGAGGAGGAGGAAACAGAAAAGCAGGATGTAGGAGAGAAAGACAATGATAAAGACATCACATATTAGTGTGGGTTAGTTGATACAAATACTGACAGAGCACAACAGGCCTTAACCACACCCTCACAGCAAACAAACATCACTGAAACTTTATAGTATTGCATTAATATGTGCTTCTTCATAAAATCTAAATACATAGTGAACGTGTGTGCATGTGTGTCTGTATGCATGTGTGTGTGTGTGTGTGTGTGTGCGCGCGCGCATGTGTATCTGTATGTGTATGTGTCTGTGTGTATACCTGCTTGTATTTCCTGTAGCAACGTTGGATGACCGCTGCAGCCATGTCCTGCTGTTCCTTTAACCGTCGCCCCTAGGAAACAGTAACCATGGTAACATTTACACACAGACGTCATGGCAACGACGGCATGGAAGTACAGGGGCCTGTACTACGAAGCGGGGTTTCTGGCTTATCTGGGTAACTTCGAGAGTAACTTGATCACGTGTGGCGTAACTTCCCGATTAACCCGTACTACGAAAGGTGGATAGGTTTTAACCGAGGTATGCTGCCATGGCAATTTACGCTGCATCTCAAACCTGCTCCGACCAGGTTATGTTCTTGGTTAACCCGAGGTTTCCGTTAACCACACCCTTTATAAGTAGGCTACCACTCCTCCACTAACAATTTCTCCCGAGACATGTCGGCGTACCTGGATGATCCATACGACATTGGAGCGCAAATCGTGAGGGACTCTCTTCGCAGGGCGAGGGGTTTTAGAGACCGCCAGAAAATATATATAGCCTACCCGGACGATATTCTCTATGAAGATATAGATTGTCAGCCGAGGGAATTCGTTATCTTTGTCAGATGATCTAGGAAGACGTCTCATAGCAATGCCCGTACGTGGACATTCATGTATTCAATCGGTGATGCAAGAATAGGCTACTGTATGTCCTAAAATAAATCGGACATAGGCCTACAGTATGCTGAACATCTGAGCAAGAATAGCCTAAAATAAATCGGACATAGCCTACAGTAGGCCTAATAAATAAAAATCACCATTTTAACAAACTTGTTGAATTGAATGTCATATTACTGTACCCTGCACATAAAGGCTACACATTTCCACAGCACCAGAATCCGACCGAATGCCTCCCTCAACCCCCTCCATAATCGGCCTTCCACTATTATTTGCGATGGCCAACTCCTCTGCTACTGTAAAACACACTGGTGCCTTTCCTCCTACAGTAGTGTTCGAAGACACCTGTTTCTTGTTAGCTGTAAAACAGAGGCCAAGTGAAGGCTATAAGCTAGGCCTACATGTTTTCATAATTAAGAAATATTAATGCAAGCTATAACTATATAAACCTACTATTCTGAATAATGTTTTTGTGTTTCATTTTCACCTGCTGCCATGTGCGTTTCGCAATGGTGTTGCATCTGAAATGTTTACAGGATTAGGCATACACTAAATCAGTCAATGGGGGCTATTTAAACATTCAATTATCCTTATTACTGTAATCTATATGCCCACTTCTGAATTGGGTTGCATCTGTAGGCCTTTCTATGAACTCAAATTAGGCTATTTAATTATTTCAACTCATTTCAGACTTCAGTAAGCTACTAATCCTCCGTAACACATATTTGAAGAACATGTGGGAATAAAACTTTACTTTTAGGCATTTAGACTACCCGATCTGTAATACGTTGCCAACAGCCTTGCTTTGCTCACTGCCGACGTACTCATCCATAAAATAAGGTGATCGCGTCATCATTGAAAGTGGTGACTTGCGCTGCAACCCGCCCCTTTTATGTGAACGCGCACAGGTTAACCCCGGCTCAACAAATCAACTTCATAATCAGCGTCGTAGTACCGATTAACACCACTTAAGATAACCAGGTTTTGTCAACCCTGGTTTAACAAAGTAACCCTGGGTTACATCTGGGTAGGTTAAGCTCCCTTCGTAGTACAGGCCCCTGGATACCAAACAGAGCAGACAGAAATGTTTACATGGATTTGGAATGGACAGCATTGTAGCCTAGTGTGTATGTGTCTGTGTTTTGGCACAGACAAACTGGACAAGAACAGTGCGACAAGAACGTCATGGGGAAATCTTCTCTGTGTTTGTGTCTACCTGGCATTAGGACTCTAGAAAACAAAAAGACAGCAATGGTGTGCATGCCACAGAACTGATGTCAGTGAAGCGTGCGTGCTCGTTTCCTGTTCCCTAGTGCAAGATGTTCGGATTAAGTTAATTCAATTTAATGAGCTAATTAGCTGGTCACCTTCATTGAGGTAAAACTTTAATAAGTCAGATCCTGCTGCACTTAATTCCCATATTGGCATGGCATGGCATGGCATTGCGTGACCCACATTTCACAAGGCAAAGTCACTGCACTGTGCATATCTGTTACTACTGTATATCAGACACAGACATTTTGCTGTTTCAAAACAGAACTATGCCAGTTTTGGTCTAGAACTAGCGAGCTAGCTACCTAAAATATGCAAACACCACCCTGACCCTTTTTGTATTGCTAAGAGCATGCTAATTGCTAACTGGTGTCTTTTGGTGATACAGTCCACAACATTGTGCTGTGGAAGGTTTTCTTTAATTTTTGATGTGTGTTAAAAGTGATTTAAAAAAAATAATCTAGACATTCTTTCTATGATCTCAGAAAGCTGCAAACTTGTTTCTTGTGTGTGTGTGTGTGTGTGTGTGTGAATGTTCGAGTGTGTATGCATACGTGTAGGTGTATGATAAAAGAGTGACTGTGTGTGTTTAAATATGTGTGTGTGTAAGAGTGTGTGTGCGTGCGTTGAGACCTTGTATCTGCGGAAGGCGTTCTGGATGATGCGGGCGGCCTCATACAGCTCCCTCTGCTCGCTGTCCGTCAGGGTCAGCAGGGCGAAGTCGCGTTCCATCCTCCCGTTGGCCGAGGCGTTGAGGAACTCTGCCCAGGCCGCGCTGCTGGGAGGCCGGAGCCGCTGCAGAGCCAGGGCACTGAGTGGAGAGGGCGGCGTCTGCGGGGAGCGCGACACACACCTGAAACACACACACACACACAATCTGTCATTATACAGTTTTAATACATGTGGATTATTTGATTTGGGTTTAGTTTCATGTCCATCAAAACACACACAAACAGATTCAAAAACAGTTTTAAACCCAGCGCAAAGTGACCCTCACACACGGTCACTTAGTGACTGAGCCCTTCTGTGTCGGACTGTATGCACTTTTTCCCATTTTACCTCATTGTCACTTTAAAACATGCACTGGAGAATGTATGTGAATGTATGTGGGGATAATGGGAGGGTAGAGAGGGGGGCTGTCTGTGCACAGCTGGACATGTATCGTAACACCCACAATTATCACCACTTTTGTTCGGAAATTCTAAAATGATGTTTTTTAACACTTCAAAATAACATTTGCTAAATAAAACTTATATTTTTCAGTAGCCATAGGTGTGTAGATTTTAACACTGGTTTGGTTCTTAACGGGAGCATTTACTGCCTGAAATATCCGATTTTGTTTACCACGCATAGTGCTGGCCTGATGGGTCGCCTATTTACGCCGTTTCAACGGCACATGAACGGTTAACCGAGAATTCTCGTCATGAAATTAAAATTCCACTGGAGCTCCAAGCGGATGTGTACAGCCTTACAACACTGTTTACAGCTCTTCGAGTCACGGTAAAATGTAATTTTTGGTACATAGCTAATTTAGATACACCTATGGTGTGGGTGGTTGCGTTTCTTTAGGAATCCGCCGTCTTGGTTTGTATAGAAATGGATATTAAGTGACACATACACGCAAGACGGCGGAAATATGGGACCGACGGTAATAGGGGGAGTTCCGATATGTTTTGTGTTGTCTTATTTTAGAACTCTATTTTTTTAATCTATCAGCACCAAGGGGACTGCCATCCATTTTCGTTGTATTCTGTGCAATGACCTTAAAGAATTCTATTCTATTCTATCTGGAGAGAGAGAGAGTTGAATACATGTGTGTGTAGAAGACACTAAACCTGGAATCTGATTGATTGTGAGAGAGTACCTGGGAGGGGACAGAGCAGGGATTGTATCCACTGTGTCCAGGTAAGTGGCCAACCAGGGCATGGTGTCGTGGATGGCGGCCGAGTTGTCCCGCCTCTCCCTCAGCGGGGACTCGGCCCCTCGAGGAAACTCTTCCTGTTTAATGCGCTCAGGTGTAGCCTCGATGATCTGCTCCGCCAGTGTTGCCATGTCAACCTGGAATGTCAACACCAGGAGTTGGAGCGTTACAAGACATGTCACGAGTGAAACAAGCAGTAAACACCAACAAGGATGACGTTTTAAAAAGAGGGGAGGGGAAGAGCAAGTAGAGATGCGTACAAGCCATTTCAAGAAAAATAAAAACAAATAAATGAAAATGCATCTTTCAAGAACTGAGATATATTTTTAGGAGTTAATCAATGGCTGGGGTGTATCTTGAAACTTACCAGTAATACTTAGTATGAGTTCCAAGTCACTGTAACCCTTTTTTGTTTTAGTGTGTCTGTTGTCCTCACCTGCAGTACTTCTGCGGGCAGGTATTCCTCATTCTCCACATTCTCGCTGTAATTCAGCAACTCCGCCTCGAACTCCGAGTGTGCGTGCGCCGTGAACGGCGAGTGTGCGTGCGCCCGCGACGGCGGCGAGCGGGACACTGCGGGCGGCGGTGGGGACAGCGGGCAGGCCGGCTCGTAGTCCATGAGGAAGAAGCCGCCGCCAGCGCCAACGCCGCTCCTGGGACCCGGGGGCCGCCCGTGGGCCAAGCCTCGAACCCCCCCACCACCGTACGCCTGCGCCCAGCCCAGCGGCAGGGAGGAGGGCAGGGGGGAGAAGGGGAGCGAGGAGGAGGAGGAGGAGGAGGAGGCGGAGGAGGGGGAGGAGGGCGCTGACGTGTCCATGGGGTCCGGCGGGCTCTCCGGCGGGGAGCCGAGTGGCACGGAGCCGCTGGAGTACGCTGAGCTTGGGGAGGGGGAGGTAGGGTCACTGGGAGACGGGACGCTGCTGGACGAGCTGAGACCTGAGGGGGCAGACACAGAGAGAGACAGAGAGGAATATGACTTACAGTTGTCTTGCACACCTCTCTACTACACACATGTTGTACTTCTATGTGCTGTGCCTGTTGTCAGGGAATAAAGGGAAAAAACATCTAGCTAAGTTCCCTGTAATCACTGTAGGCTTGGAAAGTCGCTAAGTAACTTTCTCAATGTTACCTTGTTACCCTTTCTACAAATTATTGTGGAGATTATTGAGGAAGCCCCACATTGCTTCTTCTTTTTTTAAATATAAAAGGCGGGTGCCAAGGCTTTTTTTAAGAGTGGCTGCGCGGTCTTTAGCACCATGGGTGTTTCTGCAAAAAGGCAGACGATGCTGAGAAAAAGGAAGTAAAGTTTGTCACAGGCATAGACCATCTACACACCCTGCTATTACTTCTCACCACTGGGTTTCAGTGTTTATAGTTAAAGGAATAGTGAGTGATCCTAAGCTAACACACTTCAGTGTCTCATTCAGCAAATATCTCCTCAAGATCTGCTAGTAGTCAATCCCTTGAGCACACTGAAAAATGCTCTGGCTCCGTAAACTGAAAACAAAACTAAACACAGACTGCACATCCACTCACAAAACACTATTGCAGTAAATTAGACACAGATGGCATTAGTTCGCACCCACAATGGGCATTGAAGGGAGAGGTCTATTTGTTTGGCTGTTGAGTTCAAACAAAGTCCTTATAAAAAAGTTTCACCGCTCGGCGGCCATCTTGGTAACGGCTTCAGGCAGTTATTTTGACCAGCTATTTCGGAATATTACGTCAATCATAACATTTCCAACAATGTGGTTGGTTACTTACATCACAGGAAGGGGCGGTATATGTGTGTATATTATGTATGTATATTATGTGTATACGACAATACAACCCAACTAACCCAATACATTGTTATGGAGCATTCTTTGAGTGCTGTGTCTCCTCATTATAAAGTCTCTGGTTCAAATATCAACAATCTTTCACCAGTATCACTAACCCCATCTTTAACCTAGAAAATTACCTCAGCTGAAGCTAGTATGGGAACATTTGTGTAAGGCTTGCTGCTGCAAATTTCACACAGTAAACAAATCCCAGTTAATCCACCTCTCTCCATAATTCATGGATTCACTATTATGTTGTTGAATTAGGAATTTTCTGACAAACTATTTCACTAACACAAGATGATAATGATGCACTATGAGAAATGTGTTGAGGGCAATCTTTTGCAGGGAATATCTAAGCGGCAACATTCAATACAGAACAATGAAGCCAACAGAGAAGTTCCAAAACCTGCAGTACCTTGAACGTCGATCAGTCAATTGTCACAGACAACCCCCCCCCCCCCCATGTTAAAATGTCCAAATTCACAGCACAAGTATGTGAATACTATGGTAGCAAAACCTAGTTTCCCTGTACATTCCATATAAATGTTAATATGAATAAGCTGAAAGAGAATCGTAAAAAAGACAGCAAACCAATTGCATCACTTACGGCTGCGTTTGGTGTGTAAATACAATCTGTTAGACTTTGAATTGCTTTTTCTGAAAATTTCCATAAGTTAACGGGAAATATACACTGTACAATCTTATCTAATAATACAGTTATTGTAACAAACAGTCTGTTGTGATTTAGGAATTGTCTGTCAGCTCGTAAGCGTACACCCCTTTTCTCCTTTCTTCCAAAGTCCTGTAACATCCTACTGCTCTTTGGATCTACACTGAGCTCATACATGGCCAACTTGGAATCCAGCTGACGGAAATCCATTGCAGAGACGGAGAACTTTAATCACCATTGTGTTCTCTCTCTTTGTGTGTGTGTGTGTGTGTGTGTCTCGGCTCTGCACTGAACAGCCTAGGCTTGGTTTGAAGCTGTATGAAGTTGTATGTTGCCGGTGTGAGTGAGTATGAATGTGTGTATGTGCGTGCGTGCGTGCTAAAATCACACAAAACCCAAAATTGACTGGGTACTGGTTCAAAAAAATAAAGCATGAAGGTATGGAATGAAATGCACATCCTATAGTTCCCATAAGATGTTTCCATGAGTTTTTATTTTTTATTTTTTACAGTTACGTTAGAAGTATGAAGAGCCAATGGGCTCAAAACATCACTCTCTAATCTATAATAATAATAATAATAATAATAATAATAAATCATCCATTGGGAGTATATGGTGTGAGATGCATTCAACACCTTCCTCCTGTGTGTTCACACACACTGCTCACCTGTGTCTGGGCTCGTGGAGAGCGGTGAGGGCGGCAGCTGTGGTGGCGTAGCCGGCACTTGGTGTGTGTGCGTGCTCATGGCGAGCTCCGGCTGGTGTGCCTGTTCCTCGGACGCCTGCTGCACGGGTCCCGGCGCTGGCGCCATAGCGCTGGCGTCGGCCTGTGCCCGCTGGGTGTGCGCGTGCAGCTCCTCCAGACAGCGGGCGAGGCGCGTGTGCCCGCGCGAGCGCGCCACGGCCAGTGGCAGGCGGCCCAGCGAGTCGGGGATGCCCAGCGCCACGGAGCTCCAGCGGTAGAGCAGCACCGCCGCCGCCTGGTGGCCCAGAGCACACGCCCACATCTACAGGGGAGACGGGAGAGGAGGACCAGGAGGAGGAGAGGAGGAGAGAGCGTGGGGGTGGAGGAGATGGATGAAAAGCAAAGAAACAATGAGTGAATGTGTCAATGTTGTGCATCCATTTTACTGTGTTTATGTGTGTGTGTTTGTGTCTGTCATGTTGTTCTTACCAGAGGCGTGCAGGAGAAGTGATCGACATTCAGAGGGTCTACTTCCTGTTCTAGATCCAGGCTGTCGGAGTTCACACTCCTGAGGAGAGATGAAGAATTTCAGTCACACCCCAATAATCACTGCCTTATCCCAGGCATTTCATTAATAAGTCATTTCCATTTCAGTGTGGGTAAGAGGATTTCAAGGTGGCTTGTGCAACTGTGCACTGGATGGGAGTGCATGTTGCATGCTTGCATGTGTATCATGTGCTCCACCAGAGATGTGTCTGAATGTGTCTGTGTGTGTGTGTGTGTGTGTGTGTGTGTGTGGGTGCGTGCGTGCGTTCTCTCACCTCCACTGGATGAGTGTGCGTATCAGCTGTGTGTATCCCTGTGCCGCGGCCAGGTGCAGGAGTGTCATGCCACGGTGGCGGACGGAGTGGACGAGGCGCTCACTGCCACCTCCTCCTCCTCCTCCGCCTCCCCACCTCCCTCCTGCCATCATGCGCTCACACACCCCCACGATGCGCCGCTCAAACCATGGGCCCGACTGGGAGAGAGGGACAGAAAACCAAGAGAGAAAAAGAGATCATTGAGATAATAGAGACATTTGAAGGTATATAGGTATATTATATCAACATTTTGCATGCGTATGAAGAATTGTCAAGTGGAGTTTTGACAGGTGGCCTAAGCCTTTTCTCACTGTACTGTTGTACCTCAGGGATCAATGCGTGGCCCTTTTCTCATTGTCCTCAGAACCTAAGTCTACGTCTACACCAGCGGTTCCCAAACTTTTCCCCCCGCATACCACCGCCTAAATTCCGACTTGGCTCGCGTACCCCCACCATCCGACACATAAACACATAAAAACGTAACTCATTCTATACTCGGCTCGCGTACCCCCCCCCCCCCCCAGTTAAAAAGTTATGAAAAGTAGCCTGCATAGTAGCCTAACTACATCCACATACAATATCTTATACTGTAATAGGCCTACAACGCCTGACAAGGATGCATTCGTTTAGGCTATACAGCCTAGAAAGGCTTAACTTAGGCTACCTTTAGTTTGTTAAATGTAAAGCCTAGCTTAATGTTACCTTTCTTGCCCATTTGAAATAACTCCTAGCTTTGCTCCTTCCCTCCTTTCTGTTTTTGTTGTTTTCAAAAACCTGTTATATCCGCGAAACTTTCCCCCCACGGACCACAGACCATCCAACACATTCAAAAGTAACGCATTCTAGCTATTCCAGGCGTCATGTTTAATAAGCTGCTCTTTTTTGATGAACACATACAGAGTTTATAAATGATATCCTTTAATTTCATGTTTCCATATCATTATGACCTGATTCGAAATTATGTATTTATTCATGAATTAATTACAAAAGATTTAAAATTTTCATTTTACACCTGTCCGCCATAGCCCTTTTCATCTCGGGTACCCCCTAGAAGCAGCTCGCGTACCACCGGGGGTACGCGTACCACAGTTTGGGAATCCCTGGTCTACACGAAACCAACAGGTGTATTTTTTCTTACCGCTTTCACACCTTTAACGATAGTGGTAAAGAAAAAACTTGCGTGCACACACAAGAGGTGAAAGCGGCTAAAAGTGCTGTAGGCTAGTGCATATGCCAGACCAGTTGATGGTACTGTGACGGCCGTGCAGAGGCTTCACATTTTAATTCGCTTAGTCAAATCAGTCGCACGAAGGAGACTACAGACAATTCAGTTTTCAATTCAACTGTTAAAATAATAAAGTTCATTTCAAGGTATGTGACTGGTATGTGGAAATTGAAATGCTTTTACGTTTTGCCTTAGGTCTGGTATAGAGCATGTTACACTGGAGAAAACATTAACATGCGTTAGTCAATGGTCTGTTCTGACAAGCAGCGTGTCAGGTCGAGTGGAGTGGCTGACTTGAGAGGTGGGACTATGTCGTCATAAAATTGCCAGCTCTGCCGTCTACACGGCAAAAGTTAACCGGTTTAAAAAAAAATTAAAAAATAAAAAAACAACGTTGTGTAGACGGCCCCCTAACACAGCTTCTTCTTCCACTGCAGGATTTATGAGACAAAACATTATCCAGGGTTCCCACTAAAATTCCATGACTTTTTCCTGACTTTCCCTGAATTCCTCAACCTGAATTTTCATGATCTATGAGATAAGATTTTAGAGCAGCGTTCAAGAATCTTTTGACTTTTTTAGTGTGGAAGATGAATAAATGGGCATTGAATAAACAAAGTTGGGCTAACCATCACCACCCAAACAAGCACCAAAGCTGGGCTAACCATCACCACCCAAACAAGCACCAAAGCTGGGCTAACCATCACCACCCAAACAAGCACCAAAGTTGGGCTAACCATCACCACCCAAACAAGCACCAAAGTTGGGCTTAACCATCACCACCCAAACAAGCACCAAAGCTGAACCAGATATACACCAATTCAGCGTGGAAATATATTTGCATTAATGTATTTTGGCAAGTATATTTTAAACTGCTACAGCAAAATTCCCTGATTATTCCATGGCTTTGCCTCAAATATGATATAATTCCCTGTCAAAATGATGTTCCAGAAATTCCATGAGCCGTGGGAACCCTGATTATCTGTCCATCTGCACATCAGCCAGACCTCAGACGGATGTTTTGACATACTGGAGGTTAGAATGTAATACTGCCCTATGATTGACACATATTCATACAATAACGATAAGGCCAAACACAACAGTTTTATCGCTCTAACTAATATGAATGACAACGTCCACACCTCATACTATGATAACATAAAAAAGAACATAAAGAATGATGTGGTTGGGGATCACTTTCAGAGCGATTTGAGAACGACAGAAAGCTGAAAGTCAATCAGAGTCCATCACATTTTAGACATCCCATTCAGCATCATGAGGAGAGACTTTCCTCATCGTTGGTGTGTGGGGACAATCATATCATTACAGTCACAGATGTCTTTATGTGTTTGCATCAGTTTGCGCTTCAGCTGTTACACTTTAAAAAAGATTCCATTAGTGCAGGATGGGGAAAGAGAGCGAGAAAGAGAGAGAGTGGGAGAGAGGACAGTATTTATCCTTTTATGCCTGTGTTTGTCCTGTCTGTCTTCCTCCATCTCCAAGCCTCTCATCTGTCTGCTTCTCCTTTCCTCCTCTCCTCCTCTGCGGTCTTTCTTCTCACGTTCTCTCCTTTCACTCTCTCTGGCTGAGGAGGGCAGGCAGTTTTCCACTGAGGGTCACCCGATAGGACACATTACATTCATACCTCACACAAACTCTCTACACTCTACTCTCTCTCTCCCTCTCCCTCTCTCTCTCTCTCTCACACACACACACTTCTACTCCTGCCTTTACAGATACACAAACACTCTGAGCTCATGCACACACACAAAACATTCAAACACAGAAGAACACCGTGACCTCTTTGCACTCTCTTTCTCTGCCCCCGACTCTCTCTCCCTCACACTCCCCACACACACACACACACACATCAGATGTTCCAGCCAACCCAGCCATTTTTCCCTCCCTCTAGATTTTCCCTCTACCCCCACCCCACCCGCAACACACACACACATCACTGACCCCCCACTTCACCCCAACCCCCGCCCATGCACCCCTCTGACGCAAGAAACGCCGGCTAAAAATGTATGACACGAAAGAGGCAGGCGATACTGAGAAACCAGACAGGGAGAGATAGAGGGAGGGAGGGAGAGAGAGAGAGAGGGAGGAAAAAAGGACGGAACACCTTATGGAGGACAGCAGAGGAAATGGAGAGAACGAGACAAGAGTTAAGAAAGCCAGGAGAGTCATTAAAGGGACTTAAGAGGGTTAGATTAGCCCAGGAAGGAGACAACACACTGACCTCAACCACACACACACACGCTGACGTACAAATCACCAACAAGGTGAGCTCAACACACTGCTTTTTAATATAGAGAGAGAAAGAGAGAGAGAGAGAGAAAGAAAGAGAGAGAGGGAGGGAGGGTATCACAGAAATCACTTCCCCTCCACAGACACTCTATTTTTGCTACTCCACTTGACTGTCGAAGCAACGTCACCCAATGACATCATGCATAAAAGGGATGGAAAAGGGGAGATAAGTAAGGGGTAGGGGAGGTGCGAGGGGTGCAAGGGACAATACATCATATTATTATCCCATTTTTAATAAATAACAGTTTTCTTAGCACTGCAACAATAGACCACACTGAAGGTGGAATGTAAAAGGTTACCCAGATTTCCTCTGTTGCACTGCCTAGGTTACCCTTGTTGTGTTAGCTAGAGAACCTGCCAAGTTACCCAAGTCACCTTGACTACAAACAGGCTAGCACTTTCTGTTAGCACCCAATCTACTCTACTTTAGCATCCAACAAACTGAGTGTGTGTGTACCTGTGTATCCTCGTCAGATGTGGCGGCGGTGGGCGGCGGCGCGCTTTGCTGCACGGGCTGATGGGATAGCTGTTGGAGGCTCTGCTGCTGCTGGGTAGTGGACATTTCTGCCATCCTCCTCTCCATCTGCTCCAGGCGCTCCAGTATGGACATACGGAACTGATTATCTGTACAGAGAGAGAGAGAGTGTGAGAGAGAAAGACAGAGGGGGAGAAAGAGAAAGATTTTAGCATGATGGAACAATAAACCCCTCCATTAACAAAGGTCAGGTTTGTCCTCAATTATGAGGACTTGCCACTTGCCCTCTGCACCCCAATCCAACATTGAGTCTCCCTCTCTCTCTCTCTAACACACACTTACACACACAACAGCCCAACAACACGCAGCTTATCCAACTATGTCCAACATCATGCACAAACCCATACCCTACGGGCCTCACACTGATTAGCTCTCTCTTAACTCTCCACACTGGTCTCTAGTTTACCAGTTAATCAATGTAAAACACACACGCACACGCAGACGCACACACACACACACACCTACAATGCCTCCATCCCCGTCCCAAAGGAGGAGCTTAGAATCTTCTAGAGACCACAAACAGCTGCGTAATACAGGCAATCAGTTATTTAAAGCAGCTCATTGTGTCAATAACCGAAAGTTTTAATAAGGCACAGTCTCTCTCTTTCTCTCGCTCACGCTCTCTCTCTCTCTTTCTCTCTCTCTGTTAGAGAGAGAGAGAGAGTATTAGAGAGATTAGTGATGGCTCTCATAAATCTTATGATTGATATGCAGCCAACATTTCGCTTTTACTGCGGCCAAAGTCCCTTCCCAAACAATGTACTGAATGTTGTGAGTGCACAGACACTAGCGGGCTCACAGTCAAACACACACAAATGCGGACACTCTTATTAGGGCTGCCACAAGGTCACATCAAAATGACTCAGCGGTCGTTAAAAAGGGATCCCCACCGGTGTCTATGAGGAAGAGAGAGAGAGAGAGAGAAAGTGAGAGTGTGTGTATGTGTGTTTTTGAGTGCGTGTTAAAGAAATATTCCAGAAAAAATACTATAAGCAGTACGTATATATACTCTTTTGATCCCGTGAGGGAAGCATACAAAGTCCTCCTTCCTTATACCTGCTCAACTGGTAAAACAGTGCATCTATTCCTCTCCAGCACTGCCAACATATTTATGAACACAACTAATACATAAATGCTAATAGAGGATAACGTCAAAAACATAGTGCTACCACACATATATACAGTACATGCATATATAACTCAGAGCTTTAAAACATACTCACACACATCTATGTATCTGTCTATCTATATATATAATTAATACATAAATACAAACACCATAATTATTTATACCTCTACCTATATATCTGTAGTGCAATGTACTGTCCTTTGTCTCGTGGTTAGGTCAGTTCCATGTAGAAGAAAACCACTGGTCAAATACAAATTCAGTATGAATCAAAATGTTGCACAGGTAAGAATACATTTGGGCTTAACTGTACATACATACACATATTTCTCTCTCTTCCTCTCTATCCTGTCCGTATTCTACTCTTCCTCTCTACCCTGTTCGTATTCTACCCTTCCTCTCTACCCTGTTCGTATTCTACCCTTCCTCTCTACCCTGTTTGTATTCTACCCTTCTTCTCTATCCTGTCCATATTCTATCCTGTCCATATTCTATCCTGTCCATATTCTACCCTTCCATATTCTACCCTTCCTCTCTACCCTGTTCGTATTCTACCCTTCCTCGTCCTCACCTTTTGTCCTCTTCTCTTTTGTCCCATTGCTCTCTCTCTCCCGCTGATCTTGCAACATGGAAACTATTCCTCATGCTGAGGTATTTCTGATAGGACGAGACTGGACCGTGTGTGTGTCTCACCCCAATATAACATGACACAGTGATCCTGGAATCTCCTAGGTCAAACAGAACACCGTGCACACTCTTAGACACACACTGCAACACAGACTGCATACACACACATAGACGAACAGACACACACACACACTCACACACACGCACGCACGCACGCACGCACGCACGCACAAGTGGTCATTCCAGGGATGGAGCAGAGGGACTCTAGTTCCACTGGTGTTCGTGCGTGTTTGTGCTAGTCTGTTTCAAGCACCAGTGAGTGTGTGTGTGTCTGTGTGTGTTACCTGTATTAAACTTCCTACTACATCTGCACACATATACAGTAGACATGGTCACTCACAGACTCAAGCAAAACACAGTGCAAAAAGACCTGACAGCTCAAGTGCAGACAGAAGCACACACTCCACACAAAGTGCCTACCTACACCATCTTGGTCTCCTTCGTCCATGTTGGCAGAGCGGCCTCTGTCCAAACTATTGAGACTGTGTGTGTGTGATTTTGATTGTGAGATGATTCACTTTGGTCGCAGGTCAACCCTTCATCACTCCTGTTCTCCTTTCTTCCACGCTCTTTGTCCTCTCTCCCTGTCCCTCTCTCAATCTCTAGCTATCTCTCTCTCTATCTCTCTATTGCTCTCTCTTTCTCTCCCGCTGTCCCTCTCTCTCTCTGTCCCTTCCTCTCCTCCTCTCTCAGAAGCGCATGGCTACTTCCACCAGGGAAACTGATGCGATGTCATTAAATGAAGACGATGACATGACTCACACACACACACACACACACACACACACACACACACACACACACACACACACACACACACACACACACACACACACACACACACACACACACACACACACACACACACACACAGGATACCGCCACTCCACCAAGAATGAAAGCAAAGAGCACAGACTAGATGGACAAAGAAATAGGACAAGTCAGGACAAGGACAGACTCACACACAAACACACATACACACAAACACAAAGCTAACACTATGACACATTAGGAAATTCTATACAAAACAAACTGGGAAATCAAAAAAACTCAAAACACACACACACATACACACACTCTCCCTATATCTCTCACGTGGGATACTTGATCTGTTACTCCCACACGCGTCACGGGTAAGCTAGAAAAACCTGGTGACACCAACTGGATGAGAAAGACAGAGAGAGGTGAAAGTGAACAAGAAAGAGAGAGAGAGAGAGTGAGGAGGAGAGAAGAGTTTGCAGGCAACCAGTTGCTGAGGAGAGTAGAGGAGAGCGATATTCCAAACTGGGATCAAAGGAGGAGAGAGGCGCCACTGGAGAGGAGGAGAGACGCTGGGAGGAAAGAAGGGAATCCAGAGAATTCGGAAGAGGAGAAGACAAAGATGAACAGGAAGAAGAAGAAGAAGAAGAAGGAGTAGCTTCGGCAAAGGAGAGTTAGCAACCAAGCGACTGCTCCTCGCACAGGGGGAAGTCCCAAATGAGCAGCCTGTCTGTCTGCAAGCTCCGCATGTGTGTGAGTGTGTGTGTGTGTGACTTGGCACCCGCATTCTTGCTACCAGGGACAGCCGCTACAGCACACTGCCAGGGATGAAAGCCTGACAGGGCGTGTGCGAGAGAGAGACAAGGAGAGGGAGAGAGAGAGATAAGGAGAGGGAGAGAGAGAGACAAGGAGAGAGAGGGGGGAGGAGAGAGAGAAAGGAGGAGACAGAGGGAGGGGGAGCAGAGAGAGGCAAAGTAGAAAAGAAGAAATAAAAAAGATGAACAAGAGAGAAAGAAAGAATGTTATGAGATAGATAGATAGATAGATAGATAGATAGATAGATAGATAGATAGACAGATAAATAGATAGATAGACAGATCATGACGCCCCTCACACAAAACAAACATACATAAATACATTCAGACATAAAATCCCAGTACATATGTTAAAAACTGCCAGATCAGCCTCCCAAAACAGATAGAGAAAGAAAGAGAGAGAGAGATTGTAAAGGCATAAAAACAGATTGTGAAAGGGTAGGTCTGTGAAAGTGAGACTGTAAAGTTTGTGTAAGTGCACACACACACATATGGGGTGTCCTCTCTTTTACACACACCTCTGACACACACACACACACACAGACACAACCCCCCGCCTGGAGGTTTAAATAGGTTTAGCTGTAGGCCAAGAATAGCAACAGGCTGAGCTGAACACTTCAGCGTCTACTGGGCCTGTAGGTATGTGTGCGCACGCACGCACACTTCAAACACAGATCTGCATCCAGATGCGCAACAATAATTACTCTCCACCTTGATATTTATGTGTGCGCCTATAAAAACCAAACACATACATGCCTGTTAACACATCACATGCACACACACACACACACACACACACACACACACACACACACACACACACACACACACACACACACACATTAAGATATATAGAAGTATATACTGTAGATACACAAACAAACATACTTACAAACAAACATACATACATAGCTGTGCAAAACTTGGGGTCACTTAGAAATGTCCATTCCGCTCCATTACAGACAGAATACCAGCTGGCTGATTCTTTCCTACATGGCTCCTGCATAGTTTGGAGCTGTGCTTTTGGTCTTTGTCGTCTTTTTGGATGAATTGGCTCCAATCAAATGCCATCCACAAAGTGTAGTATAGAGTTGCAAACCAGACTGATAGCCTTCCTTTCTCAAGATTCCTTTTATCCTGTACAATGAGGTTTATGTCGTACGTCAGAAGGTTAAACCGGAAAAAACGGTCTAATCACATCCACTCGGTGAGTGATAACTTTGATTTTGACACATAGATTGTATGAATATGATAAATAAGTGTATAAAGGTGTATAAGCTATACTTAAAACAGTGGTATCTGTTTGGACCACTGACCAAGTTGGATACTCAAATCAGTGTTGATGGTTTTAATTCTCTTAATATGCTTTTGTACAAAACATTAAAGGGGTGGTTCAGGATTTTGGACATAGGACCTCATTTCCAAGTTAGCAAGTGTGATATTTATCAGTGGAGACCGTTTTCAACACGTTTCATCCAGTCCTTCTAGTTGCAGAGTTTGCAGGTACTAGGCTAGCGCAAGTCATCAGTATGGGTTAGCCTGCCACTAAAAACAGTCTTACCCACTCCACAGTACACCCGAGGCAAATAAATTATAAAGGCAGACTATGGGTTTAAGAGATTTGTATATTATCACATTTTGTTTTTATTTGCATTTTACACAACTTTTCCTGATTTGGGGTTGTATATGTTCTTTGAAAGTCCTTTGTTTCTGTCCATTTTGTGGTGGTAATGGTAATAATAATAGTAATAGTCTTTTGAAAGTTTCTTTGTTTCTGTCCATTTTGTGCCTTTAATCAAAATCATAATAGATGTTGTTCCAGATACTCAACTCTTCTAAAGAAGACAAGTTGTATTGCTTCTTTAATCAGGGCAGCAGTTTTCAGCTGTGCAAACATGCAAAAGTTTTTTTAAAGGTTTTTTAACGACCAGTTAGCCTTTTCAAATGATAAATTTGGATCAGCAGACAGAATGTTCCATTTGAAGATGTATGGTTGCTGATAATAGGCCTCTGTAAACTTTTGTAAATAATACATTTCCTAATATAAGTCATTTATATCATCAACAATGTCTACACTGTATTTCTGATTGATTAATTGTTATTTTAATGGACAAAATAGCATTTCCTTTGAAATCAAGGAAATCTAAGTGACCCCATATGTTTTGAACAGTAGTGCAAACACACACACACAGTAATCCTCCCTCAAACACACACAAACACACAGTAATCCTCCCTCACAATCATCCAAAAAAATTGGGGAGACACTAACTCATATACAAACAGCTAACACACAGACATAAATCAAGTAGTAAATCATATCATGCTCAGCTTATACAAAAGCCAACTCGTTTATTCACACTATCAGACACACGCACACGTTTACTTGACACAATCAGACACAAATGGCACACAGACAGACACGCACGCACGCACGCACGCACGCACGCACGCACACACACACGCGCACACACACACACACACACACACACACAAACACACACACACACACACACGATTATTTTGAAGTCAACAGAATGAACGGATTCCCTATCCCTCCGGTTGAAGGGCATCCCTACCATTAATCACTAGGATAAAAGCATGATGACTTTCTGCGCGCACGTGTGTGTGTGTGTGTGTGTGTATGCGGGAAACTGTAGGGGAGCATTTGAGTGTATTTCAGGGTACTGCCGAGGAATATAAATATGCATTTGTGTGTGTGTGTGTGTGAGTGTGTGAGTGTGTGTGTGTCAAGTGCTCCTGTACGCGTGTGTGTGTGTGTGTGTCAAGGTGTTGACAGTGGAAAACAGCTCCATCTCATCAATCAAAGCTGTGTGTGTGTATGGGCAAACAGTGAGAGAGAGAGAAAGCAAAAGAGAGAGAGAGAGAGAGAGAGAGAGAGAGAGAGAAAGGGAGAGGGAGAGAGAGAGGGAGAGGGAGAGAAGCTATGCAGGGGGTGGGTTGGAGGGTTAGCATTTCGGAAAATCTAATCCCTCCCATGTCATTCTCTTTCATTCTGTCGGTCACTCCTCTACTTCTTTTTCATCCTCTACCTCTATTCACTCACTTTTCCCTTCTCTCTCTGTCTACCATTTACATTCCCCATCTCTCCAATTGCATATGTTATACAACGCTATATTTACAACTCTTTTTAATAACGTTTACGCTTATAAAGCATTTCTTCTTCTATCTTTTAACCATTTCAAGACCCTTCTGTTGGCTTATGGATCAAACTGCAGTTTGGAGCATTAAGATGATTTAATAAGTAGCCTAGGCCACATATTTTTATACGTACATATAAAACATCATTATGTTTGTAAATGTCTGTGTATCACTTATGCTTACCTCAAGAGGTCACACATATTAACCTTATATACCTTAAACGCACACACTTCTTTAAACGCTTAGATGATAAGTATTTGCACCATTGTGGCCATCGCAAATGGCTGACACAGCAATCCCAATGTTGTGCCACAACTGAGTCGGGTTAACAACAAATATTACTTGGAATGTTAGTTGTTATTGAGGTTTTATCCATACATGTTTCATTTGTTAATGGAGAGTTCAGCATTGCTTTTTATATTATTGCCGGCTAAAGCTAGCCTACCCACGCCCACCTAGATCTCCTAGTCTGGGACACCATAATTCACTAACGCTTCCATCGGTTGGCAGATTACCTGCCCAATCAGCGACGAGAGGGGATAGCGTTTCAAAATTGATAGTGGCTGTGGTAAACGGTACTAGCAATGCCTGCAACCATCAAAAATTGCAGTCGGAAGGATATGTATTTATTTACATGCTGTATATTGTCAGTTTGTAAAGTTTAGGCGAAGTAAGAAGTAACGTTAGGAATCCCTGATCAATGTGATTGGTTAGGCTGGACCAATGATTTCAAAGTTAGCGCCATGTCAACACCAGTCACCATGCTAGTGTTGGAAAGGTTTCCCAGACCAGAGTGAGGGACCAGACTCTGTTTATGAAGTGAATGAGTTTGGTTTTAACCAGGCTAGGCTAAAGCAGGTCTATCTGTAATTCTGAAATAACAAATACAAATATCACAACACTGGCACACACACACACACACACACACACACACACACACACACACGATGCACTTTTACGAACAAGTATTGCTTTATGAAATTAGTGCCTGTGTGTGTGTGTAGTTCAGTAGCTGCTGGCAATACTGACTCCCCTTAGGTGTCAAAGGCCTTGCTAATTAACCAAAGCCAGCAACTGCCAACACTCCAGGCAACCTATTTGTGTGTGTGTGTGCATAGATCTGTGTGTGCATTGCGCCCTAGTTTTGCTAAGCCTAGATGTCGCCGCCATGGGTCTGCAGCGCTGTGACAGTGATAAGGTTTGTTTGTCACACACAGCGTTTATCTCATACACACACACACACACACACACACACACACACACACACACACACACACAGTTTAAGACTCAGAATTACCTGCAAGGGGTGTAGCAACCCATTGAGCTGTATGGATGCATGGACCTAATCGTAAGCGATGCAGTTGCATCGACATGGCTCATAAACATTGAGACGTGCGTGGTTATTTATGCACCAGTTCTTACATTTGTGTGTAAACACATCTGCCTGTACTTGCAGCACCATTGCCGGAGTATTAACAGTAGATTTAGTAGAATAGCAGTCAGAGTGGTAGAGGTAAGAGAACGAACACTCACTCCTCGCTTGTAGGTCTATCGTTAGTGCGTAATAAATAATATTAATAATCAAATTGATGGCTTACAGAATTGATACTGTATTGCATCGTCATGAAACCTGTGATTTACTCCCCTACTACCTACAGATATTGTCTCTTCTTCAATTCTGTGTTTAGATATCACTAATGGTAATGACTCTCAAGAGAGCCGTGAGAGCAGACAGAGACACTAAAGCTGTGCTGTTTTATTTAGTTACTCCTATACTGCTGCATCAGAGAGTTGTGTGTGTGTGAGAGTTTGGCAATGTTTCAACACATTGTGTTAAGACTTGATGTGATGTGTGTGTGTGTGTGTGTGTGTGTGTGTGTACGTCACTCACCGTCCAGGGAGAGCCAGTCGAGCTGAGAGCTGGGCAGTGATGATGCGTTTCTGGCGCGGTACTCAAACAGCACAGAAGAGGAGACGGCTCCAGAGTCCTCCAGAACATGCAGGGCCACCAGCCCAGCCTCGTGTGCTAGCACACACACACACACACCAAAAACAGGACACATCCATTAATGAGGCAGATCTGAGCATTACCTGCTATCAGATGGAGCAGTGATTCTGAAACTGTGTACACGCGTACCATTACATTACATTACATTTAGCAGACACTTCTTGACCAAAGTGACTTACATATGTCAGCTATATTACAAGGGATCACATTGTCCCCGGAGCAACTTGGGGTTAAGTGCCTTGCTCAAGGGCACAACGGTGGAAGCCGGGAATTGAACCGACAACTTTCAGGCTACTGCACGCTAGCCCAGCTCCTTAACCACTACACTACCACCGCCCCATGGTGGACTCCCTCTACAGGTACTCCGGGAGTCTGCGATTTGTTTTATAAAGACAGAATAATTCTTGACCACACGATAGGCTTACTAGGCTAGTTCAACTGTTTGGAGCATTACCGACAGGTTGACAAGCGAAACTGTGATGACAAGATGGATCAAAAAAGTTGGCTCCAAACAGGAAGCATTAGAAAGAGCAGTGTGGCGAATATGTCGAGCAGTAGAGCAGAAACTGAAGTTGGCGACAATGAGACTAGCGCAAACGCTAGTGGCGACTTTAGCATCTTCTGTGTAAAATTGGCCTATGTTACTGTTATTCAATGCCGGTCATTGGAACTTGTTTTCTGAGGTGGTTATTTACATTACAGGGCAGAACTTCCAGTTCACAACTCCGCCATGTTTAGCATAATTTTTTTTATAAGAACCCGTTAATTTTCCCGTTAGTGATTTGTCTCCTTCTTTATATGGTCTCCACTACAGACAGTGTAGAATAGATAGTGGCCAGCTAGTGGATACTGGCAATCTCTTATGAGGTGCTACAGAGTTACAATAAATAATCAATCTTATTTCTCTCATCAACAAATAATTGTTGTAGGGAAGACGTGCGAAGTTGGTACAATCAGTAACTTCAAAGAAAACTAAATCGTCATGCTGGAATTTCTCCTTTTCTACCATTGGGAAGAACTCAGTCGAGCAGAGAAGGCCTATCAGCTGAGGAACAGTCAGAGCTGTCTATACGGCTCTGGGTACAGTAATGCTACAGTGCCCCATGGTGGTCAGAAGTGTTCATTACAGTGACCACCAGTCACTCTCCCTTAATCTTCATAATACAAGTCTGTTGTCTTTAATACTCTAGATGCATCTGGTATGTTGACAGCGAATTTGAGCTCCATTTCCCTCTCTCTGTCTCATTTCTCCCTTTCTTCTCTCTCAAAACAATTCTTCAAATCTAACATAGCCCAGGATCAAGAGACAATGCGTGGATGTTCAAAAGAATGACATGAATCAGTTTTACTTGCGACTTACATCTCACAGCTTGTTTACACCATGCAAATTGCAGTAAACAAAATAAAGAAATCAATATTTGGTTCAACTTGCTTTCAAAACAGCATTGCCTACAGCTGTGGTTCTTAACTGGTCTGGCTTTGGAACCCACAATTTCCCATGTTCATCAAGTCACAACCCATATTTTTTTAGCGTTCAAAACAACAGATATGGTGAGCTACATGCTAAGGCATACAAAGTGCCTGTAGGTCTATTTGGTTGGAACATGCTGATGTTTAGTATTACATTTGTGTCTTCAACTCCTGATGTCACCTTTCAAAGTAGGCTACTTGACAGGTTTGTCTTTGACAGGAGTGCTTGGTTTCCATGTGACATTTTAGTTTTGATGGTTTCATGGTCTCATGTGCCAGCAATGCACTGCACACCACACACTGGGGTTTCTGTCCCATTTTGTCATCAATTTAAGTGAATCCATATCCTACTTCAAATATTCAGGGTGTTTACTGCTAAAATGATGTCTAACATGGCCTTGCTGTCACATAAAAATTATCTATCTATGTCCATAGCAATGACACATATGAATAAAGTCTATCAAAATAAAGGTCCAATATTAGATCTGATAAAGAATTTAAATAATTTAAAAGGAATTCAGCTGGTTTCTTCATGTATTTCAAGGAACTTGACACAGTTCTTCAGTGGACTGTGACTTTAGACTCTCTTGATTGTTTTGGTCTTTATGTAGTCCCAAGTTACCCTAGTTCCTGCCAGTTTTGAGCCTTCAGTCTTTAAAACCAGCAATCCATTGTTAATTTCTTTCTTTAACATCATATAAATGTCTCACTACAGTACTTCACTATTTAGGATACGGATAAGGATCTTCCTGCTACATCAGGAAGATCAATGTTTTTAAGTAAAATAAATAAATGTGCAAACAGCATACCAGCCTGGCCAGAAGCCATACCAATGGATACCTTGTCTTAGCTGAATTACTGAAGCTAAGCAGGTGTGGGCCTGGTTAGTACTTGGATGGGAGACCTCCTTGGAAAACTGGGTTGCTGCTGGAAGTGGTGTTGGTGGGTGGCCAGTAGGTGGTACTCTTCCCTCTGGCCAAAAAAGATAGATCCCAATGCCCCAGTGCTGTGACGGGGACACTGCACCGTAGGAGATGCCGTCCTTCGGATGAGACGTTAAACTGAGGTCCTGACTCACTGTGGTCATTAAAGATCCCATGGCACTTATGGTAAAGAGTAGGGGGTTCCCCGGTGTCCTGGCTAAATTCCCAATCTGGCCCCCTAATCATCCCCCACTGTAATTAGCTCATTCACTCCCTCACTCTCCACCTCAAGCTGGTGTGTGGTGAGCATTCTGGCGCATAATGGCTGCTGTGCATCACCCAGGTGGGTGCTACACATTGGTGGTGGTTACTAGTGAGGACCCCTTACCCAATGTGTAAGCTCTCTATCGTTCTTGGCAGATGTAACCGAATATGAATGTGAAAGACTTGCCTTTCAGGGCACGAACGGTCAAAGGCACGAACTTTTAGAAATATCCTGGCGTCATTTTACGGACCAGGAGAAGTTTTCCATTGACGTAGCACATTTTAAAAGTGGGCCTAGCCTACCCTACACAATCTGTGTACATAGAATTTCTTCTACCCTTACTTCCCCCGAAATACATTAATTATATTCTATAGTGACACCTTATGACCGTCCCTGGTATTAACTAGGGGGCAGAAAAAGACACTCACACTCAGTTGATAAAACATAGTCAGTCATCTGCTTCAAAGTCATGCTACCGTAAGGCTAATAATAGCTGTGTCCTCACACTATCGCACGTGACAATTTACTTAAAAAGGTGATTTTCTCCTCTTCTGGCGTATCATGACAGTAGAACCATGCCAACTTTGGATGCGGTTATCTTAGCGATACTTTTTGCAATACCCTCGATATACATATTGTTGGAAAGCTTAGTCAATGGCCGTTCATGTGAGCACATTAAATTAATTTTGTAAATTTTACCAAATTTTACCTTGCAGGGTCACATATGCGGTGTGTGTATAGAGAGTGTGTAGAGAGTTAGGGTTATGAGTACTGACAACATTGTTTGAGTGAGGGAATGTGTGTGTGTGTGTGTGTGTGCGCGTACCTGGGCAGTAGCATCGCAGCACCCCAGGCTGGATGAGTGAGGCAGGTACAGTGGTCTGGTCAAACACACACAGGTAGCGGCCCCTAGCTTCAGTCCAGGGACCTGTAATCAACACCTTCACACCACCCTGAGGACAAACACACAAATACACATTTAGTGGTGTTATTTTCTCCCCCTCTTTTAATGTCTCCCTCCATTCACCCCCACCCTCCCCCTCTCTCCATGGCTCATCCATTACCTCAATGGCTCTCCATTACCCCCCCCCACACACACACACACACACCATCTTATCACCCCCCTCCCACACACCCCATTACCCCCCCCCCACCACCACCATCCGCATACACCACACACACAGACCATTCCATCCCCATACACACACACACAATATACCTTTTTAACTACTACTTTTAATTTATTCTTTTAAGTTGAGCTGGCTCTTGAGCACAAGAATTTCATTACTTTACTTCATTTAATTCCTTTTTTGAGCACATGGCAATAAACTACTTGAACTTCAACATTTCTCCCAACATCCTGCTCCTTCTTTTACTTCAGTCTCCCTCCCTCTCTCTCACCTCTAGGTAGGACCACTCTTTACTTCTCCCTGTCTTTCTCCCCCTCTCCCTCCCTCCCTCCCTCCCTCCCTCTCTCTCTCTGTCCGTGCGGCTCACCTCCGGGTAAGACCACTCGGGGCTGAAGTCGGTGATGTTGGCGGGCCGGCCGTGGGCATCCGCCCCGGGGCCAGCGGTGGCAGCGTGAGCTGGGAAGGGGATGAAGGCGGAGGACGGCGAGGGTTGTGGGGGCACCACGTATCGCTCCGGGAACACCTCGGGTCCGGCGCCGGCCGACGCCACCAACACCGCCGACGCCACGCCGCCGCTGTTGCCACCGCTGCCCACTCCGGCGGCGGCCGCCGCCTCGGCGGTGATCAGCTCCGAGAGCTCCGGGAAGGCGCTGTCGAACGAGAGCTCGGCCTCCACCGCCTGCTGGTGGGCGTGGGCGTGGTGGGGGTGCACGTGCTCGGTGGGGGACGGGGAGGGGGAGGTGGACGGAGAGGGGGCCACGTGGGTGTCCATGGGCGTCTCCTCACTCTCAAAGTCGTCGTCGCCGCCGCTACCGGCGGCAGGCGGGTGCGAGAGGGGTGACGACTGCTCCTCCTTCACCCGCACTCCTAGGTCGGTCGATGAGAACACCGGCGGTGAGTGTGCGAGGGCGTGCATGTGTGTGTGTGCTGCGGGCATGGAGAGTGGACACTGGTGCATGTTGCGGGGAGCGACGCCGGACGGCTGGGGGAGGGAGTGTGTGAAGGAGTGGGCGAAGGTGTGTGTGAGCGAGTGCGTGAAAGCGTGCGTCCCGTGTGCCGTCGGGAGGACGGCCGGCTGTCGGCTGTGCCCCTGTTGCTGCAGCAACAGCAGTTGAGCCTGAGCCTGACTCTCACGCTCTGCCTGCGTCTGATTGGTCAGTGTCTGCTTGGGTGAGAGCTGATTGGTTGACAGCTGGGTGCTTTGGAGTGGATTGGTGGACAGCTGGCTGAGTTGGTGGTTTGGCTGTTGGAGAGCTGAAATCGGATTGGCTGACAGCTGGTTAGGCTTTTGATGATTGGGCATGAGTTGGGGGGCGGGCTTCTGGTGAGGCGACATCCGATTGGTGGGGGAGTGGAGCTCCTGTCCAATCACCATCATCTGGCCATCTCCAGAGCAAGGTTGTCGTGGCGACAGCTCCAGAGGTTCAGGGGATGAGCTCCGGCGAATCAGGCTGAGCTTGGGTGGCGGCTGCTGGGAGTCCGGGGTGGGGCTTAGGGGCCGTGTCAGCGAATCCAAGCCCAGCGAGGCCTCGAGTGACAGCGGCAGGAGCGAAGGGGCCGAGCGGGACGGAGAGAGCGCCATCGACAGGGGCGGAGAGAGAGAAGAGGAGGAGGAGGATGAGGAGGAGGAAGAGGACACTGAGGAGGTGACGAGGGGATGTGCCTCCCGGTCGCCGCTCTTCCGCTCGGTGTCTGAAGAGAGGGATGAGAGAGAGGAGGGCGGGGAGGAAGGGGAGAGCGAGAGAGCAAGCGACGGGGGCTGAGGAGAGGCGGAGGAAGGCGAGGGGGCGGAGGCTGGGGCGGGACCTCCGTAGGTTTGCCCCTGCTTGGGGCTGTTGAGGAAGGAGTCGGGGTCAAAGCTCAGCGGGACGGAGGGAGGAGAGCAGACGAGTGCAGGAGGGGAAGGAGGTGGGGGCAGGAGCGAGGGAGGAGGGGGAGCTGGAGGGAGGAGAGAAGGAGAGGGGGAGGAAGAGGAGGGGGAAGAGGAGGAAGTGGTGGAGGAGAGAGGAGGGGGTTGGAGGAGAGGGGCGGGGGCCTCGGACAGGAGGCGGTCCGTCAGCAGGAGCCCTCCAATCACAGGGCTGGGGAGGAGCGTGAGCGAGAGGGTCGCGACCCCGGGCGTCTGGGAGACAGACGCCGAGGGGGGCACGGGGCTGGCCGGGTTGCCGACGGCGACAGTCGGCGGAGAGGGAGTGTCGGGCTTGGGGGGGACGGGCGACAGCACCAGGCGTCCGCCTGGCGTGAGCGAGAGGCGCGACGTCACACGCTCGCCCTGAGCATCCTCCCCTCCGTTGGAGCCGCCAACGCCACCGCTTTTGCCAGGGAGCGGCGCCGTCGTCATGACGATCACCGCGTTCTGGGGAAGAGCCACTGTCGCCAGGCCCCGGGCCCGCTGGTCGCCGTAGAAACCATTGCCGTTGCCCAGGGCCACCGTCGCCGGGGCATGCTGCGTTGTCTGGGGTGGGCTTGAGGACGAGGACGAGGACGAGGAAGAGCTCGGGGAGCCCGCGGTCGCCCGGTTGTCCTGGGTTACCGCCGGTCTGCCGTGGGCCGCGGGCTTCCTCTCGGCGGCCACGGAGGCTTCGGCCAGTCCCGTGGTGTCGCGGCTAGACGTGGCGCCCGGGCTCTCAACGGCCAGGTTCTGCACCTCGGTGAGCGCTGGGTATGGGGACGGCCGGGCCGGGAGCTTGGGGGAAATGATGCGGTGCTTGGTGCTGTTACAGCGGTGAGGAATGTTACCTCCCACAGAGGCTGACGGAGAGGAACACAAGAAAAGAGAGAGAGGAGGTTATCTTTCACAGAGCATTTCTTATTCAAATGGGTTCACTCGTGAGCATGGATGTGTGAGAGTGTGTGTATGTGTATTACCCAGTGCGGGGCTACACAGGCAGAGGTGTGTGTGCGCGCGTGTGTGTGTGTGAGATAGAGAGAGTGTGAATGTGTGAGTGTGTATTACCCATTGCAGGGCTGCACAGGCAGGTGTGTGTGAGTGCGTACGTGTGTGTGTGAGAGAGAGAGAGAGTGTGAATGCGCGTGTGTGTACTACCCATTGCAGGGCTGCACAGGCAGGTGTGTGTGTGCGTGCGTGTGTATGTGTGTGTGCGTGTGTGTGAGAGAGAGAGAGAGAGTGTGAATGCGCGTGTGTGTATTACCCATTGCAGGGCTGCACAGGCAGGTGTGTGTGTGCGTGCGTGTGTGTGTGTGCGTGTGTGTGCGTGCGTGTGTGTGTGTGTGTGAGAGAGAGAGTGTGAATGCGTGTGTGTATTACCCATTGCAGGGCTGCACAGGCAGGTGTGTAGGTGTGTGTGTGCATGCGTGTGTGTGCGTGCGTGTGTGTGTGTGCGTGTGTGTGCGTGCGAGAGAGAGAGTGTGAATGCGTGTGTGTATTACCCATTGCAGGGCTGCACAGGCAGGTGTGTGTGCGGGGCTGCGGTTTGGTCTGCTGGGAGTCCAGGATCTGCTGCACCAGCTGCTCGATGCTCAGTTCCGCTGCCGAGCCTGTGCCGTTGGCGCCACTGCCACACGACCACTTGATGCTGTGGACTGCACACACACACACACACACACACACACACACACACACACAATGAAACACCACAACAATACAAACACACACCCATGCAATTGCATACAGTTAAAAAGCAGCTTGTGCCACCAAACATACAGATTACTGAGTAACAAGGTTGTGCATTTACGTTCTCGCTGTGTGAACAGAGGTCACCAATGACAAGCAAGAGCATTTACCATTTCTAAGTTATCACTATTTGGTAACGTTGGTAGTCAAGTTAACTGACTTTTGCTCAAACAGCCAGAAACTGATTGGATGGACTTCTGTAAATGGTCAGCAATGGGCATGGGTTTTTCTGACTGGATGAGGTGTGTGTGTGTGTGTGATCTGATTGGTTACTCACACATAGGCCTGAGTTGGGACAGCAGCTCATCACGGCTCCAGCGCAGATTGTCCCGACGGTCAGCAACCGCACACAACAACGGCCGGCACGCTTTCCCACAATCCTCCAGGGATGGAACATTCAGGTAATGCACAAGCACGATATCTGGGTTCTACAAACACAGAGAGAGAGAGAGAATATCAATATATTGGTATATAAGCTACAGAAAGGAAACTTCCATTTAAAGGCCATTTGAAACCTAGTGTTTCTTTGTTATGAAATGTAATATTGGAACAAGTTAGCTCTCATTAGCATTAGCACAGGCCAAGGATTCTTCTAGGTTTGTGTCACAAAACAAGCCCCCCAAGTAGTCAGTGCAAAACACATTTTCTATGGCTCCAGTTATATTGCAATAAGTAGGCTTATCATAATCACTGTTGAATAGCTACTGTGACAAAAGTGCTTGCTGGCAAATCCTGAATAGATATTTTTTCTTACCACATTGAACTAAATTTATGCTCTAGCTCTTTAGCCTTTATTGGCCCAAATGTGTGTGTGTGTATGTGTGTGTGTGTGTGTGTGTGTGTGTGTGTGTGTGTGTGTGTGTACTCACCTGCAGCAGCCAATAGCTCCTCCTATGGAATGTTGGGACGATGGAGGAATGGACATAACAACCATACAGACACTGCAGGAGAACAGCAGAGATGAGGTCAGAGGAACAGCTACATCAACTTCAACTCACTTCAACTCAATTCAATTCAATTCAATTCAACCTACAGTATACAGTACCAGGCACATGAAACTTTAGCGCACTGCATAAAATGGAGTATACTACGTTTATCTGAGCCTCTCGTGAACTTCACAGGAACAACCTGTGTTGGGGTTTTCTATGCTGTGTGACTAAATGAAGCACAAGTGAACCAATGCATGAGCATATTAACCTGCAGATGGCACTCGTGTTTCTAAGGCCATTGGCTGTGTGTGTGTGTGTGTGTGTGTGTGTATGTGTGTGTGTGTGTGTGTGTGTGTGTGTGAGAGAGAGTGAAAGAAAGAGATGACAAATTATTCACTCAGACCCAAGTTAAGGTACAGTAAGGGGTGAAGAAAGATAGACAGACAGAAAGACTGACAGATAGATATATAGAATTTTAATAAGGATTAAAGTCAGATCAGTTTGTGTCAGTAGACCAACTTAAGGGTGCAACAGACAATATGGCTGTTGTACAGTGTTTTGCTTTGACTGATATTTAGACCTTTCAATCTAATTTCGCTCTATCTAATTGAATTGAGAGAGAGCGAGAGAGAGAGAGAGAGAGAGACCACTAAGGCAACACAAACAGAAGGCAGTGGTGAAGCTTTAACACATACTAACATGTATCTAAGAGTGTGTGAATGAGAAAGAGAGAGAGAGAGTGTGTGTAAGTGAGAGAAAGAGAGACTCACCTCCATGCCCTGCACCTTCAGCTTCATGTGATCCTCTCGTGTGGTCTTCCCATCCTTCCGCTTCTTCCAGCAGTAGCCATCCTTCCGGTACTTCACCTTCTTCCGGTTGTACAAAATGATGGAGCCATTCTGTGGCCTGCAGGTCAAAGGGCGTCGCCATGGACACAAGTACCACAGACAAAGGGTTGTTCGATTTTGGTGAATATGAACACTGTAGCAACTGGTCATACGTGTATTTTTGTGTATGAATGAATGCAAGAAAAGATGGTTTCACTTTCAGGCAAATTTGACCACAAAACACATACACATCCTTAATTCATATAGCTATAATTATGTGCGTCACTCACCTTGTCTTCAGCGTGCAAGAGAGCCACTCTTCATGTCTGTCAAAGGATATCAGATACGATGCAATTTCCTGAAAACACAGAGATATTATTTGACTGTACAACTCAATATGAAGATTCTTATGATACACATCAGGATATATCGACAGATGAGCAGTTACACTGCCTTCATCCTACGCATGAAATGGAGAAATGTTGGAGCAACGTTAAATACTTCCGTCTGATAAGAAGGTATCAGGCTTTAGGTGTGTAGTACCGCGTGTGAGCGGTCTCTCACCTCGTTTGTGTTCCAGCGCAGTCGTTCTTTGGGCAGGATGGTTGTGTGGGGTAAACACTCAAGCAACTTGTTGGGCAGAAACACCTTCATCTCTGCAACACACAGACATACACCTACTTATCACACATTCCCCAGTCTGGTGAACAGAGGAGCTGTGGATGTGGTGGTGGCGGGGGCATGTGTGTGATGTCATCAGAGTGCGACATACCGGACTCGGTGGTGCTCTCCTTGTTGTTCATGGTGAGGGTGGAGCACTCCTCCACTTAGCAGGCCGCGCTCACACACGCAAAAGCTGCGGCCCGAGCTGCGACACTGAAACACACACACACACACACACACACACACACACACACACACACACACACACACACACACACACACACACACACACACACACACACACACACACACACACACACACACACACACACACACACACACACACACACACACACACACACAAACAGACAATTATCAATGATATACTTGAACGAGTGAAACAGACTTTTCAAATGTTAGGCTAACACCCTGAACAGGCAGACACATACGGCCAGTGACAGACATAAAACACCCTCTACATTTCCTCTCCCACACATACACACACACACACACACTCATTGCTGCCACCCCTTACACACAGTTTTTGTCAAGAGGACTGGTACGCTCATTCCTCTATAGCCCTGTTGCCTAGATACCACAGAAGTGGGTGTAGAATCTCCCTGCATCCTCTTCCACTTCTTTGTGTGTGTGTGTGTGAGTGTGTTAGAAAGAGAAAGAGGCAGAGAGAGAGAGAGAGAGATAAGAAAGAAAGAGGGGTGAAGAAAAAGACATGACAAGGGAGAAAGAAAGGAAAGGGGTGGGGGGTTCTCTCATGTAAAGATGAGAGTGAGCATGTGTAGTGTGTAGAGAGTGAGCATGAGTGTATGATCTCTAAAGATTCAACAGCCTCTGATGTCTACGCTACACGCTCACACTCACACACACACCTTGATCTCAGATTAGAATTCATCTGGTGGGAAGGGAGCAGACTGGGCAATTATCTTATCACAGGATTTATGATCCTATTAAAGCTTTTCTTTCTTTGCACCCTCTTGGGAGACAGCACCATGGACCCGGTGTGTGTGTGTGTGTGTGTGTGTGTGTGTGTGTGTGTGTGTGTGTGTGTGTGTGTGTGTGTGTGTGTGTGTGTGTGTGTGTGTGTGTGTGTGATTACATGCAACTTCAGCTGATGATTCCATCCCTGCCCATTACACATTTGCAAGTCAAACAGGAAGATGGGAACACGGATAAAGTCAAGCGAACTAGTAGAGTAGTTGGTGTGTGGGGGTGTGTGGGGGTGTGTGTGTGTGGGGGTGTGTGTGTGTGTGTCCATAGTGTCTGAATGTTTTGAAGTAGCCCCCTTCAGGGTACCAGTGTGAGGGGGTGTCCCAGTTATATAACCATAACATCACCAACCATCACCTATCAAATTGCTTCCTACACCACTGAATGTCTACTGCCCAATCTAATACTCATGAACTCATGTTCACCTATAGCGTGAGCCATAGAGAGTGGGAAGTGACATTTGTTAACATAGACTTAAGAGGCAAATCACAACATTGACAGACTGGGATTTCACTTCATTACTCTATGTGTGTGTGTGTATGTGTGTGTGTGTGTGTGTGTGTGTGTGTGTGTGTGTGTGTGTTTCCTGAAGAGCCACAAATTGGCCCACTTAAACATTGACTTTAGTATCAACTAAACACTGGATCGCCTGCACATAAGAAAATCCACTGGTGTGACTGAACTCTAAGGTAGATAACACCACCAGTTATAGTTTTGTAGGCTACACATCCACTTAACCATCTCTGAACCAATAGCTGAATTGTAACTTGGGCATAGCAACCACTGTTACTATGGCAACAGAGAAAAATCATATCAGGTTATGCAATTTAACAGTCATAATGGAACCCAGAACTTAGCATTCACTCCTTGCTGAACTCAAGTGGTAGCCTAGTAAGGGATAATGCCCGATGAGGTGTCCATTATCAGAAATAAATGGACGACGCGGAGGCGTGAACTGTCCGACGCGAAGCGGAGGACGGTTGCTTCCGCGAAGTCCATTAATTTCTGATAATGGACGCATCGAAGGGCATTATCCCGTTTATACCATGGTCACTTACGAAATAAATAAATATGAAATCAATTATCAATACTAAATGAGTTTTAGAGTTTTTTCAGCTGTTTATCGCAACGCTGTGGAATGTTGATAAGTTGATTGTTGATAATGCTGCCTTGGTTACCAACTAGCGTTTGAGCCAGCACAGTGATTTAGAACTGTCATCAGGCAATTCGAACGGAACGTCTTTTTATAGGTGTAGTATATCACTTTTTAAACGACACCCTTTTCAACCTAGACCAGGGATTCCCAAACTGTGGTACGCGTACCCCCGGTGGTACGCGAGCTGCCACTAGGGGGTACGCGAGATGAAAAGGGCAATGGCGGAAAGGAGTTAAAAATGATTAATTAATTAATTAATACTATAATTAATTCATAAATAATACATAATTTCGAATCAGGTTATAATGATATGGAAACGTGAAATTAAAGGAAATCATTTGTAAACTCTATAATAGGGTATGTTTTCATTAAAAAATAAGCTACACACAATAGGCTACACGTGATTTCCTGCGGGCAGCCAGAATATCTGGCGCGTTAGTTTCGTTGAAGTATAGGGCAGGTAGAAGGCTGTGTAAACATGGAAAACTGGCTAAAAACAGGGACACTGTCCAAAAGGCCTAATTAAAGCGATCGAAGAGGAGAAGCGAGAGAAACAGAGCAGGACACAGGTAAGGATGGAATGGGATGGGGGGCAGACTAATGAAGGTGGAGATGGAGCGCAGGGGGATAAAGGAAAGAACGAGACAGAAAAGACAGCGCGAAAAAAACGAAAGTATGATGAGGCATATAGCCCTCGGCTTCATGTGGATTGGGAGACAGACTGCCCAAAGCCACAGTGCGTGGTCTGCAGTGAGATGCTACTGTACCTAACCATTCTAATGTGGTTCTCCACACTGTTTTTTTTAACGTGAGAGCTCATAGACCAGTTGCACATTTTGATTATGTTATCATGTATGGCGGCTAATTAAACAACGATGCCTGGAATGTGTCAATAGAATGATTTACTTTTTTATGTGTTGGATGGTGGGGGTACGCGAGCCGAGTCAGAATGTAGAAGGTGGTCCGCGGGGAAAAAAGTTTGGGAACCGCTGACCTAGACCATGGTATAAACTACTATAAGACCCATCAGTGGTAACAGTCACTATATAAGCATTGGCCTACAAGAAAACACAATCTCTGCCTTTTAAAAGCAGGTATCATCTTGGAATATGAAATATGGCCCTGTGAAGGCTGTACTGGTTGTTCCCACTAGCAGATCAGGCTAGGCGATAACTTAACCAGAGACTTTCTAATGAGACAAAGCATTCAAAGAATCTCCCATGGAAATGAATGGGTTTAGTTTGTAACGCCAACATGGCAGTTGTCTACACATATCCCGACCCTTCCGCAGCCAAAAATCGACATGTAAATACATCGAGCCAACCATGTGTGGTGATCTCACAGCTGGAGTGAGGTTGGTGTTGTGAAGCCTTGCACACGCGCAGTTCTGCCCGAAACAGATGCCCATAAGTGCCCAAAGTGTGTTGCAGTATGGCCGCCGAGTGGAGGGACGTGCCTAAAACAATTTTGGCTTAACTCAGTAGATTGGGTTGGAACATCCTGGTAAAAAAATAAGAAAAGGCTTCTCAACATGTCACCATCAAAAATAATATCGGTTAGCATGTAAGCAGGCTTTTGGCAGTCGACAGGGCTGTTGGTGGTGTCTGCAAGGATTTTGCAGGTGCTTCAGGTAGGTACAATTCAATATGTTTAGACCAGAAATCCCTAGCGTCTTCACAGATGCTTTGTTTCCTGTCCAAGTGCAAGTGAGCCTCAAAACTCTGGAAGTCTTCAGTTAAAGGCCAAAAACTCCTGCTTCACTTAAACAGTAGGCCTAGATATAGAACTAAGACTTGCTCTCTCTCTCGCTCTCTCACTCACACACACACACACAAAGTGAGAAGGACAGAGAGACAGAGAGGGGTGGTCAGAGAAAGATGTCCATTACAGGGTGACAGTGAGCAGATGCTGGCTTCCCTTTCTGCCCTGCTAGTGACAGCAAGCCAATCAGCCGCAGCTTCTGTTTCCCCTGGCGACGTCTCCTGCATGTTTACACAACCACAGCAGCAACATAAACACAAACATCCTGTCATTCAAACAGCCAATCGCAGGCTAGGTGAATTGGATATGCCAAGGAAGAGAAGAGAGAAAAGCAAGGGATGAAATAAAAGGCTGAAAGAAAGAAAGGCTGAAAGAAAGAAGGGAATTTGAGAGAGAGAGAGAGCATCTTGTCCACAACTTCCCTTTATCCCATTGCATCAACACTCCCTCCATCCCTGCAAGTGCTACCATGGCAACACAGTGCCTGTCAATCTTCTGCAGAAACTCACATCCCAGTAAGCAGGTTGCCACAGCTACCTTGGCTTTTAAACAGTGAGCTCAAGGCTGTGTTATGTGACTGTGTGTTTGTTTTCACGTTCCTTTACAGACAACAAGGGTGTTTGACTCTACACCAGCATGCGTCATGAGCAAAATGGCCCCTGGCAAAGAGTCATAATAAATTTGTCCGCTTGCTAACACTGTAGGCTTTCATTGGACTGGGAGCTCCTGCACTGTACGCTTACTTTATCTGTCCTATGCTGTCAAAGACAAAGAGAATTCAGAAGAGTGCTCTTAATATCCTCAACAGAAATGCTGGTCCAACGCTACCTCCACTGCTTACAGTCAAATAGAACAAGGTTAACTGCCGATCCTGTACAGAAAGCAGCTATATCCTACACCCAGTTTCTCGAAAAGCTAAATATTAGTCTCATCTTTCCTATAGCAAGATGGTACTGGGGCTTATATCTGACAATTTTGAGCGTATTGCACTGGGGGAAACAATATTTTTTTGTTGTTGTTCAGGGAAACGGGCGGCACATGTTCATGACTGAGTCTTTAGGTCGGTTCTGTATTGCTCAAGACTTTATAGCTTAGTTTTCTGTTAGACGTATGCTTCAGGGGTTACAGCCCTCTGCTGTGTGGTCTGATGTTTGAGAGTGAGAACTTTTCCCCTCTTCTTAACAACCGTGACTAGATGTTCAACTATCAGTGGAGTAACGGGTGAGAACTAGGTCTAGGTCCTGAACATTACAAAGACATGAGTGCTAGTGCGCACCCAGGTCATCCATATGCAAAGATCACCAAATACGAGGAGAACAGCGGCACATTGGTTTTTTTATTCGTTAGTGACAACTGAAATTCAAACACCATCCAAAACCAACTACATTGCAGTGACTTGGGAGAGGGTAAAGAGCAGCTAAATTATGTCAGTAGGCCTAAATATACACTCACTCTACACACATGTATGAACAAGGATACAAACACACACACGTGTACGTGGACAGACAACCCCCCCCCCCCCCCCCCCCCCCCCCCCAATCACCCACACCAACTAACACATGTCAAGACTTAAGGGGGACTGGGCTATGTAGCCTATTCCTTGTGTCAGCCAGAGCCAAACAAAAGGAACTCGGTGCAAAGCAAGCCGGCGCAATTCTCACACACTTTTCATGAAGATCACTCAATTTAATCAGGACTGAAAATAACCAAGTGTACACATATTGTGCATAGTTAATGCTGAAGGAACATGATACATTCAATCAGTGAATGGATTGGTCTGTGTGTGTAGCCTAGTACTGTGGTGTTCTGTGCTTGTCCTGTCTACATTACATTTAATTAATGTATAACACATTTGACAAACAGAAAAACAAAACTACTGTGAGAAGGATACTGACACTTATCTTCTCTCTCTGACACACACGATAGTATACCCCTGAGTCGTGTCTTAATTAGCTAATGTACCATACACCTTTACAAACAAGCAGTCAGTCCGTCTCATTACCCTGTGCTCATTCAATTCCTGTTAATATGGCTGCCTGTGGGACAATCTCCACGTAACGTGTCCGATTGCAGACCAAAACACGACTCAATAGTCGGCCATGAGAATATGTCGACACATTTTATAAGTCAGATCTTTAGTAAGCCGCTATAAATGACTGACACATGGTGATAACCCATATCGATCCTCTTGCCTACTGTCGTATGAAGGCTAACATAAGGAGATCGATACTGTTCACCCCCAGCAAGCGACTATTTGTAGGCTAAAGGCATATGGTAGTGGGCGTGAGGAGGGAAATAAACCTGGGCTAAACTCTCCTCATCGTAGCTGGGTGTTATTCATGCCTAAATTAAAAGCTAACTTTAACAAAAATAACTTGTTTTTATATGATTCACATAAAATATAACTATGTCTGATTTGCTCGATAGCGTATCTTGTTGAGTTGTATTTACATTTACAAAGTAGCCTATGTTATGGCGAAAAATACCAAAATATAGGCGACATTAGTCTTTTAAAGATTCAGATCTATGAATATCCAATTACTTGGATCATTGACCTAAATGATATTCTACATTTTAACTGCAGCGAGACGAACTGAAGCTGAGGATGCCCGATGACATCTTCCAGCAGCGGAGGGCATATGTAAACTCCATCTGACGTGAATCGCCCAGGTGCTGCTGTTCCTGTTAAACGATGTTTCGGGGCGCAACGTTTAACACATTCTTCATAATAGCACTAAACAGGAGTCACCGAACTGAAGCCTTGTCCTTTTTACCGGACCATATAGCTCGCCCCCAGTTACAGCGGGGAAAGGATCGATTCCCTCCACCCTGTTCTGTACCGACAGAAACCATTTTAAGCACTCCGGCTGCAGCCTGTCTCGCTAATCAGCTAGCCACAATTTCAGCTAACAACCCAAATACATACAAGACAACAACCTCCTGTGACAGATAAACAAACACTAGCATCAAGAGCCCTCACTAGACGCCTGTTGCAACCAACTGCTAAGTAAATACATAGGCCTTGGCAGTTTAATAATGAACATTACATGTTCTAAATACCGTCCCGTCGCTAGCAGTCACACCGAGACGCGTTCTACAACATGTAGCTAACCTAGACACTACCAACACAATACATATGTAACACACAACGTCCGACAACAAAGTAAGATATATACAACAACCCCTGGTTATCACTGTCATACAGAATTAACGAAAAACCCCTGTAGGGTTGTGAAGCAGATGATAGAGAAGCAGCTCAAAAACCTCCCTCACCTTCCGCCTTCTCCAACGCCGCCATCTTCTTCAGAAGACTGACGTCACTGCGCAGACAAGCGAGAGTGACAGCAGGGAGTGAGTATGTGTGAGAAAGGGAGATGAAAGCCAAAAAGGGAGAGACTGATCCCGCAAAGGACGGGTTATGGTATTGAGGGAGCAAGTCGTCGGATAGGCCATGCATAAAGATAGTAAGAAGAGCCGCTTTCAAAAAAATATAAACGGGAGGGACTTTTTTTAACATCGTAAAATGCCAGTCTTCGTCGTTGAAGATAGTGCTTACCGGGCTTCTGTAGACACAGAAGAGACAGGAACACTTTTGACAGAATTGTGGTCGCAGTGACAAATTATATCAATACCATATACAATATATATATGCACAACTTCGGAATTTGTAGTGACACATCAATTTAACGAGTACCAGAGCCGGCTCTGGCATGTACAACTGTCTCCACCTACCGGTGTACTGCTTAACTGCATCCATAACGTTCACTAGGTTGAATTTCTAAACATATGGATTTAAATTTGCATTACCTTTAATGTCAATCATATCAAAGTCTTCAAGAAAGGCCAAAAATCTAAACTACATCAAAGATTTATACCTTACATACACAGCATCTTTACCAGTAGCTCGTAAGGAATTACTTGATACATGAATCGTGCATTTCCTTTGACACACACACAAAACAGGTCAAGTTCTGTTAGATAAAAATATCAGTTTATTTATAAAAAAAAGAAAAAAAAAAGAAAAAAAGAAGACACAAAAGATGACCTGAAGCAAACAAAACTGATTGTTGCATAGCATGAGATATTGTGGGCAGAAGGGTATTGGGGGGTGGGTGGGGGTCAGCATGGCTATCCTGGTTGGAGTGCACACACAGTCCTGTCTGTATGACAAAATATCTGATAAAACAAGGTCTGCGTTCAAATGGAGATGTGACCCAATCTGAGGACTTGGTGTGTAAAATTACACATTTGAGATAGCAGCTTCATTGTTCTCTAATATGACCAAACAACACACTCAACTGCAAATAATGTGACGCGCTGCCCATAGATCCCAGTAAAATTGTGAAGCAGTACCCTTTTGATTCAGGAGACTTTCTGCAGTGTTTAGTGCTCCACAGACCAGCAAAAAAGGTCAATTCACAACGTGTGGGACTCCCTTTCTTATCTCTGGCCTCCACAATGACCTCAGAGAAAAATAAATAAGACTAGAAAGTCACTTAAATTATTTTCTGATTTGTTGACCAATGTATCCACCTGCTGAGAGACCAAACTCTGTGTATGACAGAACCAAAAGTGAGTACTTGCATGGGTCTACAATGAACAGCCAGATCCACAGTTGAAGATATGGAGAACATGAAGTATTCCCCAATACAGCAACGAAAATAATCCATCTTGCTTCTCCTGGCAAACTGGCATGCTGAGGAGAGAGGTATCGAGGGTGTGTACTCAATGAGGAGGGGTGGGCAGAGCGAAACAAGCTCATATCTCCATGGATCAGATGGAACTAGGAACAAATACAGATACCTGACCCTGGCCTTCCCGAAGCCCTTACTGCCTCAACCACCAATCAAATCAGAGATAGAAATCATGGCGAGCCAATCACAATGAGAACTTAAAAACCAGTGTTTCTGCATTTACTAACAGGAGGCAGATTCTTTAAAATAAAACAATGAACAAAATAAAAATAATAATAATAATAATAATAATAATTCATTTACAAATGTAGAAGGGGAGTTGGCATTTTCAGTATAAGGAGCCAAAATGGCTTGTACATGTGCATGTGTGTGATGGTTGGGGGGTTGAGGGGAAGGGGGTCATTCTCTTCTCTTTCAAACTACTGGGAGAAAAGAAAGTGAGGAGGAAAGAAAGTGAGGAGGAAAGAAGAAGCCAGACAAAGAGAAAGAGAAGAAACGGTCAGTTTCACAGTATAAGGAGCTTGTGGGCTTTGAGGAGAGGGGAGGGACACAACAAGAACAAGTTGGAGGAGAATGGAGAAAGATGGAGGAGAAGTAGTCGGACTGGGTGAGAGTCTGACTGCTTGTGTGTGGGAGGGGGGTGGGATGGGGGGGTAATCCTGCTGGTTGTCCAGGCATCATTTAGGGATGGCAGATGGTGAAAGTCACTCTTGAGGCAATGGCAATCACATGCCCTGTCTGATGCTCTGAATGATTTGGAAGATGGCTGCAAGCAGAAACAAGACAAAAAGATGATCATTAACCTACACACGTTCACCTTATTATGCAACATTGCTTGCAGCACATTGAAACATTCCAATAGGAAACAAAAGTTTGTGGAGAGGAAAGTCACCACCTTAAATCAAATTGTGTTTGCAATGGAGGAAGACACATGCTGCATTTGTTTACTATTCAAATGGTGTACTGCTGTGGCTAGGCTATGAAAATGTAGACAAATAACATAAAGCTCTCAAAGGCTTGGTTAGTTGCCTCAAGTGACCAACATTTGCATGTTTGTCCGAGAAAGAGAGGGGTTACAGGTGGATTCAGTAGAGGCTATGTGGAGATGTGTACAAGTGAGGCAGGCAAGTCAATTCTGTTAAAGGAGTCTGAGCAATTTCAGTGTCATGTCTTACCTGACCCACACACCACGAAGACAAACAGCGCCAAAAGCCATGGGCCCACCGGCGACTTGTCTTCATTCACCACTCGCTACATTCAAGAACATAGAAAACATACCAATTAGGGCTACTCAGACCGGCGAAAACATAGTAATCACACAAGAATAAATAGTCCCCATGACCCCGCGGTGCAGCGCACTTTTGCTGTACGTGTCACACACGGTGCTCTATACACTGCCCACTTTTATTCCCACGAGATGCAACTAAGATTGGCTAATAGTCCAGTCATTTTAGGAGAAAGGGTTGAACAAATTGCAACACAAGCAAACTTAACTGATTTTGTATCCTCAATATGTCCTGAGTAAGGGAAAAAAAGCCCCGAAGAATCCCAATAGGGGAAAGTTTAGAAAAAGACCTAAATATACCCTATTCATGCGCCTATACAGTATTTTTCTCACGCAAATAGGGGAAAAAAATTAACCTTTACATATCATCATGAAAATTACTGAGTTGATTACTTTCATCAAGACAAACAAAAAATGTATTATAAGTTTTTTGAAATTGTATCCACTTTACACTAGATTCGCCTTTACTAAATAGAGGGCAATGTATTGTGCATGGCATAGAGGAAGATGGGAAAGGTCTTAACTGGTATTATATCTCATCTAGAGGGTATATGCTTATAGAAAATATATAGTTTATGGTGTTTAATTTGTTTCCCTTAAAGGAGAATTCCGGTGTGATATTGACCTAAAGTGTGTTGAAACATGATACCGAGTGTGAACGTATGTCTCATAGCCCATCTCGGCTTGTCCCCTGCACTCCAAAATCTGGTGCTAGTTAGCCGATGCTACCAACAGCTTGTTCAATGGTGGTGCTTCGGCATCGGGCTAGCCATGCAAATAAATCACTGTTTTACACCATTTACGAGGCTCAATGTATCTCCACACTTCATTGGTATACTACCGAAGGCCCTGACATTTAAAACGAGACATTGAGAACTTTGAAAAAGCACTGGTAGTTTACTTACAAGACGATTTATACAGACAGTATCTCCATGAAGTTTAGCGTTTGCAGCCATCTTGAATTTAGTCACGATAAGTCGAGCGACGAGTAAGAATGAACAGGTATGATAAGGGATCAGATTCCAAAAAGAATTCAGTGGAAATGCATGGATTCCAGTTTCTTCCAGTAGCAGCAACTTTTCTAGTCCTTTGCCTGGACTATTAGCTCCGTTGTGATATTTATACAAATTAACTATAGGGCTTATTCGCAAACACCGCCGCGGCCATATTGTTGATATGACATTCCAGTTCTATAGGCTATATTCTATCTATGTGACAATCGCCTGTAGCGCGTAGATTTGAGCTGAGCAGAGCACAGTAGCCTAACGGCTTCATCTCGTCAATATAAGTAAATAAACGTATGGACCCATATCTAATAGCATTAAGTAAAGATCCGTCATTATTGTCAACTGTAAATTACCCCAATATTTATTTTTAGCCTAACTGTCTTGTTCATACATCGGCACACGTCGCAGCTGAAGGGGACAAGCGTTCAAGTCGCCTGAGTCAAGGTCGGCGAACTTATATTTGTTCCACCAACGACATCGTCTAACATTGCCATGATCGCAGAGAATAAAGTTGCATCTCATTGGACTGCAATTGTATCTTGCATTTGCCTGTTGCTCACAACCTGCAGCCAAGGACTTTGCTAAAGTAGTTTAAAGTGGGTTAGCCAGTGATCGTTTTTGTCTGATAACTTCTACAGGAGGATCTATGATGCAACTACATGTCTGGCAGAAAGGGCTAACATATTCTCTGTAACATTTCCAAAATCCAAGTGAACAAAACACTATACAAATCAGAAGTATCTACTGATATCTTTCTCCGCTGAGTTTGTTCCTACTATTTGCCACTTGCCGTGCCACTAAGACAAGCTGAAAAGGGCGCATCATGAATAAATATATTAGCCTTTAGGCTACTGTAAACGTTGGCTAACATTGCCTACCTAGCAATGCTATGCAAATGCAATTATGTCCAAAGGTAATCTATGGTAGGCGACTACATCAGGCTACTGCTGATGTCTCCGCATTGCATAGGGGCAGCTGTCTGCGCTGTCTAAAACGTATTTAACTTAAGCCCACAGAGGACAATATAATATAGTATTAATAATACAAATATAATAATGGCGATGTGAGGAGTTGGCTGTAAGTTTAGCCTAGGCTATTTATCATATGTAGCCACAAGTCTCTCCTGCGCTGACTACTTCTCAGTCTCATTCTCTTCTCGTTTTCTGACCATGTCAACATTGAGCAACGAAAATAAGGGAGATTTTCCGGGTTACTCACCCAAAATACAGGGGAATTTCAACATTCGTCTTTCTGTTGCTATCCCTCTGCTGAGAGCAAGAAGTCGTAGGACTACAAAACTGCTGCACTAATTAAACGAGGTGTGAAGCTAAGCTAGGTCTAATGAGATTGTCATCAAATCGTGCTCTCTCCCACACTGTTCTGATCACTCTCAAGCAAAACGATGCTTTAAAAACATATTTTCGCTGCAAGGGCAGGGGGTACAGGACAACAGTAAAGAGACGGCCAAGTCCGATGGGGCTAATGTTATGAAAGTAATAAAATATGGGATATTTTACGGGAAAATATTAAAACAGGAAGACACCTGGAAAAAAGTTGACAGGTAGGCTATGTTTCTGACAGTGGGTGAATCTAGGGCTATTTGCTGTTAGAACGGCCTGTATTGCTGTTGTTAGAATGGCCTGCACTGTAGCCTAGGCCTATTGCACAACATAGGCCTACCATCACGTTAAATTTTGTACAAATAAATAAATAGCCTACAGCGATCATACCGGTGCTGTCGCGCTTGTCAATTGACAGCTGCATTAAATAGACCCACCTATGCATTTTCTATATCAACAAAATGGCCGCTGCGAACGTTATTACCTGATTATTACGTAGATCGAATAAGCCTAATACGTAATTACATTATGCCCTGTTTGCCCATGTTTACAAACAATTTCAAAAAACGTATAATACATTTTTTGTTTGTCTTGATGTAAGTAATCAACTCAGTTATTTTCATGATGATATGTGAAGGTTAATTTGTTTCCCTTATCCACGTGAGAAAAATACTGTATAGGCGCATGAATAGGTATATTTGGGTCTTTTTCGAAACTTTCCCCTATTGGAATTCTTCGGGGCTTTTTTTCCCTTACTCAGGACATATTGAGGATTCAAAATCAGTTAAGTTTGCTTGTGTTGCAATTTGTTCAACCTTGACCCCTATTTTGGCTTAAAATGACTGGACTATACTGCCCTACAAAGGCAAAAGGCAGTAACTGACCAGAGTGTCAAACTGAGAAAAATGACTTTAAAGTTTTTTGTTTTGTCTACACAAATCTATTATAGGTAGAGCAATGAAAATCTGGTGAATTGTTGCCCTGATGAAGAAATGTGTGTATATAAAAAAAACTTGTGCTCAAAGTTGACCTTTGACCCTTATTTGTCAGATACTGTACCTTTGTATTATGTACTAAAAATAAGGAGTCATGCAAAGGCAAAAGGCAGTAACTGACATATAATCAATATTTGCTACCAAAGGCAGAGTATGGTAACTGTACTTGTACGTCGAAGAACAAAGCCAAAGAACAGTAACTGCAGTTGTGGCTCTCTGCCATGGTTGCTTGTATGGTTTTGGGAGTTACGGTGAACACAACCCTCTATTTTTTTTTAAAAACAGTCAAATTGAGTATAGATATTTATCCACATGATAAAGGAAGTCTTTAATATCCCAAAAATGACATTAACTCATTTTCGACCAAAAATGCAGTTACTGCCTTTTGGCTTTGTAGGGCAGTATAAATCAGGGATTGCTCTGCACATACATATGTCTGTGACGTCAGAAAATTCTGTCGGGAGATTTGTCGGAGTGGCGTGCACTTGACACATTGTTACACATAATCACTCAAAAATAACATGATTTACCAACGAAATCGTCCCCGCATTGAAATAATAGATTAATGCATTCCATTTTTCAATTCATTCATTGAGATCCAAGAAACGTAGTAGGCTTGCTAAGGTTAGCAAAATGCTAAGTGTGTCAACAGACAAAGCTAACCATCTAATTTCAAACACGATTGGCTGGTGACTGTGTGCTAATGCTACTCAGATAACGTTGCTGGCCCACTAAGCACTGCTAACTAGCTAACATTAGGTTAGCTTGCTATCTAACGTTTACTTGGTCAATACAGTAACTAACAATTACATTAATCACACACAGTTATTGACATATCATTGTTCGAACTGTCAATTATCACAATAAGTGATAACCATCCAAATCGATAGATGCTCAATTGGCAACGTTACCGTGGTCTTTTGGACGTGGCCGCGTTGTGTGATTGTCTTGCTGTGCTTTTCGTTAGCTACTTTCATTCGTTGAACTGCCGACATGATTACTATGTAGATGGGAAATTAGTGAGGCCAAAAACTAGCTGCTCGGACAACAGACGTCTAAAACACGCTCGTCTCCTTGAGGACGAACGCCGTCAAAAGCGAGACCTGTGATAGCTAAATAAGAAAGCGTATCTGTTAGTTAGCTATTTCAGCTCCAGCGCTAGGCAGCCTGTGCCGACTGCAGGCAGCTACCAGCCTCTGAGGCTATGGCACGTGACCAAGACGTCATGGATGGATGGCTACTTAAAACCAGCAGATACAAAGCGCTTTCAGACATACGTGTAAGACCGGAGGTTCTGCCGATGTTAAACGGTGGGGCCGTATATCTGAACGACATAACCGGTCATATGGAAGTCCGAATTCACCCGGTGTTTATACTACCCCCGACCTAGTATTTCCTCCGGACATTATGTAAATGTGCTGTGTCTGAACGAGGCGTAGAACATGCAGTTAAAATCACACCTAGTGAGAGGGCGTGTTGGTGACGTTTCTTTTGTGCGTCCATGTGGTTAAATCTGACTTAAATGCCAGTGTTATGATGGAGTGGCATAGTGCTGTCCAGAAAATCTCCGACATGGAAAGATGCAGACATCACGGAGCTACTGTCCATGAGGGCATACAACATTTTGATAAAACACATGAAGGGAATGGCACGTTGTAGCCTACAACTGCATGGCAAGGCCAAACGAATTCAAAAGACTGAATCATCATAAGCAGAAGGCGCTGAAAAGGCAGTAGCCTACAGCGACGTCGTTGACGACAATAACAGGAGTATTTAATAAATTGTTAGCCAACACGGTTTTCTGTTCATTGATAGCCTTAGGCAGAATTAGGCTACAGAAAAGAATACAGGATTTTTTTCTCTCCCGGCAGTAAAGACAGTAGATTCGTGTTTAAAATTAAATGAAAACTAAAGGTAGGCTATAGGCTAATTATGCATATGACCATCCAGAGGAGGCTGGTGATCTGTCAAGAATGATGAAGATCGTAAGATACAGATGGTTTTATTGTTGCTGTCATTATTACCACAAACACGAATTGACAAAGAAACCATGGCGATCGTGGGTTATATCTTGCCTGCTTATTAGGCCATGCACAGCCCTGTCAGAACTCCGTAGCATGCATACTGCAGTTTTCATAAACCATCACCAACTACTTCGCACTTTGGATATATCGTTGGATTGTGAAAAGCCCAATTTCGAATAACTACAGTACAACAGATGAGGTAGGATGCATCTTTTGCAATTACAATTTCGTGTTGGTGAGACCTTTAGACATGTCATCTCGAGTTCCACGACAGCTTAGCTAGTGCCACCGAAATATGACACTGAAATCCTTTCACTATTGGAGTCGCTCAGATAGAAACAGCTGTAACGTGGTTAGGACACTTTTGTTGTGGAGTGGAGACGCCATAAGTTAGGTGTGGTTTTGACAATCAGAAAAGCAATATACTGAAATTGTTTAATGATGTAAAGTCAAGTGCTGGTCTGGTGTGTGTGCACGCAGTTTTTATTGATGAGTCGGAGTGGCAAGGGCATTATAAAACTTCTCGCTCTTAGGCCTACTCATACATCGCGTTGAAATGGCGTAGCTGTCTAAATTCAAATAATATCATGCTAGGGGAGAAATCGTTGGACATCCATTATTTTGTTATTCAGCACCCATGGTCAAAAATATGTCCCAGCGCGCCTGCATGGGGATAGTATGCTTTTGGGAAAAAATAAATCATGAAAAAACTTCACTGTTATGTAGTATTTTGTTTGTTGCTTAAAAACGTTGTATGATGGCCTTGAAGTCTTGAGTTAGCCTACTGAATTGGCTGGTAGCCTACCATAAAGTGTGTGTATGCTCTCTCTCTCTCCAATGCAAACCAGATTCTGGCACATAACGTTGAAAACAGATAAATGTGTTTACTCGAAGCACACATACAAATACTGTATGTGCGCACTTACGTGACTATCCTACTTCAAGTATTAGCCTACGCACAATATATTTCTCTTCTTTAGCCTATAATGCATAGGCTACACTTTGTAAACAAAAAGCAGCTGTGACAGGCAGCGGCCGCATATATTCTGCGTCATATATCTCGCATCTTGTGAACTCTAAGCCCCCACCCCTCACTCGACAACCACACGGAGATTCTGTAATGTGCGTGTATGTCGTTCAAACATAAGTCCGTATAAGGTCAGTATTAGGTCCGCAGGTTAGCATCATATCTGAATCATCCGAAGGGTAGGACCTCCGTTTGACAAACCTCCGCATGTACTCCGGAGGTTATATCTGAAAGCGCTTACAGTCAGATACAGCCTATTATGGGCTATTTGCCAAATAGATGATTTTCACTTATAAGTACAGTACACTGCCTAAGCAAACCATGAATAATGATTTACTGTCCCTTCTGTCCTCTAAGATCTGTTAACTTATGTCCGTTTCCAAAACCATGTAAGCCAAAGTGAAAGAAGCAAAACACATTTCTATTGATGCCGCATAACATCATGATGTCTGGTCTGACATTATTGATATAATTGCCTGTACCAAGTCTGCTTCTCCTAGGGCCGGAACACTATTGGGTCCCAAGTAATCTGCTCACTACCCTATAAAGTCCCTTTCGCACCAGATGGATATGGAGATTATAAAGTTCCTCTGACCGCAATTCCAGGGTCTTTTCTCTTCGCATAGGAACCCTTAGTGACCTAGGTCTATGTTGATTGGTCCATCTTCTTGGTACATTCTCTTTCTTTTCTTTCTATTTATTAGGGGTCCGAGCAGCGTAGCTGCAGGACCCCTATTGTTTCTGTACCGTTCATTTTTTGCCAAAATTCTGTAAAAGTCATACTGCAGCCTAAACCGTAACTCCAAAACTCTTGAAATTTTCAGGTATGGTTACCAGTAGCCCCCTCTACCCATAACCCAAAATTTGGGGTACTGCACCCAAAGGTGGCGCTATTGGAAAAAAAGTTAATTATGCTTATTTCTCCTTACCAGATTGACCTAGACTCAAAATTCTTTCATAATACTAATCTCTAAACTCAGATGCATCTTTTTGGCCCTGGTCTTATGGTCTACAAATGTTTACTTTTGCCACAATTTCATGGAAAAGCCAAACATTATAAAAAGTTTCACACTCTTCAAAAATAATCGAATCTTCACCAAAATTCTCACAGACAATGTTTAGACCAAGCCTCACAAAAGTTATCAAAATAATTTTGATATTTTGTTCCATTTCAGAGATATAGGCCAATAAAGTTAGACCACTTAGGCCTTTTTTCCTAGATCACCTATATTCCTATAAACCATAAGTCCTAGAAACTTGACATTTTCAAGTATTGTTACCAGTACCCCCCACTACCCATAACCCAAATTTGGGGTACTGCACCCAAAGGTGGCGCTCTTGTCAAAAACGCTTATTTCTCCTTACCAGATTGACCTAGACTCAAAATTCTTTCATCATATTAATCTCTACATTCAGATGCATCCTTTTCACCCTGGTCTTATGCTCTACATTTTTTTACTTTTGCCACAATTTCAGAGAAAAGCCAAACATCATAAAAAGTTTCACAGGCTTCAAAAATTATCAAATCTTCACCAAAATTCTCACAGACAATGTTTAGACAAAGCCTCACAAAAGTTATCAAAATAATTTGGATATGTTGTTCCATTTCAGAGATATAGGCCAATAAAGTTCGACCACTCAGCCCATTTATCCTATATCACCTATATTCCTATATGAGTATTTTTTTTTCTTGGATAACAAGCATACAACCATCATTAGGTGGATACCATTAACAGTGCACATTTTCAGATCTGTACTCTTATAAAGCCCTTAATTCTATTGTCAAATGTATGCTAGGAATTTTCTTGATGTTGTGTGTTTGCCAACACATATTTTCACCATGTGAATGTGACTACCCAATATGTAGGATTGTTAGTGGCTCAGTGGGATAATGCCTAGTGCTGGTGTTCGTTAGGTTGAGAGTTCGAATCCTGCTAGAGCTTTAGGCTCAAGATGCATATGCTATTGGTTATTGAAGATTCACACCATTGAACAGCACCTGAATGACATCAGGCAATTAACATTCACACTCATTAGTTGCCAAGAATCAGAATGCCAACACACTCTATGGAATATAGGGGAACTTCTTTGTTTACTATTTTTCCTTCATCATTAAGTCTATCATTTTATATTTCATCCATTGCTGTTCTTCTCTACAAATGTCTAATTGCCCCAGAATATCCAAACGTTTTCAGGTGTACTCTTTCAGGAAAGCCCTTCATTTTATTGTCAAATGTATACTTGGAGTTTTTCTTGTGTGTTTACCACCACACATTTTCACCATGTGAATGTGACTGCCTAATATGTAGGATTGTCAGTGGCTCAAAGGGATAATGCCTAGTGCTGGTGTTCATTAGGTTGAGAGTTCGAATCCTGCTAGAGCTTTAGGCTCAAGATGCACATGTTATTGGTTACTGAAGATTCACACCATTGAACAGCACCTGAATGACATCAGGCAATCAACATTCACACTCATTAGTTGCCAAGTATCAGAATTCCGACACACTCCTTGGCATATAGGGGAACTTCTTTGTTTACTATTTTTCCTTCATCATTTCCTTCATCATATTTATATTTCATCCATTACTGTTTTCTCTACAAATGTCTAATTGCCCCAGAATTTCCAAACGTTTTCAGGTGTACTCTTTCAGGAAAGCCCTTCATTTTATTGTCAAATGTATACTTGGAGTTTTTCTTGTGTGTTTACCAATACACATTTTCACCATGTGAATGTGACTGGCAAAGATGTAGGATTGACAGTGACTCAGTGGGATAATGCCTTGTACTGGTGATCCTTAGGTTGAGAGTTCAAATCTGACTTGAAGCATTAGTGTTTGAATACTTTTGGGTTGTGGAGGTTAGCATACTAGAATAGAATGCTGTTGGGTTGTGGAGGTTAGCACACTATAACATTACAGCTACTTGTCAATATGGACTTGTAGTGCAAGGCAAGTATAACTGTATAATTATAGGCTGTTTATCTTATTGACTCCGACACAGAACCCACCCCCCCTTCACGTACCACCTAGGGTTGCCAACCGTTCCGTAAAATACGGAATCGTCCCGTATTTGCAAGGAAAAAGATGTGTTCCGTATTGAACTGATACGGAATGCATTTTGTTCCGTATTATTGAGAATCAACTCGTGCAAATCCATGACAGATCAGTATTATAAGTTAGACCAGGGGTCTCAAACACCCGGCCCGCGGGCCAAATCCGGCCCGCGTCCGGCCCAATTCCGGCCCGCGACGTATGTGAAAATAATAATGTAATCCGGCCCTTGAGGCTATTTTTAATTGCGACAAACAACGATACTGATTAAAATAGACGATAGATCCAAGTAGGCTACGGTGACAAATCTCATTTGTAGCCTACTCTGCTCCACTATGTGCTAGACATCCAGAGCTTGATTCAAACCCAAAATCGCTGCGCAAAGTTTTCAGGAAATACTTGTATTACACGCGAGAAACACAAAGACGTGCATTTGTAATGACGCGGAAGCGAGGCAGGCCATAGTTTTGCACAAATTGAAGCAGAAATAGGCCTACACCTAATGTTGAAAAACGTTCACGTGTGATGAAGTCTTAGGTAAGCTATGTTATTCACCTTTTCTGATTCTGAAGGAGAATATCCTTTTGGAGATTATGATCGATCGTCTATTGACAGTAGTCACAGTGCGTCTGTGAATGCAGGTGCGTCTTTGCGTGTATACGACGGTGTCCACTAAGCATACCATGCTTATTTCGACCCTCTGCCCAACATACTGTAGCTTGGAGGTTGCAGTGGTAATCGTGATGAAAGTGTCCGTAATGGACGTGGTACAGACAGCAGGGCTAGTAGAAATAGGGCTCTAAAGAACTACAAAGTCACCCGCAATATGATGCGAACTTCTGGGTACTCAGATTACCCGCGATAGGAACTGATTTGACCAGAATACTTTATTGTAGGCCTTGTGGTTTAGTAATACATCACTAAACCATATACATCTTAGGTGTTGGTATACAGCTTAGGTGTTTTCCTGTTAATTTGTTATGTGGGTAATATGAAAAAAAGGAAAGTAAACCTGCTCAAATATGTTCATCCAGTATTTACTGAAAGGTGCATAATTTGAGGTGCTTGCCATCCAGTGATGGGTACATTTACCCCCTTCATAAACTTTTGTTTATACTCAAAGATTTTTACATTTACAGTAGGACTTTATCTCTGACCACTTTCAAGCCATGGCCTTTTGAAATTTTGATATAAAAATCCAATGGTGTTGCTTTCTTAACCCTGACGCCTAGTTAACCAGGTTTAAAAAAGTTATGAGAGGAAAATATTTTTATTTGGTGTGAAACACACACATACCCGTTTTTATGCTTTTTATGTTTGTTTTATAATTTGTATTAATATTTATTTTATCATTATTTTATTTATAAGCTAAGGTTGCTAGCACATGTGTCTAAAACTAGATAAAAACACTTGCACTTTCTGTTTGCAGTTTTGTGTGGTATTTGAAAAAAAGAACATTGCATTTTCAGAAATAGCCGGCCCTCCAATCAGATGACGTTGGCAGAAGTGGCCCCCAGCTCATTTGAGTTTGAGACCCCTGAGTTAGACTGAACGAAAAATACACGATTTGTATGAAATAAAGGGAAACTTTGCTGCTGTCATTTATCCCTCTCAGTTTGTCTGTCATCACTATCCCATCAGAGAATGCACTTTTCGTTTGAGCCACTGCGAGTCACGTATATTACGCTGATAGCGCAGCGTGAGATGACATGTCTTGTCATGAGTTTTACAGTGCATCTGTGCAAGATAAACAAATAGGCTAGCCTACTTGCTGCAGAATAGCCAAAAAAAAAGCCAGAAATAAAATAAGGCTTCACCAAATTCAGAGCTTCTGGAGCTGCTTGTGATGTTCAGTATATTTTTTTCTATGACAGCATATCCGCCAGTTCAGTTTTCAGAGTTATTTGGTTTGAGTATACAGTAATAGGCTAACTTACAATCAGTTATTTCTTTATCAAGTGTTTTTGCATTGAAATGATTCTTGTTTTGCACCAGATAGAAAATGAGTAGGCTAGTGGCTATAGAATGTAGTATATTATGTGCGCATTTTAGTAAATAATATAACTCTAATGTGTTGGATTGTCAGTGGCAGTGGGATAATGCCTAGTGCTGGTGTTTGTTAGGTTGAGAGTTCGAATCCTGGTAGAGCTTTAGGCTCAACCTACATATGCTATTGGTTATTGAAGATTCACACCATTGAACAGCACCTGAATGACATCAGGCAATCAACATACACAGTCTTTAGTTGCCAAGAATCAGAATGTCGAGACACTCTGACATTTAGGGGAACTTCTTTGTTTACTATTTTTCCTTCATCATTAAGTCTATCATATTTATATTTCATCCATTAGTGTTCTTCTCTACAAATGTCTAATTGCCCCAGAATATCCAAAAGTTTTCAGGTGTACTCTTTCAGGAAAGCCCTTCATTTTATTGTCAAATGTATACTTGGAGTTTTTCTTGTGTGTTTGCCAACACACATTTTCACCATGTGAATGTGACTGCCTAATATGTAGGATTGTCGGTTGAGAGTTCAAATCCCACTTGAAGCATTAGTGGGTTGTGGATGTTAGCATACTACAATAGAATGCTGTTGGGTTGTGGAGGTTAACACACTATAACATTACAGCTACTTGTCAATATGGACTTGTAGTGCAAGGCAAGTATTACTGTATAATTATAAGCTGTAGCCTATAATTATTTTTTATTCTTATAATATTTGTCATTTCTTATACATATTTAGTCGGCTTTTCCACTTGACAGAACAACTCTATATCGGTTAAGGATGTCACGCATGAAACAATGCTGCAGAAACACGAAAATGAAACTGCTCTCTGTGCGTCTTTGAGTTAACGTAAGTCATCACTTTAATGACCCTCACTATGACTTTTGTAATGTTTATCAGTTTGTAGAGTAGCTTTGCCATCATGTGTAAAGTTAAGGTCTTTGTTTGTTGGTTTGGTGTGTTGGAGTCCCATGTGAGAGATGATTAGGTGATGTTGGTTGACTTGGGATGTCAAGTATTGTTTAGTTGTACCTTATATAGCCATATGATTTCAGTTTATTGTTCAAATGTCAATTGGTTTGTTTGTGAGTTGGGATCTGTACTGATTTACCCCATTTCACTGATTACTCCATTTCCTGTTTGTTTCCTCTTTGATGCAGCACACATACAAGTAAAGAACAAAAGAACAGATGAATTGAAACTCAAATAAAGTTAACTTGTGTTGCACCGAAACCTGCCATCTCCGTGTCATCACTCCATACCATTGAGCCTTCTGACCGAGGCTCTGCCTGCTCGCCACACACTCACTCTACCTCGACCCACATCGCCCCCTACAGTTCCTTCAGTTGGGTTGTGGAGGTTAGCATACTAGAATAGAATACTGTTAAGAATACTGTTGGGTTGTGGAGGTTGGCACACTATAACGTTACAGCTACTAGTCAGGTCTTGTCGTTCAAGGCAAGTATAACTGTATAATTATAGGCTGTTCATCTTGACTCCCAACACAGAACCCATCCCCACCCCCTTCACCTACCACCACAAATACAATTCCATTCTGTGAGAAACAATGCCTTCCATTATCAGACCCTTCATCTTCATGACAAATGCATAGTCCTGTAGAATAGAGTATTGTTAGAATACTATTGAGTTGTGGAGATTAGCGCACTAGAATACTACTGTTAGAATACTGTTGGGTTGTGGAGGTTAGCACACTAGAATAGGGTATTGTTAGAATAGTATTAGGTTGTGGAGGTTAGCACACTATAATGTTACAGCACAGGGTAATCCTAATTTTATGCATCAAATTTATTCCAATCTAACTCAAAAGTTTTGAACAACACAAAGTGAAGGTTTTATCCAGATCAAAACCAAGAATAGATTATGTGATCTAATCCAATTTCAGGATCCTTGTTTCCCTTTGAATAACCCATTTTCAAGATTTGATCCAATCCGATAGCCGAAATCCGGTAACTGAAATCCGATAACCGAAATCCAATCTTTTTGTTTTTTTGAACAATTGTGCCCAAACAATCAAAGCATATGTAAAACTAAAAAGCTATGCTACCTCATGTTCGTTTTGCTCGGACCCCGTAAATCATATTATGTGTGAGTTATATTTATTATTATTTTTATTTGATTTTTGTTATTATTATTATTTTTATTATTATTATTATTATTATTATTATTATTATTATTATTATTATTTGCCTTTTGTATCTTTTATTGTTCTTGTTTTGTTGTTTTGATTATTGTTGTTGTTTTGTAACTCAGGGCATTGCTGTAAAAGAGCTTGATGCTCAGTCAATTTCTCCCTGAATAAAAAACGGTTGATCTCATTAGCCAAAGGTCATCCTTACCATGGAAAAAAAAGTTGTGCACACACAAATAAAACTATTGTTAAAATGTTCATTTAGGTCTATATTTTATTGTTTGACACTGATCTGATTGAATTTCATGGAGAATTACTCTTTTTACATCATAAATATGGTGTGCAACCATACAGAAACAACATTTTTCACATGGCAATATTATACATATTTAAAAAGGGGATAAATGGACGCAAGGTTCCAACAAATTGTTATCATTTGACAAATTCCAGATTGACAAGGGAATGGTAGATCAATGTGTATCAGTTTGCCTTAAGAGCACAGCTCCTTACATTTGAAAGGCTTTTGTTTTTAAGTCAGCAAGTTCCATGGCCATGTCACATCCATAACGTTTTATCGGAAAAGTTTACGCTACAGATACAGTGTTGATGCGACAATGTCCAAAGTGTCTGTGCATAGCTGATTTATATCAATGTAAAGTATGATTAACAAATTGTGCCCCTTTCTTACTTTTAAAACCTTTATTAATGGTGCGTTATGTTTGTGACATTGTGGATGTTACATAATGTGAATTTACAAGACTGGAGACTTTATTTTACCTCAAAGCTGACAAATGTCTGTTCTGGTGACATAATAATGCCTCTGTCTGTTCTGGTGGCAACACATTTCACCTTAGTGTTTACAATTGATGTTTCAGAGATTATTAGGCTGATCAAAACCACAGGAAGGCCTCAGCATTAGCAAAACAAAACATAATATTAAAATACCTCCAGTGATTGGCATAACCTATTTTCGAGTGGTCTAATAAAAAAATCTGAGCGATTATCTTCCCGTAATTGTCATTCTGTTGTTGCACAGTAACTGGATTATCGTGTTCAGCCTGCAGTTCACATCTGTTTAACACAGTTTAATTTGAAATGTGATGCTCATTGACAAAGGTTTACAACATGATATGCCAGCATTTGAAGTGTCAGATCCTCAGAGTGACGTGAGTAACTGCAACAATAAACTAGATGTATCGCATAGCGGTACAAAATATGATCGCTGCTCGGTCCTGCACATTCTCTCCCCAAAAATAAATCACGCTTGTCAATTTGTCTCCATCTTCTACTCCTGCAACTCATGTGCATGTAAATGAGTGTGTGCATGAGTTTGCTTTTGTGTAAAGAGTGTGTGTGTGTGTTAGGGTGCTAACGGTGTGTGTGTGCGTGTGTGTGTGCGTGCGCACATGCATGTACGTGCCTGTGTGTGCGGGTGTTTGTGCATGTGCGTGTATGTGCTTGCCTGTCTGTGTGTGTTAGGGTGCTAACAGTGTGTGTGCGTGTGTATGCGCACATGCATGTACATGCCTGTGTGTGCGGGTGTTTGTGCATGTGTGTGTATGTGCTTGCCTGTCTGTGTGTGTTAGGGTGCTAACGGTGTGTGTGTGCGTGTGTGTATGTGCGTGCGCACATGCATGTACGTGTTTATGTGTGTGTGGGTGTTTGTGCATGTGCGTGTGTGTGTGTATGTGCTTGCCTGTCTGTGTGTGTGTGTGTGTGTATAGCGCGCGCGCACATGTACTGTATGTGTGCAAATCACAAATGAGTGGGTATGGGCTAGGTTGATGCGGGCTCTTGAGACTAATATACCATAATCATTTTATAATCTTGGGGCAACGGTTCAGAGCCCAGTTTCCCGAAAGCATCTTAAGCCTAATAGCGTCGTAAAGTCCCTCTTACGAACGTCTTAAAATTTGCCGATTGTAGCTTAAGAACATCGTCTGAGGTCACCAACAGGACATACAGAGGAATTACAACTTAGAATACATAATCCAACTTACGTTCCCATTCTTTATTGTGTTTACCTGATGAATAAGATTTTAGCGTGGTCATAATAATGTGATGAAAAGCGGACAAAAATGCAATCCAGTTATGAAACGAGACGTTGCCAGAATAGTTTGCCATTATCTTTGCTAAGTGAAGGCTATAATGTATTAGGCCTATGAGGTAAAAGCAGAGAAAGGAACATGTGGTTTAGTCTGTACTGCATCAAAATCTAAGCCTACACATTTCCTCACTTTCTTACTCGACTACTTTCTTATCTCCAAACGTGTTCTTAAGTGACACCGCGAAAATCTACAATGGAATCCAGTGTTTCCCAAACTTTTTTTCTGGGGACCCACTTTTTAAAAATGACAGACCATCGCGACCCATTTCACTTCAAATCTACCCTGCAACCACCAATATTGTTTTAGGCCACAGGTTCTCCAACTTTTCTATGCCTTCCCCAACCATACATTGCTATAGGATCTCTATAGATAGATCCTGCTTTGAACACGGTTGTGTTGCATTTTGAGCACCATCAGCGTGAAAAGTTGGAAATGACTACTGAAAAGATTGGGGAAATTCTCGCATGTTGCGCAGTCGTCATTCGTCAGCATAGTAAGCTGTTCCTGTATTTCTAAAAAAAAAATGTAGGCTACGTTGCGTTGCAGACAAATGGGTCCATAACACTGTGGACGTCAATTCCGATGTAAACAGCAAATAACTCAAGTCGTTATATTGTATTGTTGTATTATATTATATTGTATAGTCGTTATATCAGAACAAGAGGCTTTTGCGCAATTGCCGGAAGAATGCGCCTTTACTTTGGAGATAGCGAGGTAGAAAACGAGAGGAATAGTGTTTAAAATGTCCATTTAAATTGTAGCCTAATATAATGCACTGTTGTGCATTTTAAATCAGAAATAAGAATGTGAGGAGGTTGCTATTAACTTTAAAGATTGCATCTACAATCGAAACTATCTACATGCAAATTGAATGGCCTTCTGTCCGGTCTATGGATGTCTGCTTTAGTTGAGAGCACGGTCACTAGATTTTAATCGGTAAAGTTGAGGAGCTGGTATCTGTTAATGTTAGTGCAAATAGGCGGATTCATGTCCCTTGTAGTTTGCAACTGCGAGGTATGGCAGGCGCCCCACAGAACGGTTTCATTTTGAGAGGTAGATATCCATTCTCTGGCACCCCCTCCCCTCTTTTATGACAAAACCGTGACTGTGGTAGTTAGCAAACTACATCCTAATAGAAAACTGTTAGCTTTCCTGGTATCAAATGACAAATGGTATCAGTTAGGGCTATAACACAACATAAATTGTGCTGGCGACCCAAATAAAATCTCCTACGACCCACCCGTGGGTCGCGACCCAGACTTTGGGAAACACTGATCTAATCAACAATCTAATCTTAAATCATTATTATTTATGTCTGTGTGTGGTATATAGCCTACTTGCGATGCTTACATGTGGATGTCAAAGTTTTTCTATTTTCGTATTGATGTGAATTAATGTGTAGATCCGAAGTTTAAATGGTAGGCCTATAGCTGTGACGTGCAGTCACCTGACATCACCGTCAAATCAGAGGATATTTCAGAACTATTAACGTGGACAGCTCCTCTTAAGAGCATCTTAAGAGCAGTGCACGCGCGTTCACGCTACGAGCATGTTCGGGAAACAGTCAGAAAAACCAAACGAACGATCGTAAGATGAATCGTAGAAAACCCTCTTAAGAGCGTGTCTCCGTCGTTATCAGGAAACTGGGCCCAGGGCCCAGTTCCCCAAAAGCATCTTAAGCTTAAGAGCGTCGTAAAGTCCTTCATACGAACGTCTTAAGATTTGCCGACTGTTTCCTGAAACCATCGTAGCTTAAGAGCGTTGTGAAAACACTCGTAGAACTACGAGTGCTCCAGAGTACTCGTTACCGGCTAAGAGCGTCTTAACAGTATACTTCTCACTGAGGTCACCAACAGGACATACAGAGGAATTACAACTTAGAATACATAATCCAATTTACGTTCCCATACTTTATTGTGTTTACCTGTGATGAATCAGATTTTAGCGCGCAAAATAGCCTACATTTAATGGTCATAATAATGTGATGAAAAGCGGACAAAAATGCAATCAAGTTATGAAACGAGACGTTGCCAGAATAGTTTGACATTATCTTTGCTAAGTGAATATTTTATTAGGCCTGTAGCCTACTGCATCAAAATCTAAGCCTACACATTTCCTGTCTTTCTTACTCGACTTCTTTCTTATCTTCAAACGTGTTCTTAAGTGACACCGCGAAAAATTATTGCATGGTGCAACAATCTAATCTTAAAATAATTACAATTATTTATGTCTCTGTGTGGTATATAACCTACTTGGGATGCTTACATGCAGATGTCAAAGTGTTTCTATTTTCGTATTGATGTGAATTAATGTGTAGATCCGAAGTTTAAACTATAGCTGTGACGTGCAGTCACCTGACATCACCGTCAAATCAGAGGATATTTCAGAACTATTAATGTGGTCCCATCCATACACCTGAGAACACTCATGGAATTGATGTCTTTTATTTCAGTGTGCCACTAGCCTGGTCTTAATTGCCTTCCTACGTACTTCCGCTCGATTTTCATCTCCCTCCACCGCGTTCGCAGCGGTAGATTCGACTCCGCGCCAATCAGCGAGCAGGAGGCGGGAGTTGTGAGAGACGACGTCGAGATTCTGCGCTGTGTTTGAATTGTAGTCCTCGAGAAGTTTGGCAATGGCATAAGTTAATGAAGCAATTCAGTCCGTGCTGGCTACGCTTCCAAATATTCAGGAACTGAACTCCGAACAAAAAGAGTGTTTAACACATTTTATTCCGGGCAAAGATGTCGTGGCCCTACTCCCTATGGGATTTGGGAAACGTTTGATTTGTATCGCGCAGTAGCCTCGATATTAAATTACAGCATGTGCGGCAGACCCGGTATGAATGAAGCGCCGTGTTTTCAATGATGATCACATCTAGCTTTGACAATTGTGATGATATTGTATCACCTAGGCTATTTGCCCCAGTGTTGGGCTTTCTGTGTTCCCGGCGTGTGTGTGTGTGTGTGCGCGAGTGTTTGTGTCTCCCTCTCCCTCCTGTGTCATGGAATGTGTCAATGAGTTCTGATGTGTTTTGATTGGGGGGAGGTGTCCGGGAGGGAATATTTAGGTGTATGGATAGGTTAGCGATTGCTAAGGGGAGGGAATAGAATAGGGGGTTCTAAGACGTCTAAATTTAGTCAGAGTAGATTTGGATTACGTGCGACTGAGTTGTGTTGCATTGTGTTGTTGGCCGATGAGTGTGAATGACGAGTGATTGAGACCGTGATTTATCAGCGATCATTTTGTTGTTTTGTAGTGGACACCTCCTGTTGCCCGTGCACTAGCCTGTACATCTATAGGAAATAAACTACCGGAGTTTTGGAACGATATATCAGCCTCCCCGTCTCCTAACTTCTCATCGGCGTTACAATATGTTATCTTCAACCTTACTGTTGAATAGTTATTTGCTATTCTTCCACTAACTCTTACATTTGTATCGCAAAGCTGGCATGGTCATTTACATCCATCTTGTTCGCTTTGGTGGGGAATGATTGTTGTGGACAAATTCTGAGTGTTGTAGTGTAGCTTACTTCATGATCGAGCTGGCGCATAACATACGTCACGGCCAAACTTTAGCGATTGGTTGAAATCAGATCCAATCGTTTCAAACTTCTACAGAGTCCACGCATCCAGCTTGCAAACGTTCGTCAATAGCCGAGATCCCAGACCCTTGTAGAAGCGAAGCGTACCAAGGGGATGGCAAATTGCCAGGCTAGTGTGCCACACAAGAGACTGCTCACTTCCTGACGAAGGCTTCATGCCGAAACGCGTCAAAGTGTTTTAATTATGTTGTGCCCATTAAAATAAAGGCATTTTAACTACAAAGAAGATGAGTGCCTTGGTATTCTACAACTTTTCTAAAATGAACTAAGCCTGTCACCAAAGAGCACCATCTTTACAAAGTTTTTACAAAGTTCCTGGTAGCACTCCAACTGGACTTGATTCTATGGTACAGTATGTTGACAATGTTGTGGCTCAACGATGATTTTATGTTATGGACATTTTAAGACTAATAATAAAATATGTTCGCAATGGATGCAGGCCTATTTATGAACTTTATTTGGTATCAGAACTAATATGGTGGTAATTAGCCTAGGCTATTTCGTAATGTCATTAAAGCGTTCAAATTGGCAATCACTTTTGCTGGCAAAGAATTTGCCTCTAAATGGCTAAGTTCTATAAAAGCATGGTGGTGTCCAGTAAGCGACCAACTAGGCCTATGGCAGCGATCCAACGTGTCAAAAACAGCGCCGGCCGCGGAGCCGTGTCCATGTCGCTCCATAGCTCTTTTTTGTTGCTGTTGCACAAGTTATTCCGAAAGCTGGAAAACAGTGTCCTTGTGCAAGCTCACCTCGTCCAGAAAAACTTCAAGTTCCTCTGACGAGAAGCTTGGTGCCCTTTTTTTACGTTGCTTCCCCACCATACTGTATCTAACTCTCTCTCTGTTCATTGTAGATGGACCAATAGAAATCAACCAATGGCAATCAATACCGCATTTAACAGAAGTAACTGCAGCTGCTTGCCAATTCTGATTGTAAGGTACCTTAACATTAATACAAAAGTGTATTACATAATTTTTAGAAGTTGTTAAACCCATGTCAAGAAGTGGCACAAGTGGCACAACGGGATAAGGAGGGTGGATGATTAGCGAGGAATAGGCCTACCCGGTTAGTCTACCCGTCACAATATCGTGTGAACATATTACTGACAATTTGATAATTTAGTTAATAGTTTATATTTTACTGATAACTTAAACTATGTTAAAATAAATGTTACTGGAATAATGTGAGGAATGTTTCATTTGCATAGAACGTGTTGTCTTTCCTAATGCTGTCATGCACCTTCACGTGAAGTAGAAAATAAATTCCTGAGCAATCGATGCCAACTAATTCAGCACCTTCACTTGGGACAGCGCCTTTGTAACGTCGAACGTAAGAGGGAGCGTGTTAAGAAGCTTCCTAAGGGACACTTCGGGGAGCACACTTAGGAACATAAACAACTTTGGTAAGATATATCTTTTGAGTTTTCTTAGCGCACTAAAAAGTGAGCGTTATCGGGGAACCGGCCCCTGTTGAGTATTTTATTGATTCAGTAGCAACAATTGTAAAATCGTTTGGCACTGAACACAGGAATATCTCAAATCTCACACAAACAGAACCATTATTTAATATGGAAGCTATTGCTGAGTCAGATGTCATTAGAGTGGTTGGATCTCTCAAGTCATCAAGAGCTAAGAACGCCATTGGTATACAGTTACTCTCTACATCTCTAGTCCATCCCATCACAAAAATAGTAAACCTCTCAATTATAGCCGAGTGGCTGGAAACCCCAGAGTGTCTGCTGTCCCCAGAGTGTCTGCCGTCTCCCCAATATAAGGTGAAGACTGTCTCTTTACAGGCCTATCAGCATCCTTACTGTGGTGTTCAAAGTTTCTGAAAAACTCATAGCTGAACAAATCATTACATTTTTTAAATACAGTGCATCCGGAAAGTTTTCAGACCCTTTCAAGTTTTCCACATTTTGTTGTTTCAGACTCCCCACATTTCCCCCCCATTAATCTACAATACTCCAACATTCCACAAAAAAAAACAGATTTTTGTAGTGTTTCATAAAATTATAAAAAAAATAAAAGACTGAAATATGCCATTTACATAAGTATGTATATATGACAATATTCGTTTTTATTACTACTTTTAATTGTATTCTTTAAAGTTGAGCTGGGTCTTTGCTAAGCCACACCCGAAAACCGCCACAGGCCAATAGTGGCTTGGCAACCCGTCACTAGGCATGGGAGGTCTGACAAGCTTTTCGAGTTTTGCCATGTTAACCTGTGGAGACTGAAAGCCTGTGGGTCATGAAGGGCACTTATTTGGATGTGTGGTGCCCTAACCCACGTAAAGACACAGTGAAATAACATGTCTTTATGTCTTTTATAACATGTTACACTATAGAAACACTATATAATTGGGAACACATATTGTTCTAACTGTAAAAAAAACGGCATATTGCATGATATTTCCATAACCGCGAGATACACGCTTCACGATAACGGCAAGAAGTTGTTAACAGAGGTTCACCAAGATGTATAGCCCATCAGCAATCTATTTAAAATAACACCTATTTGAAGTATCATTCATGATATGTTGTCAAATATTGAAGTTGTGGCATTGAAGTACATAGCTTAAATGGTATGTTTCTTTCGTCCCCCATGCCTGTTCCATTCATTCTGGCCAGGAGTGTCGAATGAAACAAAACGCACATTCGACTTTTGCTTCAATAACTCATGAACGGTTTTGTTCAGAGATGAAATTCCAACTGTATTTGACAGAGGACAGATGTAGGTTGCTAGTGACAAAATATTAGCTTTCAGTGTGGTACGATGTCTTTGTTAATTACATTTCATTGAAAAGTCCCGGTTCTCCCCCTATGTAATAGACGTGCAGGGTGCTAAAGCTTGTCAGACATAGCAACAGTAACTAAGGAGGGCGGGACTTACTTATCATTCCTTTTTAGTAGGAAACATGGCAAAAATAATTTCATTACTTATAATTGTGGAGTACATAACAATAAACTACTTTAACTTGAACTTGAATATTATACTTATACTTTATGCTTGAATATTTTAGGCTAAGTTTATTAGTTGTGTTGGTTGCATATTCATCAGCTTATTCATTTAGCATGACCCACTGTAAGGTCATACTGTAACTTAACTTTAAAGGAACCGTATGTAGGATTTTGGCCAAAACTGGTACTACAATCACTTTCAAAATACTGTAGAGCGGTGTACACCGCAGATGTGGTAACTAGAGCAGAGCTGGCAACCCAGATGCTGAAACACTACTGACTTTGTGATTACTAGATAGGTGGAGGGTGGCGGATCAGGCTAAAACACAAATATGTAAACATCAACATCAGTTGAGGGCTGCAACTTCACTTTTTTAAATGACAATATCCTGGCCGGACTACTGTTGTTAGTGATATAAGTATTTGAAATTAGCATGATTTCCTAATGTCTAGTGATTAATCAGGGCCATTTTATGATTGATTGAATTACATTTCTTACATACGGTTCCTTTAAGGAAACAGAGTGTAATTTTAAGTCATTTTAAACTTTCAAAGAAATATATGGGATGGAAGAGGATTTTTTTTTTTTTAATTATAGTTAGTATTTTTAATTTTTTTTAAAAACAAAAAGTGTAGGCTAATTAAGGGCAAAGTAAGATAATGGATGGATAGAAAGTACGTTAGCTTGTACTGTTGTGTTGTAGCCTAACCACTGAACTCTAGAATGCTAACGTTAGCCAGCTAGAAGCTAACGTTAGCTTAGCTGACCAGCTGCAGATCATCAACACCAGGTTTGCTAGGAGAATACTTTTATGATTTACATAATGATTGTCATTCATGTTAAACTGTTCAGCCAACTCTAGTGACCTTAACCAACATACCCGTCGTTTCTTCTTTTCCTCATTGTAGCTTTCCACCATCTTTTTTAATTCATCCACTGGGTCATAATCTTCACAAATATAGCCCTCCTGTGGGCGAGCTCTTTGGACCCGCTCTGTGTTTGTCGGTAGTCGAACGTACCTTTGCCTAACATTATCTTCCATGTTGAATACACCTACATTCGTTTAAAGTCAAGCAAAATTAATGTATATCTACCTGAGCTCTGTTCCCTATGTCATTTACCCTTAGGTGAATGTTAAACTGACGTTAACTGATGTGGTAGTAAAGCTAGGGTGTTCAGTAGTTGCTTGTTGTTTGAGTCATCAAAGCTCAAGGGCTTCACTTTCAAAAAAGCTGAACTTCTAACAGCAGCAAAGATTCTAGAACAGGGCCCACTTCCCCGAAAGCATCTTAAAGCCTGTGGCAATTTTCTAGTTGGTAATAAACATTTAAACAATTATAAATTGTATTTGATGTTGTAAAGTATCACAAAAAAGAAATATAATAAGGAAAAGTAGGTGATATTTAGCAGTTAGCAACAGGTTTGCGAAGATTCTTATTTCTCCCACAATGCATTCCATGACGTCACATGAGGTACTCGTTTTGGGACGACATAGGAAAGGCTGCCTTGATACCATTGAGAGAGATTACGATTAGTGAGAGTAGCAGCTAGTGAGATAGTAACAGTGTCAGATATATAAGTAAATATAAAGATAGAGATAGCCTAGATAGATAGATATATAGAGATAGATAGATAGTGAGAGAGAGATAGCATAGATAGATAGTAGTGAGAGATAGCATAGCATAACATAACATAGATAGCTGATGGAGAGAGGGAGAGAGTAGATATATAAATAAATAGATAAAATGGTTTACTACTGTGTTTGTGCCGGGTGCAAGAACTCCAGCAAAACTGGACTTAGGGTCCATTGCTTCCCCAAGGACAAAGGGATCTTCCGAAGCTAGGTGCAATTTGTCAAGGAGGTGGGCAGATTTTTCAGCTAGCTCCGTCACCGCCTTCTCGAGAATATGCAGCGCACATTTCAAGGAGGAGGATTACCACTCAGGGGATGCCAAGATGGTCTCACTTGGTTTAAAGAGTGAGAGGATGGCGAAGTTAATTCCTACCGCTTTGCCGTCTGTGCATGCAAACCTCTCTGCCTGCCCTGTCCCGAGGTCCAGAGACACCGTCTGCCGCAAGCGAGATATTGCCACGGTAAGCATCATGCTAATGTTTACAAGCTGCACGTTAGCTAGCTCTGTGTGTATTTTGCATACCGTGTTCCCTTTGACACAGCCTCCACTACAATCATGATCAGTCTGACATTAGAGGATATTTCGTGATTCACGAATATGAGCCAAAACAAAATTGCCCTGAATTAAATGTCCATATCGTCATTAAAGCATCATGGCTAGCGTTGGGATCAGTGGTGGTGATCATCAAGCAGCCTTCACAACTAAACAGTGTGTTTGCGTTTTGTGTTAGACTGCTACGGTTCTCTTTCACATATATTTGGCCATGACCGTGTCACCAGGGCTGTAGTGGAGGCTAACGCAAGTAAACACAGTTTACCCACCTCTGACATTTCAGAAACAGAGTTTATCCACTTCTCACTTCAGAGTTTAGCTACCTTCCAATACAGTAAATGCACTACCTCATAGAGTTTATGCACCACATGCACTCTAGACATTTATTACCACTAGTATTGATGTAAACATTTAACAGTAACCTTCAACATCATCAAATATGTTCTGAATGTCTTTCATGTATTTTTTAATACATCGAGTAGCGCATATCAGGGTCCACTGTACTGTAATCTTTTTTCTCTTGTGTACCCTCTTCGCTGACCTTTTTTATATTTGTTTTCACAAGATGTTGACGCCTCACAGCAGGAGACCATGGACAGTGTGATACTGGGGATCAGCCCTTGCCCACCTCCACTTCTGATGCTGGGACACAGGTGTACCAGGCTGGCTTTAGTCTGTTGGTTTGTGATGTCATCATATTTGAGTGTTATACTGTATTGGTTATGTAAGTGGTAATAATTGTCGCTGTACCCCATTCAAGGGGTGCTGCATGTCTGCTCCTCTGTCTGTGTGCTTGGATTTTCTTTTTTGTTGTTATTTGCATGACATCTCTTGTATGTAATTCAAAATAATTTACCAATCATTTTACCTGTGCCTTGTCAACCTCTGTGTGCGGTGTTGTCTGGGCTCAGTGTGTGTCTGCTTGATGTGCTTTTGCATGTGTCACTGCATGTATGCATGCATGAAATATCATGGGTTTGTGTGTGAGAAAGAGAACCATCAGCTGACCCTCAGGTAAGACCACACTATTGCAGGCCAAAGAAACAAGGTGCAAACGTTTCACGTCTAGCCCTTCATCAGTGTTCCTTGTATGTGTACCCCCCCACCCCACCCCCATCCCCAATACACACACACAAAACACACACACTTACATCATCACTGTCATCACCTCACATACATACAGCACACTGCTTGCTACAGTAAGCCTCCTCTACATACTTGCTGCACACTGCCCCCCCCCCCCCCCCTACATACACAGCACATTGTCTTCAGGATCTTCTCCAACACACATCCTCTACATACTTACAGCACACTGCCCCCACCTACCCACACACACACTACACACACACACAGTCACTGCTCCACTCCCCTCCCGCCCACACACACATCTTCACTGTCATCACTCACATACATCATACATACAGTACTCTGCTTGCAATAGTAAGTCCCTTCACCATACTTGCAGTACACTGCTCCCCCCTCTCCCCTACATACACAGCACATTATTTCATCAGGAAGCTTCTCCAACACACATCCCCAACATACAGCACACTGCCCCCACCCCCCCCATACACAGCACATTGTCTCATGAGGAAGCTTCTCCAACACACATATTGCACACTGCCCTCTCCCCACATACACAGTACACTATCCCATCTCCCCTGTCATCCCCCCAACACACACACCAAGACCCCTGGCAGTTGGGTTAGCCCTTTGAGCCGTGGATCTGCCCAAGGTTTCTTTGTTGGTAAGGGAGTTTTCCCTTGCCCCTGTTGCTTATGGGTGCTCCTTGGTGCCCCCCCCCCCCCCCCCCCCCCAATTCCAATCCTCCCCCACCTTTCTTATGCAGCCCTTGCCACTTAATCTACTAAACCCCTCTTCTACTGCACTTTTTACCCCCCCCCCCCCCCCCCCATTAATGCACAAATAGGCTGACACCAGACATAATTTCACTGCATTTCTTACTTCCAGTAACTATATGCATGTGACAATAAACTTCCTTGTATCCTTGTATGTTTTGTGCCTAACCATTTTTTTTATAGATTTGTTTACTTCCAACCTGTCTTTGTCCTTGTTCAGTAAATGTTTAAATGTTCAGTAACCATTACAACTAATGCCAATAAACTGTTTGTTTTTAATCAAAATTCATGTGTTCTGTGTACTTTATAACATTTTAAGGGCAATGGAGCAATCACAACAGAATAAGCATCACAATTCTTTTTATTCATTTTCATCTAAACGAGGCCATTGAAAGCCCTGATAGGTCTGGTCACCACTTTGGAATTGTTGTCTGATGGTGAAACCACACAAGAGGGTAGAGGCTTCCTTTATACTCCTGCCTAAAACCCCATAAGCCCAGCGTATAGCCTGCCTGTACACAGTGTACCGGTATTGCATAGGGATAAGTTGGAAAGATTGTTCAGTTTAAAACTCTGTAAGTAGGTTGGAGACATCATTTTAAGCCTGTGTCTTATGCATGTTTATTGTGTATGCAACACATCTCCTCTCTCCTATAACTGTTGGTTCAAAGAACTCAGTGTAAAAAGATTGGTAAAGTAAACATAAACCATGAACATACTCGTGCGTGCTGGCTTGAAGGGGACCATGATCTTGCCTGGAGTGTGAGTGCTATGTGTAGCACAAACGGATTCAGGCAGCATGCCTCAAATCCAGGACGCTGTGTTAGGCACGTTATTTGCTGGCCGCGGGGTGAGCTCCTCAGCGACCAAAACGCGCTCACCTCCCTACAACACAAGCTCTCCACCACAGTTTCCATGGGACGACACCGCCCACACAGACACAATTTGCCAAACACAGCGACACAGACACGCTTATTACTCTCTCCCGGTAAGCGGTACCCTGACGGTGTCAATGACAATGTCAATCACGGGGAAAACTAGCACTATAATCACACTGAAGACACGACCAGCCTACTCGGCGTCGGCTACGTTTGCAAACAACATTTTCACCACAACATTTTCACATGGTCATAATAATGTGATGAAAAGCGGACAAAAATGCAATCAAGTTATGAAACGAGACGTTGCCAGAATAGTGTGACATTATCTTTGCTAAGTGAATATTTTATTAGGCCTATGAGGTAAAAAGCAGAGAAAGCAACATGTGGTTTAGTCTGTAGCCTACTGCATCAAAATCTAAGCCTACACATTTCCTCTCTTTCTTACTCGACTTCTTTCTTATCTTCAAACGTGTTCTTAAGTGACACCGCGAAAAAGTATTGCATGGTGCAACAATCTAATCTTAAAATAATTACAATTATTTATGTCTCTGTGTGGTAGGCTATATAACCTACTTGGGATGCTTACATGCAGATGTCAAAGTCTTTCTATTTTCGTATTGATGTGAATGAATGTGTAGATCCGAAGTTTAAATGGTAGGCCTTTAGCTGTGACGTGCAGTCACCTGACATCACCGTCAAATCAGAGGATATTTCAGAACTATTAACGTGGACAGCTCCCCTTAAGAGCATCTTAAGAGCAGTGCACGCGCGTTCACGCTACGAGGATGTTCGGGAAACAGTCGGAAAAACCAAACGAACGATCGTAAGATGAATCGTAGAAAACCCTCTTAAGAGCGTGTCTCTGTCGTTATCGGGGAAGTGGGCCCAGGGCCCAGTTCCCCGTAAGCCTAAGAGCGTCATAAAGTCCCTCTTACGAACGTCTTAAGATTTGCCGACTCTTTCCCGAAACCATCGTAGCGGGGTCATCCCTATGTTCCCCGCTGCTTCCAAGTAGACTGTAGCCGCACGGCAAGGCGCGGGTTGGTAAAGTGCTGTCGCGCGTGTTTGAGCTCCGAGTCGCCTCTTCTTGGAGGAAGAGCGCATGTTTGAATCTGCAAGCACGTTCACTAATGAACATTTCTTGACGAAGCTGGCCTATCTTAGCAATATATTTGATATATCTTAGCGATACATTTGAGTTAAATGTCCAGTTACAAGGCAAAGACAAGCACCTCACCAGGCAAATAAGATTACTGCATTCACCAAAAAAAACTTGAGTAGGACAGGCGCCTCGATCGCGACAGTAAATGCCTTTGAGATTGTCAACATAGGACCCTTTTCTACAAAAAGGGTCCTATGTTCCCCGGTCCCATACAAATAGCGGGGAACATAGGACCCGGGGAACATAGGTACGCTCCCATCGTAGCTTAAGAGCGTCGTGAAAACACATTTGTAGATCTACGAGTGCTCCAGAGTAGACTCGTTACCGGCTAAGAGCGTCTTAACAGTACTTCTCACTGAGGTCACCAACAGGACATAGAGAGAAATTACAACTTAGAATACATAATCCAACTTACGTTCCCATTCTTTATTGTGTTTACATGTGATGAATCAGATTTTAGCGTGCAAAATAGTCTACATTTAATGGTCATAATAATGTGATGAAAAGCGGACAAAAATGCAATCAAGTTATGAAACGAGACGTTGCCAGAATAGTTTGACATTATCTTTGCTAAGTGAATATTTTATTAGGCCTATGAGGTAAAAAGCAGAGAAAGCAACATGTGGTTTAGTCTGTAGCCTAGGCTGCATCAAAATCTAAGCCTACACATTTCCTCTCTTTCTTACTCGACTTCTTTCTTATCTTCAAACGTGTTCTTAAGTGACACCGCGAAAAATTATTGCATGGTGCAACAATCTAATCTTAAAATAATTACAATTATGTATGTCTCTGTGTGGTATAAAACCGTGGGATGCTTACATGCAGATGTCAAAGTGTTTCTATTTTCGTATTGATGTGAATTAATGTGTAGATCCGAAGTTTAAATGGTAGGCCTATAGCTGTGACGTGCAGTCACCTGACATCACCGTCAAATCAGAGGATATTTCAGGGCCCACTTCCCCGAAAGCATCTTAAGCCTAAGAGCGTCGTAAAGTCCCTCTTACGAACGTCTTAAGATTTGCCGACTGTTTCCCGAAACCATCGTAGCTTAAGAGCGTCGTGAAAACACTCGTAGATCTACGAGTGCTCCAGAGTACTCGTTACCGGCTAAGAGCGTTTAACAGTACTTCTCACTGAGGTCACCAACAGGACATACAGAGGAATTACAACTTAGAATACATAATCCAATTTACGTTCCCATTCTTTATTGTGTTTACCTGTGATGAATCAGATTTTAGCGTGCAAAATAGCCTACATTTAATGGTCATAATAATGTGATGAAAAGCGGACAAAAATGCAATCAAGTTATGAAACGAGACGTTGCTAGAATAGTTTGACCTTATCTTTGCTAAGTGAATATTTTATTAGGCCTATGAGGTAAAAAGCAGAGAAAGCAACATGTGGTTTAGTCTGTAGCCTACTGCATCAAAATCTAAGCCTACACATTTCCTTTCTTTCTTACTCGACTTCTTTCTTATCTTCAAACGTGTTCATAAGTGGCACCGCGAAAAATTATTGCATGGTGCAACAATCTAATCTTAAAATAATTACAATTATTTATGTCTCTGTGTGGTATATAACCTACTTGGGATGCTTACATGCAGATGTCAAAGTGTTTTATTTTCGTATTGATGTGAATTAATGTGTAGATCCGAAGTTTAAATGGTAGGCCTATAGCTGTGACGTGCAGTCACCTGACATCACCGTCAAATCAGAGGATATTTCAGAACTATTAACGTGGACAGCTCCCCTTAAGAGCATCTTAAGAGCAGTGCACGCGCGTTCACGCTACGAGCATGTTCGGGAAACAGTCGGAAAAATCAAACGAACGATCGTAAGATGAATCGTAGAAAACCCTCTTAAGAGCGTGTCTCCGTCGTTATCGGGGAAGTGGGCCCAGAACTATTAACGTGGACAGCTCCCCTTAAGAGCATCTTAAGAGCAGTGCATGCGCGTTCAAGCTACGAGCATGTTTGGGAAACAGTCGGAAAAACCAAACGAACGATCGTAAGCAGGGGCGGAGTGGCAATCGGGACGATCGGGAGTTTTCCCGGTGGGCCGGCCGATGAGTCTGCGCAGTGCGCATAGAGCTTTTATCGCGGCCGTGAGTCGTACGCGGCCATCGACCTGATAGATGCACCAAATAACTTTCAGTGTCCCGCCGGCGGGACGGTTACCCCCCTCCCCCACCTCCCCCCAACATTCTAAATCAATTGTATGCACTATATTTCTATGTAGCATAGTAATGTTATACACCATTTCAAAGCTTTGGCTCTTGGGAATCCAAAAATGACAATTTTTTTCATGTACAACATATAGAAATTTTTTTCATGTACAGCATATAGTGCTTTACATTCTCAGATTAATTTTATTATGTCTCAATTAAATTTGATCCAAAATGCCCCCCTCCCCCTCCTCCGCTTTTGGTGATACCCTGACTTCTGGCTGCAGTGTAGCTGCAGCACAATAAGTAGCTAGATGCCTCATATTGGGTACTGAAATATTCACAAGAATCCATAGAAATTGAATCTTCATGTTGTATTATCCAATATTAGTTGTACAGATATAGTCTATCTTATACACACTCATTGAACCAACAAAGTAAATGCAAAAATAGAGACTTTTTTGTAATTATTCCATATTTTGTGTAGTCAGTCTATATCAGAACACCTGACATACAATCTAAATAGTCCACAAGAAACCTCAAAGTGTTACCTTTCATTTGAGACCAGGATTATGCTTCTACACAAAGGGGTTCATGTGCAGTAAGCATTTGATTGTCAGTATGCATTTTGGATAACAAAAAGTCATATGGGGAGTATCCATAGGCATTTTACAAAACGCATGGGCATACCTTGGCAAATAATAGTCTAAAGCACTCATATTTTCATTCTATATGTGAAATGTGGTCAGTTCAGAGATGCTTGTAATCCGGCAGAAAGAAAAAACTATATTCTACCCTCTGTAGCTCTTTGTCAGTATCACACAGTTATCTTGACTGCTTCCTACGAAAGCTACAGGTTCTCAGCTTTCTATAGAGGTCCAGCACTTGATGGTTGACCCCAAAAGAGGTGGGAACAATGCCCTTGTAGGCACAGTGCCATTTCAGGCAAAAACTTGAAATTTTTACTGAGAACTATGTAGTTTTAAGAATTTTCTGCGAAAATCTCTGAGATCTACACCTTAACCATTTGGAAGTCCAACCAAAATTTATACCACTCGCTCACTGTCTATATGTCATTCATGGTTACCCTGCACACTCATCTCTCCCATGCTGATTTTTGTGTAGGCTAGCCTTAATTTTTTATCTTAATTCATTTTTGTCTTATTCAGGCGTTACAGAACTTTCATCACAAATAAAAAAAAACGACAATTTAATTTGCTATGATACGCAGATATGTCCTTGCATGATGCTTGAAATTTCCATCCACCCACAAAGCTGTTTTTGTACTGCACTGTTGCATATCTTGTTCCTTACACATTTATTGAAAGTGCCTGGTTTGTGGTTGATTGGCTTGTTGTATTGCATTAGTACTACGGGGGGGGGTAGGCTATGACTTGAACGTGTCGTAGGTAGGCTACGACTTGAACGTGTCTCTCTCGTTTGCGTTTTTTTATAAGGCGGCCGTGACATTTCCATTAAAACATGCATCAGATAGCTGGAGGTGAATCTTCATCCCCCCCCCCCCCTCCTCACTCTCACTTTTTCCCCATCCTCATCTCATCTCACGCCTTCTACCCACACACCCATCACTGTTCCATTTCTTTGTTATTATTTGCATACGCCGCGGGCTGATGAAATCATATCTCGGGCACTTCTATCTTTTGTAAAACGTTGCGTCGCAGAGGTGCGCTGACCCGAGGATCTGTGCCGAGATAGGTGGACGGTCAGGAGCAACGCCGAGGCTGATGGAGAACCGGGACAAATGAAACACTTTTTAATGAAACGTAATTTACAAAGACATTGTAAAACCCTGAAAGTTAATATTTTGTCACTCGCAACCTACATCTGTCCTCTGTCAAATACAGTTGCATTTACAGCTCTGTACAAAACCGCTCAAGAGTTATTTAAGGAGAAGTCGAACGTGCGTTATGTTTCATTCGTCCCTCCTGGCTGGGACAAATGAAACAGCATAGGGGACGAATGAAACATAGGCTACAGCTTAAATTATGTGAACTTCCCACAACTTCAATATTTGACAACATACCATGAATGGTACTTCAAGTATGTGTTATTTTAGATAGATTGCTGCAGGCTATATGTTAGTCCGGTGGACAGAAAGGTGAACCCGGAAATGTTGAGTACACCAAAGTTTTATGATAGAAATATATAGTATGGGTCCCCAGCATGCAGAAACTGCCGGATGCTAATTTGCATATGTTGGGCAATTTGTGTAATTCAGATAATTAGAATAAATTAGCATAATCGCCTATATTGATCATATTATAGGAGCTGCTTAGGCAAAATGGACAATGTTAGTATGTTTTTAGGGGTTACTGGAGATGCTGAGTCCATACCTGACATTTTCAAGATTGAAAATCACTATTTAAACATGGTTTGGTCACATTCTTACTCTCATTAAGCTGATTTTGCTGAGTTTTTGGGGCCGATTTAGACAGATTTTTGGAGGATAAATTAATGTTCAGTGTTCAGGAATAATTTGGATCCTCAAGTATTTTCTGAATTCCACAATAATTTTGAAAATAGCTATTCACTGGCCCTCTGCTGTGACTCACAATTGAGTAACAAAGTGAAGAACTACAGTGGCCTCTACTACTCCTCTCTGTCCTCATCCGTTGTCCTGTCGTCATCTTCTCCAGATTCTTCATCCCTGTCCTTCTGCTCTTTTTGCTGTGTTAATATATTGCAACATGTAACATCACTGCCTTTGCAGAAACAATAATTAGTACAGGCCAGGCCTGCAGTTGCACTTTCCAGATACATGTATACACAGTTTTAACCCAGCTGTGCAGTTACAGCTGATAACATCTAACAAATCAGGAGGAGCAACAGGACTTGAATCGAGGGTGGGCGAGTTCTTCTCGTTTCTTCATACCTGTCTTCTTACTCCATCCAAACGCGGTAATATCCACAGCCGGTGGATCAGGACGGTCTGGTGATTTCCAAAGCAGCACCTGTAGATGGGCACGTTTTCCATAGAGGAGCAAGTTGCGTTCTGTAGGAGACAGTGTCTTCAGTGCTGGAGGAGCCGGGAGTGGGAGACCTCTCCGCCAGGGATGGATCACTGCACGGGCCCAGGGGCCCAAGCCTTTGCATGAAATCATTGCCTCAATATCAACACATTATCAGGATGTAGTAGGCTATGAATCTGATTGAATTTAGTATTGGCCATCCCCAAAATGCACCAGAATACAGAAAATCACATCAAACAAATTAAAACATTTCTGAGGGAGGACCCCCAAACCCCCCTTCCACATATGCGACAATTAGTGGGGGACCCTTAATACATCTGGGCCCAGGGGCCCGAAAGTTCATAATCCGTCCATGCTAGGTGGAGGCCAAAAAAAAAAAAAGGGGCGGCGGTGCTCCTTGTCAATATTGCAATACCCATAAATGAAGACATAACTTGATTTATTGATATTTCTTTAGATTTTTATTTGTAATTTTATTACAACAGAAACATATTAAAACACATATAACACTGTACACATATAACACTGTGGTACAAACACATTTCACACATTTATTTACAGTTCATTCCTTGAGCATCAATAACTGTGCCTCTCTTTTGTAAGCATAAGTAGCCTACAGTTGTAGGCTACAGTTTTGTAAACATGAATATGTGCTCACTTTTTTTGAAGTGTTGTAATTGTATGTGGCAGATTTAGCTGCTCTCAGTGCCCTCTTGGATAGAGTGTATTTTGAAACAAATGGAACATTTTTCTGCGCTATCAACATTGCATCTTCAGTTCGGCTTGCATCACGTTTTCTGCCTCTGTCTGTCCTTTCGTGATGAAGGATGAAGGATGAGATCGCCTGTGTGCCCTTACTGGCCTCTTCTGCGCGATGGTGCCGCTGTGTTTTAATGTGCTGACTAATGTCATTTTTCCCTCCGTGGCCTACATTAAAATCAACACGACACACCTTACAAAAAGCGTCAAGGTTGTCGATATGACTGGGTAAGATACACGTTAATTGTTGCGTCCAACATTGCTGAAATTTACAAGTGTACTTCGGTTTCTTTGCGGGGACACCGCGACCGCCTTCAGCTGCCATGTCTATCGGCTCGCTTAAACGCGACTGCGCAACTGGAGGTTGCCAGGTTAAGGTGACAAACGGGTTGAAATTGTATATGGTGTGTGTGGCAGGTGTGAATATAATGCATTTGATACAATATCTGGCAACTGGTCAACATTAGACAAACATATTGGTCCGATTCATAAAGGAGTTTGGGCCATGGAAATTACGGGAGTTTCCCGGGAGAAATAACAAACCGGGAGGGGTCCGGGAGATAGGGCTAAAAACGGGAGAAACCCGGGAAAAACGGGAGTGTTGGCAGGTATGCTTATGGTGTGGCGTCCAACCCTATGTGTGTAAGGTGCGAGTGTTCTTGACTTCCCTAGCGTGTGCTATGTTCTGTGCCTAGCCTAAGCCTATAAAATGGCAGTGCACTAATGTCTTTGAACTCAAAGATAATGAATATAGTAGGCTATTTTATGTTTGTTATGTCCTTTATTAGCTATATTTCTGAAGAATATATTGTGTTGCCTCAGGTCTGCTGCACATCTTTTGACATTTGATTTGAAATAATCAAATAGACCTACTTCTTAAAGTTAAGTTAATGAAGTAACTTGCTTTGCTTTCATTTGAATCCTAATCAAGATACACAATAATTGCTGTATACTGTTAATATGGACTCCTGGAAAGTTCAGCAATGCAAAATAATATAATTTTAATCATGCGATAAAATATGTGATTAATCGTGATTAACTATAGGAATTCAGCGATTAATCGTGATTAAAAATGTTAATCGTTTGACAGCACTAGTATAAACACATATACGTGTGCATTGACTTAGAATAAATGGGGTTTACTGCCTGGTCGGGACAAATGAAATAGCTGTTTCAATCGTCCCCCCCATAGACATTTAGCAGGCTGTTTTGCATCCATTACAAACAAACATGCAATGTGAACGTCTGGGATTGGGGAGAGCACTAAATGCTCTACTGAATAAGCATGTCAAACCTTTAAATGAAAAACACTCTTTAATAATCCAAAAAAAATAAACCGCTAATGAAGTAAACTTGTGACCATCAGAAATCGTTTATCGCCTGGTCCTTGATAACAGGACGTAACAGGATGACATTTGGCTGAGCAAAGGAGGTTAATATGATCTATGTTTTGTCCAAATGATGTCTGTCTATCATCGTTGCACTCGGAGAAAACCGGAATGTTTCATTCGTCCCCCGTTTCAATCGTCCCGGTTGTACCGTACTGCAAACCAGAGAATTGAGAGCTGGGGAGTGATGAGAAAAGACATGACAGCCTTCTACTGGCGCTCGATTTGCTCACCCAGCTGTCCAGTGCACGTTAGACTATAGGCTACATATTTTGTGGCCACAAATGACCTATTTCGTGGGAACGAATTAATATTTCGTGGCCACAAATTAGTAGGCTACTTTGTGGGAACGAATTGCTATTTTGTGGCCACAACTTATTATTTTGTGGGAACGAATTGCTATTTCGTGGCCTACCGCTATTCCGACATTACCCATCCTCATTTTCAATTTATCTCTGCAGTCCTATCCTATCAAATTCCAACATCCTAGATGCATGGATGAGCTGTAGTCATGATATCTGCACCTGCAGACATCAACAATCCATCCACTCCAAACAATGTTTTTCCCAATAATTGATATCGGCACACATTTCAGTCAAAACCTTAGGTGATTTTGAACTGGCCGTGTGAATAAATGTTACACATTATGTAAAACACAGGTAGCTCTCCTCATTTTATTCTCTAAGCTCTCAGGGGAGAACAGTCGGAAACTCCATGCATCAAACAAACTCTGTGTGCAGGCCACCTATTAATTAATTAATGTCCGTCAATCAATGACCAATTGCGCAAAGACGTGCGGAATTCTTACGCTCCAGTAGCCTAAACCATTCAGTGAACGTTCAAATAACCCCCAGAGTTCAGTGTCCATCAGGGTGTTCAAACTGGGTGTGCGATATAGCCTATTCAAGTTGCTTATAGGCTATTGCATTTTAGAGGACAATGATAAAGCCATAGCCTATGCAACGCATTTTGGCTTGCCAGCAGGTTGGATAAACTCAATTTACTACACAATAATGTAGGCTAGGCCTATATTTTTTACATGTCATGCGTGCAGTTGTTGAATTGCACATAACATGTCTGCATATTTATTTAGTCTGGGTTTCTCTCGACTGGTATAGCGCATGCATTATCATGGCCCTATAATTGTGCAAAGACAGACGGGATATCCGACGCTCCTTTTACAGTAAACCACTTCACAACGAACGCTCAAATAACCCCCAGAGTTCAGTGTCCATCAGTCCCAACATTTAGAAACATAATCGAAAAGTCCAATCGTGAATTGGCTGTGTTTTGATTTTGAGAGAGACTGGAGAAGGGCCAAATGTCTCACAGCAACTGCGATAACCTTGTTTCTTGAAGGCTATCCTTACCTCCAAATATCCACATCTGAGGGTCGGCGACTATCCCCATTGACGAATGTCAGTGTACGACACTAAAGCGCACGTAACTAGGACATAATCACATTCATTGATTTAAGTACAATGATAATTGTAGGCTACTGGCATTTATATTAATACAGTAATTTCCCGCATACGCTGCATCATGCATAATCCGCACCAATAAAGGCCGCACAAGTTTCATATGGGCTAATTATGTAGGCCTAATGAATAGTCATATTATAGGCTACTCTTCAGTGGTCATTGCAAATTGATTGAATTTTTTTCGTGTGTTCGTGTGTTGTTTAAAGTTGGGACGATTACTGTAGGCCTATATGCTGCCCATATTGGAATAAAAAAATAAAGGCCCACCCTAGGCCTATACTTCGCAAAAGTCCACTCCGTTGAAGAATCCTGGCTACGGCTGTGCATATCTGACACAAGATTCCACACAACTTCTTGTACAGGCCATGGTTATCTCCAAGCTGGACTTGTAATTCACTGTTAGCTGGCCTACCTGCTTGTGTAGTAAGATCGTTACAAATTCAGAATGCTGCAGCACGCCTGGCTAGCCTGGCTGCAATCATCCAAAGAAGACATGTAGCTCCTCTCCTAGTAGGCCTACTCTCCACTCTGGCTCCCTAGTGGCCAGAATTAAATTGAATCTCTCACTTTGTCCCTATCCATGATGCCAAGATTTTTTATATGGGTGTCATCTGCATATGATAAGCCAACGTGATTTTTTTCCATTATTATTATTCAGAGTAAAAACTGAACATTTGGTATAGCCTATAGGCTGGACCTATTTATATATAGCCTACTGTATACATTTATAGGCCTATATAAAGATTTCTGTCTCAGAGTAGGCTATACCTAGAAAATAAGCAAATTAGCATGTATTTAAACAGATAGTAGGCTATTCAAAAGTAGATAATTATCTGCAGTGTTGGGTAAAAAGTAAAAATACTTAACGCCTTTATATCATAATTTATTATCATATGTAGTTGTAAACATAAATTAGCCTCACCTTAAGATTCCACACCTGACCATGGAATAGTTGAATGAACATAGCCTACTACAAGACTTATTCAGGCACCTTATCTCATAAGTCACCACTGGAACTATTAGGCTATATCAGTGATAATCTATCAATAATTTATCACTAGCCAGTTGTTATTTGGCTCGTTGTAGCAAAGATCATGTTGTCATTAAAATACATCCCAGAGCATGGAATAACGTGTACACTCTTGACACAGTTATAGCCTGTTTATCATGTTAAGGTGATAGTCAGGAAAAGGGTAGGACACATCCACATATTCGCAACAGAATCTCAGGTGTTAACTTACAATACACAGAACAATAGAAAACAAAGATAGCATGAGGCAAATCTCACTTGTTAAAGAAAAAAATATTTGCTTACTCCTGGTCCTGATCTGAGGTGACCTGATACATTTGGTCGATTGAAGGCAGATTAAGGCCAGGTCAGTATCAAGTCAGCTACTAGCTTGGAAGCCAGGTGTCATATCTACCATTTACATCAACAGGCATTCAGAGGTACACACGCACACACACACACACACACACACACACACACACACACACACACACACACACACACATCCTGGGGCCTTTAACAAGAAAGGGCCCCTGGTCATAAACAAATATACCCAGGTGTGCTTAATTAAAGAAATAGGCTCAGATGGTTTGAGAAGAGTGCTGTTAAGTGCTATTAAGAGTTGTTTTAGCACTCTCTTCTCTTTTGTCCTAATTTGTTGGTAAATGGGCTCTGCCCAGATCAGTTTGTAGCCATGCAAGTTCAGTTGCTGCTCTGTTTTTTAGCAACCCAGTCCACTCATGATTCCAATGCGGTCCACCTTCAAGCCAAAACATCCACGTGCCGATGTCTTTCTACTCCGCCCGTTGAACTTCCTTTGATGACTTAGGAACTTCAGGAAGTGGTGTGGCATAGGGTGTTGGGGAACCATGCTCTCAGATGGACCATGTCTTCCACTGGGTGAAAGTGTGGGGTTGTCTGCTGACCCCTCTGTAACCTCAGCGGGGGCCAATAGCAGAGCTGAGATCTTTGGGCCAAATAGGTCTCGCAGAATCTATGCCAATGTCAGAAAAAAACAACAGAGTTGTTAGCAGACAACAAACACACAAAACCACCAATCCAAAAACTCCTGTAAACACAAAAGTGTATATGTTACAATTAGAACTTGCAATTATGACAAAGGGATACTATAATATAATAATATAATAAATGCATACATGCATACATATATACACTCTGTGTGTAGGCTACTCTGTGAAAAGTCTGTTGTTTTACTCAAAGCATGTGTGGAGCTCTAAAGAAGTAGTTATACTTGCAAAACCTATATTAGCCTTTTTGACATGACATACTGTACAATGTCTTCCATTTACAATGTAAACTGTAAATTGTGGATACTGGATGAGGATTAACAGGATCCTGTTCATTGTTAAGTTTATTACAATATAGTAGCCTTGAAATCAAGACCCTGGAAATCTAGAAAGATTAAGGGTCTGGTCATGACTAATGTAATGGCCCAACTCGAGGGGCGGCACCAAGCCTGCATTTGAAAATCTCACTTCACGCAATTGGATAACACTACGACCAATGTCTACTGACTGATTCCGGACTTTCCGACATTGCAGCGCTGTCGTTTGCTGTCTCTTTACCTCGCCTCTGGCCCGCCTATATCAGATACACCGATGTGATTGGTGCCCCACGATACAAGTGACATAAGTAATGAGCATTATTACTCATTGTCAGAGTGACTCGCTGAGCAAATTCAAATTGTGCTTCCAGGGGTAATAATATAGGGCAACATATAGTTTATGTAGATATCTTCTAATTCCATGTTCCCCTAATCTGTGTTCTGAAATGGAAGACACTATCTTACTACCTTAGACATAGACCTTTTTGATCCGTTCCTAGAGGGTTTCTGGTAGAAACACAGATACTTTGAAATGAGAATTAATCTGATGTTAGCGTAATGCTCTACAAAAGGTTGACTTTAATACTTTTTTATTTTATTTTGTTTGTCCCCGAGTTACATTTAGCTCAATGTTGTTTTCTGTGCCACCAGAAATGCTTTGGTTCAGATTTAACCTATAATGTACTTTAACATTAATTTTACTCGATTTCCCCAAGTGTTTAATGTGTTACTTGAGCATAATTTGAACTTTTTTTTTATTTACAAAATGTATTTCCCCAATAGTGAGGGTGTAAACCTCGAGCTTGGAGAGGGTAGCACTGTGAACATAAGCAGATGAAGTTCTCCAGCTCACCTGGCCCTCAGATCTCTGTGGCGATGGTCGGCTCTCCACCAGCACAGCAGCGAAGAAGATAATGAGGAAGACGAGGCACGGCAAACACTTGGAACATTTGGAGGTAGAAAATGAAGCCATCCTGTTGTTATTTTGTTTCGTTTTTGAATATGCAAAGGTCTTAGCAATAGAGCTCTGAATAAAATCTCTCTTTGATTTCAATAAGCAGGTATGTTCCTGGTGCGTTGGTGAATGTTCTAGTCGTCAAAGCGCCTGTCACAGGTTCTGTCCTGTATGGTTCAGGACGGGTCCAGACTGAGAGAGTCCGGCGCGCTCAGGGCCTTAAAGAGGAGCTCCACCGTGATGTCACACATTCCACACCATCACCCATGGCGATCACCCAACTCTTCATTTTTCTTCTTTTCTCTCTCTCTCTCTTTCTCTCTTCTTCCTTAGCCACAGCACACCAGGCTGTAGCCTCTGTGATCTCCATTCTCTAATTTAATCATCCCATCCTTCGTTCATTTCGTCTTCATTTTGGGTGTCGGATCTGATATACACTCCCAAGTTCCCACGCCTGTCTCTCCGCCACACATTGTCAGGGCCTTGCATCCTCTGTTGTCATGGTGATAAACTTCCCACGAAAGAGCTTGAAGTGTGCCCGCTCTCCCGTGTGGGTTTCCTACATATATTTTTGTCTCCAGATGAAGTGTGATCCAGAGAAAAATCTGTATTCATGTGTTTGTCTGTGGGTGTAAGAGTGTGTTGAAGGACACCGTCACTAATACCATCAAGATTGAACTACAAATGTTCCGCTAACATGGAGTGGAATGTCAAACCAACCTCATCAATCATGTACACACACAAAAATATGCTTGGACTGTAAAACCCTGCCTCGGCAATCTCATGCATTTACAATTGTCACCGCCTAACCTCCCCTTCTGTTTTACATGGCCCTCAGAAGACAATGGCAGGCTCACCCCAAGTCTGCCACGACCTCTGACCTTCTTGGGGGGGGCCGCCCCCTATAAAACTTCGCCCGGGAAACGACGGGACAGCCAGAAACTATTTCCTCCCTGCAGCACAGACACAGTGGGCCAATAGTTCCACACGAGGAGGCAGTCTCCTTAGAGATGACTAGCAGGTGAAGCACCCTCACCTCACCCACAACACAAGGCTACAGGGAGGGAGGTAGCTAGCTGGTGGTAATATGAGTGTGTGTGTGTGTGGGGGGGGGGGGGCACAAAGATGAAGCGTGTTTGTTTTCATTAAGAAGTTTTAAAAGCCAGCTGGAGGTTATGAAGGCCTTTATCTCTCGTTATTAAGGTTACTTCTGCACACAAAAGGCACCGCAGCCACCACACTTCAGAGACCAGCTGGCCACAAACTTGACTCCTCGTCACAGACTTTATCCGGTCATTGTCTGTCAAAAGTGAACTCAAACACACCACCATGGACTCCATTAGAATGAGACAGAGAAATAGTGACTTCCACAATGCATTGAGGATCTTTTCTATTTTTTAAACAACTCAACTTATTTTACCATTTTAATCCACTTGAGTGCTTGGATTTAGATTCTGTTTGGGTGCTTGTAGGGTGGACATTCACAGTTGGCATTCATTGGAATTTCATACATGATACATAAACAATGATTCATACAATGATACCTAAACAACCAAAACAGTAGCTAAAAAAACACAAAGTGAACATTTCCGCATTATATTGACATACTAAAATAAGGTTTTCTCTATTTGTTAAAGAACAGCTGTTCAAAATAGCTTTCAACACTATTTTCTACTCAGAGGTGTTTCACCCTATGGTGTGTGAAACATATAAGTAGAATCAATTAGATTTATGTTGAATGTGTTTACACTGGCATAAATACAAAGATATGTCAACAGAAAAATATAAATACAGTGGAGGTTTAATAGTAAAATTAGTGTTATACACTGTTCATCAAAAATTTAAATGTTGACTTTCACCAGCTTTAATATAAGCGATTCTTTAATCTGTGAAACAACTTCACCTTCAAGTCAATTATTTTGCAAAAACTTGAAAGAGAATTTTATGCCATTACTATGTGTTAAACATCACATAAGATGACCAAATACACCAGAAGTATGCGCTCTGAGTGATGTTGGTCTGACCTGATGAATAATGACTGTAGTCAGTCTTCAAACAGTCAGTATCTGGAGAATTCAGTGGAAATATTCCGTCTTGCCTTCCAGGCCTGCCAGAGGGGAAGTCTGAGTGTTGTGCTGTCTACTTTAGTCAATACCAGTCGGATTCGATTGTTTTGTTCTCAACAGCCCACCGACACCCGAGTGGAGTCGAAAGAGAATGCCATTACAGACACCCTGCAACCTCTACCTCATTCTCAGTAAGTATGCTGAGACTGACGTCAGAGTGCTCTGTGTGTGAGTGTATGTCTGTATATTGTCTAGGTAGTAGGGGGGCTTCAAAAAGGTTAACCTCAATTAGTCCTGCCATCACTCATTGCTCTGTGTGTGTGTGTGTGTGTGTGTGTGTGTGTGTGTGTGTGTGTGTGTGTGTGTGTGTGTGTGTACAAAACCAGTCCCCAATCCATTGTGTGTGTGTGTGTGTGTGTGTGTGTGTCTGTCTGAGAGAGTGATAGATGGATGTGCAGCGAATAGAGGAGGCGGGGCACAGGAGAGAGAGAGGCCTCCCTTTCTCTTCCTCCCTTTCTCTTCCTCCCTTTCTCTTCCTCCTCACTTTCTCTTCCTCCTCCTCTCGTCTGCGTACATCCCTCCAGCACAGCATCTCTCTGACGCACAGTGCAGTGACCCCACAGAGCGCCACAGAGCTCTGCCAGCAAAGACCCAACGCACACACACACACACATACACACACACACACACACGCACACACACACACGCACACACAAACTTGGGGGAACAAAACACACACAGGTATAGTACAGTCACAGTATTTCAGGAAACTGAACTGAATTTATTACAGAAAACCTAAATGCATGTTCAAGCTGTTTCACATGATAAAGATAAGCAAAACAAAAGATTAAACAAATAAAAATACAGGCACTCCAAGTACGGTGACAGCGAGGAAGGGATGTGGATCATTTTAATAAGCCTTTATTGTAACTGGCTACTTCATTAAAAAGCCAACATGTTTCGACCTAAGTCAGAGGTCTTTATCAGGGCTTGGAATAAAAAATGAACCTACTACAAACATAGCATATTTCTTTTTCAAACACACTTTGTGTGTACGTCTGTGGGAGTTAAATCTGTGCTGAAGTTTATGCCTACTGCTCATCACTAAGCAACACACACTCTTAAACCCAAGACCCCATTCTCTCTCACACACACCCGCCTGCATTGACGTCAGAGAATGGAGGGAGGTGTTTGTGTGTGTGTGTGTCTGTGTGTCTGTGAACAGGACTGAATTCATGGTAGTAATAGTATGAAGTAGGTATGTATTAAAATGTTTAGCATAGCAATTGCAGAGGAATGGATGTGTGTTTGTGTGTGTGTGCGTGTGTGTGTCTGTGTGGTGTGTGTGTGTCTGTGTGGTGTGTGTGTGTGTGTGTGTGTGTGTGTGGTGTGCGTGTCTGTGTGTGTGTGTCTGTATGTGTGTGTGTGTGTGTGTCTCTGTGAGTGTGTGTGTGTGTGTGTGTGTGTGTGTGTCTGTGTGTGTGTTACTGTGTGTGTGTGTGTGTGTGTGTGTGTGTGTATGCCCAGTTAGTCAGCAGGTGTATTCTTTGGTGAAATGGACAGCGGGCTTACCATGATCTCCTTAGTGTGAATGTCTTGTGCCTCATGCAGCAGGGCAGGGGTGTCAAATCCAGCCGCCTGCAGCGCAAAGGCCAACCTTGTTTATGTGTGCGACGTGTGTGCAACATTCAGAAGTACATAAATGCTTATCTGACCTGCCGCTGTGTGTGTTGAACAGGCAAGACTACAGGGAGATGCAGCAGGCAGTAGACAAGGTTCTGAGAAACAGAAAGACAGTCAGAGAAAAACAGACACTCGGCAAAGACTAACACTATGAAAGAACACTTGTAATTGATAGGGTGTACACTGTACATGTAAATGAAAAGCTGTAATATGCTGTCGACACATCAGATTACACATCTGCATTTTTTTTCTGTTTGTTGACGTCAATACTACTAACACTCCCTTCACTAGCCTACCGGTGGTGGGAGGGGTTCACTGTTCCTACCAAGCTACAAGCAACTCGCTTAGTCCTATTACAAGTGAAGCAACTTAAATTTACATTTATTTATTTATTTATTTATTTATTTATTTATTTATTTATTTATCAAAGTGACTTCTATCCAAGGTGACTTAAATATGAGAATTATATTACAAGGGCCATTGGTCCCCGGTGCAACTTGGGATTAAATGCCTTGCTAAAGGGCACAACGGTGGAAGCTGGGAATTTTTTCGGACTACTGCATAGTAGCCCAGCTTCTGCACCACTACTGCCCATGCCATCAAAATGATTTTGGGGCTGTTATTTTAAGGTAGAAAAAACTCTAGTGAGGACGGAATACGGTGGGAAGACCCACCTGATCCTCCCTCCTCCCTTAAATGATGTTAACATAATTTAAAGTCTTGGTTTTCTAACTTGGTTTTCTACAGAGAATATTATTTTACAAATACATTTTTTTAAAAGAGAATTCCGGCAATTTTTCACAAAGATCTCTGTTTGTTTCACAGAGTATTGTTGGTTACGAAAAAAAAACAAAAACAACCTGTTCTAAATAGATAGATAGATACTTTATTATTCTTTTTTATTACTTTATTACTAATATTTATCCCCAAGGGGATATTCAAGGTCTCAGTAGCATACAGACATCACACACAACATACACTTACAGCATAAAAAGTATGATAAAAAATAACAAATCCACTGAACAATATAGACAGTATGATAAAAAAAGTGCTAAAAATACTAAATAGAATATACACATAATGTGCTTAAGAATGTATAAGCATGAGGTGCAGTGACAGGGCAGGGACTGACCCTGTGATTCTGTATGGTAAGGTGCTCTATGAGAGTGTGTCATGGTGATGGTGCAAATAAGTAAGTCCAACAGTGCAACAGTGTAAGGACAAAGTCTAGAGACCAGCATTAAATAAATATGGACAATATAAGACAATAATGTAGACATAGTAATATAAAAACTATAGCAGTGCAAGGATAGGTTTGAAGTAATAGGGTTACAGCCATTGGTCAAGTATTAAGTAAGGCCACAATCCAGGCTGTGGGAGGCGGGTTGTGCATATGAGCTAATATAGCCTGTAAACAGTGTAGCAGTAAAAACGTAGGCCAGTGGACAGTCAGTACACAAACATTGTTATAGGAGTTAGTGGAAGTGGTGGAGAAGGTGGAGAGGCAGACAGACTATGCAGAGAAGTCTATCTCTGCTCTTCCCTTTTAGTGAAGCATTGAAGAGGTATATGGCCCTGGGGACAAATGACTTCCTCAGTCTGTCAATGACAGTGAGCGTCTCCAGCTGATCAAGATTTTCTGCTTTGTTGTAGTGCTCTGGAGTGGATGACAGTCATCCAAGATGTTGATCAGTTTGTTCAGGGTCCTTTTATCTGATATTGAAATGATACACTCCAGTTCAGCTCCCACGACAGAGTCAGCTTTCCTTACCAGCCTGTCCATTCGCCCAGCATCCCTCTTCTTAGTGCTTCCTCCCCAGCATACCACAGCATAGAAGAGGGAGCTGCTGCAACAACAGACTGGTAAAACATCCTGAGGAGCTTGCTGCAGACATTGAAGGACCGCAGCCTCTATAGTTATCTAGCTCAGGTTGCTGCAGTCAACAGGCAGCTACAGTGCTACACTCTAAGGGCATGAGCATGGGAGCTCATTATTATGTTGTTGAAGATAAGCTTAAAATCTACTCTACTATGTTTGTAGAATTCATTCTCACTGTATTCTGATGTGTTCCATATGTTACTTTTGTGTGTAGTATACAACGGGGAGAAGTTCATATTGTACATAACTTTGTCTAATACTAAATGCCTGACCAGATGTGGACACTAAGGGAGGCTTAGGCCTGTGTCTATTCATCCATAGGCCTGTCTGTGTCTACCATCAGGAAGGTCATGCGTCCCTGGGCTTTGGAACATCCGAGAGGAACATCAGTGATAACACGGGCCGGGAGATAGCATGTTGTTCTGTTGGGGCTATTCTTCCATCTGGTCAGAGCCAGTTTTGTACACTGGTTGGCACCTGCCACGTTGGCATGATTTACGTTTGTATGTTTTAGTATAACAGGCTTTGTCTTAGGTTTTAACTCGGAGACAGATCGAGGAAGCGACTCGAGAAGCATCTTCTGTCGGGAAAGTTTTAGCCTACTGTTCGAGCCTGTGTTCTGTTATTCATTGTTTTACCATCTACAATAAATCATTATTTGATCGCCGATCCTGATCCAGCTGTCAAGCTCTATTGACCATTAACGTTAGAACTAAAACACAACGCAACGACCAGAGAATCCAACACTTTCCTACATTTCCCCTGATGCCCACAAGAGGGAAGCCCCCTGCACTTTTAGAGCCAGCCACTGATCTTACCTGACAGGATGTTCAACGAGAAGTCAAAGACACACTACAACACACATACATACAGGGGGTCTTTGCCCCGTTAGTGCAGACCGGCCTTTTGCTGCTATGTGGTGATCAGTGATGCCAGTAACGCGTTACTTAGTAACGCGTTAGTCTATTTTGACCACTTTTTTCGGTAACGAGTAATCTAACGCGCTACTATTTACAAACCAGTAATCAGATTAAAGTTACTTATCTAAGTTACTGTGCGTTACTATTTTTGTAATTTTCCTTAGTAAAAACATATATTCTTTTCTTTCTTCTTGTCTTGGGGATTAATGTCATGTAGGCTATGCTCACGTTTTCAGCATGAGCACAATTCACGTGTAAAACCGCAGCGACACAAACGTAAACAACAATGGAGGGAGAGAGAGATGCACATTTCATCAGTCATTACTTTGAGTTTGTGTCAGCTAAACATGACAACATTAAGGTACATTGCAAATACTAGCTAGACATCACAAGTCTCCCGAAGTTTTGGGAGTCTCCCACATATTGATAGCGGCTTCCTGACGCCCGCAAATTACATAAAATCTCCCGGAACCTAGAGCGAACAAGATCACGCAAGCCAGACCGGATTCAAATCGCGTGTGTATATGAGTTTAACGCGCACACAACGGAGAGGGAGAGAGAGAGAGGAGTGGTGCGTTTGTGCCTGAAGCGCATCCAAGACAGAGAGCATCCTGGTCTGTTTTGCTAAATCAACCATTCAGTTTTCAGTGTAAGACGTGCTTATATCTCTTTTCTCCCAAACTTAATTAATCAGTTCAGTCAGTGTATCTATAAACAGGAGCGTCATGGCAGCGTCAGTGCCCCTCAAAAAGGACGATTTAAGACCCATTTCACATCAGACTACACAAAAGTGTACCCAATTGTCTCATAAGATTAAAACATAATGATAGTCTTGCACACTGCACTGTTTGTAACAGCGACTTTAGCATTGCTCACGGCGGGTTAAATGACTGAAAAAGACTTGTTGAGGTGAGTTTAACAAGTGTAATTTCATTTGCATATTACTCAGGCCTATTCAAGATGGCTAGTTGCCAAGGCTACATGAAAAAAAAAATCAACATATTTTACTATAACATCAATTTCTATCAATAGGCCTTCCTTATTTGGTGTACTTAGACATTATTGAACAAACATCTGAATTTCAGTATCTAAGTAGGTTAGGTTGGTATGTCTGCTATACATTGCTGACATTACTGTTAAAATGCACTTCCTGTATAGTGAGTATTGGCAAAACCGGTTATCATTTTTATGTTGAGGTGGTGGGGGTGTTGTCGGCAGCTGCTGAAAGTAACTAATAAAGTAACTTGTAATGTAACTTAGTTACTTTTAAAATCAAGTAATCAGTAAAGTAACTAAGTTACTTTTTAAAGGAGTAATCAGTAATCAGTAATCAGATTACTTTTTCAAGGTAACTGTGGCAACACTGGTGGTGATGATCTGACCAGTCATGTCAAGACTATGGAGAAGAATAAATTTGCTTCCATTCAAGGTTGGAGTTTTCCTCATTGTGAGATTACAATGAATCACCAAAATATTATTTTTTATACCTGTTTTTAGTCAACTTTACCAAATGTGGCAATAATTCTGGAGGGCGTAGCCTACGCTGCATTTGATTTGTGCCATTACAGTGTACTTTCAATATGTTACAAGGTTGAAAATGTATTGTGACATGCAAATACACAAGACATAGAATATTATTCTTATGCAAGATGGCTGCAGTTTGTGAACAAAAAACCAACCAGGTGATGTACCTCCTGCAGAATTCCTTCTCCTCTTTCAGTTCAATCTTTGTCAGTTTCTGTTTGCGTTATCTATCATTCTCTTTTTTTGCTCCCTTTCATTGTGGTGTATGATTTTAGTGTAGGCTACATAACAATGGCCAATGGCCACAACAAGACCAGTTTACATGGTGCATAATCAAATAATGTGTATGTGCTCAGAATAACTTGATAATAGACATAGACATAGACATATTGTGTTATATTTTCCTGTATTTCCTGTAACTAGTGTTAATTGCATCCTATATTGTATATTCAGCCATTTAGAGCTGTTTGTCTCAGTCAGTGCCAGCAACACATCACGGTCACTGTGATTGCCACAGAATATAGTGACGCACAGAGATGGGCAAAAATACATCAGGATGTATTTCAAAATAAAATACCTAATACCCTCATTTTTAATGTATCAAAATAAACTACAAAATACAGTAATCATATTGTGTATCAATATAAAACACTGTATTTTTGTATTTTGAAAATACTTTTTTTAAGGCATATATATATATATATATATTATATATATATATATACAGTTAAGAATAAAATTATTCATACCCCTGGCAAATATTGATGTAATGTTGATTATCTCTTGACCAATATGTTTGTTCTGATTGAAAATGACACTACCACATGCCAAAAGGTTGTAAGACAATGTGGTAGAAACATGGTATACATTTTTTTTTCCAAAATGATTCATTCCCTTTTTAAATAATCAATGGAAACATCTTTATTTACCATCAAAGCTCTTGAAATGGTTCTTATAATACCTACCAAGCCTCTCCATGTCTCCACAATGATTTTAGACCGCACCTTTTTAGCAGCAATCTGGGTTTTGAGGCAGGAACGATCATTTGCCATCACTTTGGCCTTGTGCTAACTTTTTTGACCGATTGAGGTCTGGACCCTGGCTGGGCCACTCTAAAATGTTGGTATTGTTCTCTGTTAACCATTTCTTGCCTTGTTTAGCTGTATGTTTTGGATCATTGTATGGTTTAATGGTCCAATGATGCCTATTGGGACAGGTCTCTGATCTGCCTGATCTTTTCCTCCAGAATCTCAGTGTAGCCTCTTGCTTTGCCATCCCTGGTGACGCAATCATCTGGTCATCTGCCATGTCTTGTTTTTTTTTTCTTCTTTTGGTTTTAACATTCCTTGTATTTTGTATTAGGGCATTATTGTTACGCATCTCATATTTCAAATTTGCACACAAGGTGATATATGATGAGAAAATAAATAAAAAACAGCCCTGTTCTGCTTTTATATCCAGACTATTAAGCTCAGACATAGTGCACAAAGGACACAAACACACAAAGGAAATAACACAATTTGTGTTCTTTTTTATTTCAAAAAGTGGAATTCTGAAAATCTGACATTACGTTGGTCATCTCTCATCCTCATATGCTTGTGTGTGTGTCAGATGCCGTCTTACTCTGGTGTTGTCATGGATGAGGATGATCAATGTTGGTGTGTGTGTTTGTGTGCTCCAGTGTTGCTGTGGTAAGTGTCTACATCTTGGGGTGACGGAAGTGCTTGCCGGCGAACTTGGCTTTGTCTCCAAGCTCCTCCTCAATCCTGTGAATGAGATTGCAGAGTTGTATTCATTCATTCATCCATCCATTTGTCTCAAAGGCAGTTACTTAAACTGAGAGGTGTAGAGATTGGCATCCAAGATGGCATATGCAAACTGGCAAACAGTGCTGATCTCATCTGTACTAACTGCAGTCGTGTGTGTGTGTGTGTGTGTGTGTCTCACCTCATCAGCTGGTTGTATTTGGCCAAGCGCTCAGACCTGCAGGGGGCACCAGTCTTAATCTGAAAGGAGAGAAACAAATGAACTGATCAGGAGAGAGAGAGAAACAGAGATGATGAGAAAAGTAGAGAAAAAATAACAGCAGACTGAAGGAAAGGCATGTGCAGGCAGTGATGCCAGTAACGCGTTACTTAGTAACGCGTTAGTCTATTTTGACCACTTTTTTCGGTAACGAGTAATCTAACGCGCTACTATTTACAAACCAGTAATCAGATTAAAGTTACTTATCTAAGTTACTGTGCGTTACTATTTTTGTAATTTTCCTTAGTAAAAACATATATTCTTTTCTTTCTTCTTGTCTTGGGGATTAATGTCATGTAGGCTATGCTCACGTTTTCAGCATGAGCACAATTCACGTGTAAAACCGCAGCGACACAAACGTAAACAACAATGGAGGGAGAGAGAGATGCACATTTCATCAGTCATTACTTTGAGTTTGTGTCAGCTAAACATGACAACATTAAGGTACATTGCAAATACTAGCTAGACATCACAAGTCTCCCGAAGTTTTGGGAGTCTCCCACATATTGATAGCGGCTTCCTGACGCCCGCAAATTACATAAAATCTCCCGGAACCTAGAGCGAACAAGATCACGCAAGCCAGACCGGATTCAAATCGCGTGTGTATATGAGTTTAACGCGCACACAACGGAGAGGGAGAGAGAGAGAGGAGTGGTGCGTTTGTGCCTGAAGCGCATCCAAGACAGAGAGCATCCTGGTCTGTTTTGCTAAATCAACCATTCAGTTTTCAGTGTAAGACGTGCTTATATCTCTTTTCTCCCAAACTTAATTAATCAGTTCAGTCAGTGTATCTATAAACAGGAGCGTCATGGCAGCGTCAGTGCCCCTCAAAAAGGACGATTTAAGACCCATTTCACATCAGACTACACAAAAGTGTACCCAATTGTCTCATAAGATTAAAACATAATGATAGTCTTGCACACTGCACTGTTTGTAACAGCGACTTTAGCATTGCTCACGGCGGGTTAAATGACTGAAAAAGACTTGTTGAGGTGAGTTTAACAAGTGTAATTTCATTTGCATATTACTCAGGCCTATTCAAGATGGCTAGTTGCCAAGGCTACATGAAAAAAAAAATCAACATATTTTACTATAACATCAATTTCTATCAATAGGCCTTCCTTATTTGGTGTACTTAGACATTATTGAACAAACATCTGAATTTCAGTATCTAAGTAGGTTAGGTTGGTATGTCTGCTATACATTGCTGACATTACTGTTAAAATGCACTTCCTGTATAGTGAGTATTGGCAAAACCGGTTATCATTTTTATGTTGAGGTGGTGGGGGTGTTGTCGGCAGCTGCTGAAAGTAACTAATAAAGTAACTTGTAATGTAACTTAGTTACTTTTAAAATCAAGTAATCAGTAAAGTAACTAAGTTACTTTTTAAAGGAGTAATCAGTAATCAGTAATCAGATTACTTTTTCAAGGTAACTGTGGCAACACTGTGTGCAGGCAGGGACAGACAAACCTTGAGACAAAAAGAAGGGGAAAGAAAGAGAGTTGAAGAGAAGAAAACGAGGAATCATAAAGACTGAGGGCCAGATGTACTAATGCTTTTGCGCCCACTTCAGGCGTATTTGTTTAGTAACATGCGCGTAAAAAAATGGCGAGGTACAAACAGGTGAAAGCACAGACTGCCTGTCACGGGAGCTGAGAATGTCAAATTGCGCTTTTCTGTGTCATGCATATGCATTCATAGGAGGGTCAGGGGAAAGAGGGAGTTCCGTGTAAAAAGATGGGGGGAGAAGCGTAAAATGTGCCTAATTAGTTATTCCCCTATATGTATGAAAACTGCCCATGAAAGCGCCTAAATATTTCCACCTATAGTAAAAGCAGAGTTCATCCAAATTGCGGCTAAATGCGCCAATAAGAGAACCTTTCAAAGACAACAGAATCGGTATTTAGAGCACCAGTTCTAAAACTGATAGTTCCGGTCCATGATTGTGATTGGCTGAATCATGTTCGATGCCGTTATAAAATCCAACACAAACATACACCTTGACCGCATTCCGTTCTATATTACTGCGCTACCATAACTTGATACAAAAGTTAAAGTAGCTGTGTCTCGACGTTGCTTGGCAGCCATTCAGAAAGAGGAAATATATTTATTGGCGGAAGAATGGTTATCTATGAATAAACCGTTACATTTCTCGTTGCTTTGCCTTTACTTTATGAAACTTTGCCAGGTATTTATAGTAACAGTTTTAGAAAAGCAATAAGCCACTCAAGTCCGTAGGTTATACTGATTCTACAACAGCTAAGGGGGGTTTTAGGCACTCCATTAGCGTGTCGTGCCTAACAACGCCCCTTAGCTGTTGTAGAATCAGTGTAACCTACGGCCTCTCGGGGTTTATTGCTTAATTTTGCGTCTTTGTACTATATCAAAAGCAACCTTAACTTGCTTACTTTCTTACTTTCACTTTCACGTCATCCACTTTCCTTCTTGCTAGATTTGATCAATCTTCCATAGCATACGTGCACAAGTGAGTAGGACTACTGCTCTTCATTATCTTCCTGCTTGTTGACATCATGTATTGTATTATTTATTAAATTACCAGGTTATATTTCAGACATGCTTGTTTGGAATTCTGGTCCCTATCAGACCAGATCAAATGACTGTTTGATGCTCAAGGTTCCTCGTATCCACACTGAGTTGGGAAAGGCAGCCTTTTTTTTTATGGCGCCCCTACTTCCTGGAATAATCTCCAATGTAACATAAAAATTAACTCTCTACTTTCCTATAATCAATTTAGATCTGTAATCACAAACCTTCTTATGTCAAATTGTATCTGTTTTATGTAAATGTTATTTTATTATTGTTATTATTTTATTATTAATATTTTCTGTATTTTTATTTTCCCCTTCCTCCTTTATAATGTTATGTAGGTTATCTTATTATTGGTTTTATTTTGTTTTAGTTTTCCACAATTATTATACTATATCTCGTTATTCCATTGTTACGGTGTAATCTCGGCTTCACTGAAAATGAGGACTACCCTCAATGAACCTCTCAGAATAAATAAAGATTGAATGAATTTCATGATCGCTAAACATTTCATTCCTTTTAATGGAGAGAAAACTAGGTACCTGTCCAGTGCAGAGTCCGACCACCAGGTCAGCGATGAAGGTGTCTTCTGTCTCTCCAGAGCGATGGCTGACCATCACACCCCAGCCAGCAGCCTGAGACATTTTACACCTGCAAACACACACATGCACACACAAACATTAGTCTAGGTGGATGAAGTGTTCACAGTGTTTGATCATACTATTTCCACCACCAGGTTCTGTAAAAGACTTTTGCTTTTTGTCAACTGAAACTAATTGGCTTATTCCCCCTGAGGCCCCCTGAGCTCGACGAGGAGGCCCTATTGTATACTGATCTCAGCTCACAGCTCGACGAGGAGGCCCTATTGTATACTGATCTCAGCTCACAGCTCGACGAGGAAGCCCTATTGTATACTGATCTCAGCTCACAGCTCGACGAGGAGGCCCTATTGTATACTGATCTCAGCTCACAGCTCGACGAGGAGGCCCTATTGTATACTGATCTCAGCTCCCAGCTCGACGAGGAGGCCCTATTGTTTCTGATCTCAGCTCGCAGCTCGACGAGGAGGCCCTATTGTTTCTGATCTCAGCTCGCAGCTCGACGAGGAGGCCCTATTGTATACTGATCTCAGCTCGCAGCTCGACGAGGAGGCCCTATTGTATACTGATCTCAGCTCGCAGCTCGATGAGGAGGCCCTATTGTACACTGATCTCAGCTCGCAGCTCGATGAGGAGGCCCGATGAGGAGGCCCTATTGTATACTGATCTCAGCTCACAGCTCGATGAGGAGGCCCTATTGTATACTGATCTCAGCTTGCCGCTCGACGAGGAGGCCCTATTGCAGGGGTCTCCAACCTTTTTGGGAATGAGGGCTACCTGAAGACCCGAAATCATATGGAGGGCTACTCATTTAAAACAAAAATACCCTCACCCCTTTTTTGCGAGGGTAGTCCTCCTAAATAATAGGCCTATGTGATTTTTACTTTTAAATTATCAATATTGTGCAGGCCTATACGTCTTTATATATTAAGCAACTTTATTTTCAAATTTAATATCTATAACCTATGCAACACTACCAACATTTTTGTTCAGTTTGTTCATTTCAAAGTTTGCATGGGGAATCTAATCTGTCTTTTTGTGCAATTAATAATTTGGGTTACAATTTGTACCCAATTTATACCCACCCACCATTATGAATTCAGGGGTTGTTTAAGTTCTGATTTCAGTGGACAATTCGGTTTTAACATTTCAATAGTAATCGCCCACACCACCCTAACATA
>NW_027468640.1:36074905-36092405 GCF_046254945.1 Alosa pseudoharengus
TAATAGAAATAGACGTCGTCAGCAAAACGATCAAAACATGACCTGTGGCATAGCGTGCAACGAATAAGATATGCGCGACTGTTTGTAGAAACACTAGGAAAATGGGCTTACTGTGACGACAGGAACTTCATTTAGACCCTCTCATACAGAAACCATCTGGCGCTTTACTGTTTTCAACTGTAATATAATCATATTGTCTTACATGCGCGTAGCCTGCAGATTAATGTCAGCTTGTGTTTAGACGTGCTGCTTCACAGTTGAAATCAGAAAATGCAGATATTATGTATGCAAATATTAACAAGCGGGTACTGAGACTAGGCTACTGTACTCTCTGTTCCAATGCTGGGGTGTAGATGTGCACGCACGCACACACAAAACACACACACACACAGCTGTTCAAGTAGGCCTAGGCTCAGCTGCTCTCTCAGGGATGTTAGGTTATTAATAGTGTCTGTGGTGGAAATGCAATGACATTATTTGTGTCTCTCTGCCTTTGTGTGTGTGTGTGTGTGTGTGTGAGAGAGAGAGGGAGACAGTAGGCCTACATCTTACTTTACTGTTGTAGTTTAGCCAAGTGTAAAGTCTCATAAAGTCTAGAGACTGACATATGTTGTGGATATCTTGTACAAATGGTGTGTGTTTAAGCGTGTGTGTGTGTGTAGACAGGCCTATGTCTGTGTGCGCATGCACACACATGCTGTGCACATGATCTCAGTCACATTTTTAAACTTACCTTGACCTTTACTCAGCCAGTCATTGACCTCTAACCTTTCAATGACAGTGTGATGACCTTTCTGTAAAGGTGTGGCCAGACTGTATTACACTAGCAGCTAATCACACACACACACACACACACACACAGACATTTCAATTGCTGATATGCCTCAGCAGCTCTTGGAGGTGACCTTCTGGACTTTGATATACAGTCATGTGGTGCAAAATCCCCATAAGGATTATATTTACCACTATCTGAAAGTCACCTCACACAACCAACTGTATCTGTATAAGACACTAGAGATAATGTTAAGAGATGTGTGAACTATATGGCTGGAAGGTTTCATTCACGATCTGTATGTTGTTCTGGGTCTCATTCAGACACAGCAGACAAATAGTGCTCAATGTTAAGCCACCTATCCGTGTGCACACACTCGAGAAGGGAAAAAATCAATAATTTGTGACAACTGAGCACTCAGAGACGTCACAGAAGAATAAAGAACGTCATCATGTTCAGTGGAGTCTCGGGTAGACATACTGTACACACACACACACTCACTCAGAGGTTCACAATATCTCTTCTATACTACAACTCACAGCTGTCTCTTTCTCGCTCTCTCTCTCTCTCACACACACACACACACAAGACACAATGCCCTTGTAACATATCTCCTGACAGGAGTTGTGTCTCAAGTGAGTGATACTACCATGTCTGTTAAACATTGCACATTCTAGATCCATAGAACATGTCTGTGCTCTATGTGACGGAGCATCATATGAAGACACACCGTACCCTTGAGCAACAGATAGTGTTCAGCCCTGGAACAGGACTTAACACTGACCTGCTACATCTCCCAGAGCAAAAGGCTGTCAAGGGACCTTTTGCATATTGTGTGGGAGATGTTTTGTTTTATTGGAAGTATTAACGTTTAATTTATTAATCTACAGTTTTAGAATGGGTGGAATGCTTTGATGCTATGGGCAGTGATATACAGTTAAGATACTTAAGACCTATTAATAGTCTAGGGCTCTTACTTCTGCTATATAGTCCAATCCTTGTCAACTTGTACTGATGCACTTCACTATAGTCACACGTGAGGACCACGGAGAGCCTACTGTATCCCGGATCTGGTTGATCTGTGACAGCATTAGGTTATCTTGAAAACTTCCCCGAACTTTGCCCTCCCCACCACCCACTGTATCCAATCGCGTCCTCTCTCTGTTATCTCCGTCAACAGAAGTACCGGCATGCACAATGTTATCACTATTTTGTGAGGTTTTCGTATTCCACAACAAAGCTTGCACTGACGCAATGGAGGCGTGCTCGAGACGTGATTACACTGTGAGAGCTGGCTCTGCCTAGCCTAATTGAGACACATAAAGCGAATTCACACTTTTACAGGTGACTTTTAGCCTGCCAATTAAATGGCCTGCACTTGTCGTTAAATAATAAAAGAGAACATCCAGTCATTCTGCACAGTTTATCAAGGAAGTCCTAGATTATTTCCTGCAGTGTCTGCATGCAACATGCACCATGGATCTAGAACGTGCAATTTAGCCTATTCCACCCATCAGAAACAGCTTATCAACATCTAAATACATTTACTGTGGGTGCTGTGTTCAAAATTCAGTCGCCTACCCGAGGTCTTAAAGGCAATACCCGTGACCTTGGCACATCACAAACTCTTATGTCAGATGCCTTTCGATATGGCCGCATCTGTACAGGAAGGTTATTCTATTTACAGTAGCCTAAGTTATGAAATGGGAAACTCAAGTTTCGGCGGACGGGACCATTGTTAGTGAGAGAAGTTATCATACGTTTCCTCGCACTATGTACAAACGCGCGCAGTAGGCTACGTGTGATGCGCTCGCGCCTAACACACAAGTCACTGTTTTTCAAATTAAATGTCTGTCGAACACGTTTGATTTTCAAACCCTCCAGCTTGAAGTGAAAATCTGACCAGTATAAGATTCGCGTTCATTTATATAATACCTGAAGACAAACTGAACAACAATGGCATGGGAAAAGTATAGCAGCGACAAGCACCACAGGAAGTGGTAGTGCATTGATTATTACCTGTGTGTGGTTGGGTCGGGCTTGTTTCGGACCGTCCAGGCGGACTGCAGAGTGCATACGTCTGATACAGCCGCGCAATTTATAGACGCCCTCTGTGAGGTGGCACCGTATATGGCAAGAGGGATAGGGACTGTGTCGCGCGTACACTGCAGCCACTAAAACGTGGTGCGCCCCAGTGTGCCTGAATTCAGGGCCATCAAATTGTTGTCCTGGACTCATATGCGATTAGTGATGCTATTTATCTTTTCTTATACGCTAATAGTAAACTTTAGTTAATTGAAGAAACACAGTGGTGGGTTCAGTCAAGAGTGGAAAAGTACTAGCCTCTGATTACACAACTCTTTGTTTGAGGAAATTCCCCTAGTGGAGAGACAGAAGTTTATAGAATTATCTTCCCTAATTAAAGGTACACTAAAGTTTAGGTATTTTTTGGTGACTGTAGAGCTCCCTCTAGAGTCACGATATATTTATATTTTACTCTGCTGTCGTAAATAGCAAACTTCTGGAGACATAACCCCCTGTACACAATGAAAATGCTTTTGTTGTGGAGGTGAAGGATTAACAATGGGCAAAAATCTCCAAAGAGCTATATCTACTGACAAGGTAATGTTTCACAATTCGTGCAAGATTTGTCGGGCCACCGTTCTTGAAGTTGCATGGCTGATTTTCTCGCTACATCTATACTTTATAGCTAGGTGAACAATTCGCCTATAACAAGTTAATTTAGGCCTACCATCAAATTGGCTTCGTTAAGGGGAAAATCTTGCAAAGTGTACTTTTAAGGTAGAGTAGTGGTAAGGTAGAGCCATAGTTTTGTGCCATAAAGTGAGATGCTTCTCTCTGATGAGAAATGTTTCATAGGTATCTCTGTAGGTGTATAACTCCCTATCTATTCTTGTTGGTACACTGCCATAATTGTTGATCATGGCACGTAAAAGTCATAGCCGTGGCACAACAGAAGAGCATCTTGTTTAATGACTGTCCCTGCAGTAAGGCTAGTAGGCCATTTGGGTTGTGTGCCTGCATTAGATAACTTATGAAGACATTTCAAAACACAAAACTTATACTGTATCTTAACATAAAGCTTCTAAAGCTTTTACATTTTACGATTTTTTTTTTACATAAAGTCAGTGTTGGATCTGTGAGCTGGATCTGTGGGCTTTTGTGTCTGTGCTTGAAAAAGTTTTTCTATTCTAGTGGACTGGTTTTCCACTTTTCCCCAGATGATGGAACAGTCAGATGGTCCCTGGCTGATAGGCCTTGACCTCTAGAAGAAAGGTCAGGGTTGACTTTCCAGGGAAATGTGAGATTGGGTTTGGGTTCGAATTGAAAGGGCACCCCTCTTCCATCTCCACTGGACTCCTTGCCTCTGATTCCTCTGAGCAAGTATGAGCTTACATACACCAAACATACACACATACCTATATATACCTGCATGATACATCCATGTTTTTGTTTGTCATATTTATGCACAATCCCATTCAGTCATCACAGCAAGCATTTCATTTGCTCATGACAAACATTCATGTCATGCTATACGTCTTCTTCATGTCTTTCACACACACACACACACACACACACACACACAGACCCACAGACACACACACACACACACACACACACACACACACACACACACAAATACACACTACCCTTTTCCCCGGCCTGCGCTTGCCCCCTACCCTTTAGCATGCTGCTAAATTTAGTGTCATCATTATGTGAACACACCTACTCTACAAGACTGAAACTCCAGACTACTGTAGCCCTGGAGTTTGTCTCGGCGTGCTTGACTGCCAACAAAGCCAATCTGTGTTGTCTGCATGTACGGAGGGGGGACCAGCCGTCTGTCCGTTCCGGACAGAACAAGACAGAAGTCTTCAATAACCATCTGAGGTAAAGTGTAATGACATATAGTGCAGTAAGGATCAGTCAATAAAAATGAAATTGTCAGTGCCACTGGCAATAAGTAGACTGTTTGTTTGGAAAGACCCTGAATGCAGGAATTTAGATTCTCACTTCCTAAGTTATTGTGGAAGATGAGTAAATCACACAATAGGTACAGTATATGAAATGTATATATTATTTATTTCCAAAGATTCCCATGTTAATTTGTTTTAATAATTGGCAGTCAAAAGTAAACTACTGTATTTTAAATTAATTGTTATGTCTATCCAGGCATCTATACCAGAATGAGTATGCAAGCTGGCCATATAGGCCTATTAGATATGAACACATTTGCACAAAGATGAGCTGATTTTAATTTGAATATCAGATTTAAATATCAGATTCAATTTGATTATCAGATATTGAATATCAGAAATTCTAACAGAATCAATGTGTGTTGTATTTCCCCCTACAAAACACCTGCGCTGGGGGGTGTGGGTCCCATTGCTGGAATGTCAATGGCCTTTGGCCTTTACACCATTTCACCACAGGGTGGTAGTGTTTCTCCTGGCAGCTCAATATTGTACTGCAACAAAACACACTCTGGAGGTGAAACATTGATCCCAAAAGGTGTGTTAAAGTTTTCAACTGTTTTATTATATGTGACAGAACTGTCTGTTTTCTTCTCGGTGACTGACCAACACCCCATACCCTCACCGAACACACACATGCACACTATGGTTCTGTCTGGCATCTCGCGTTCCAAATTTCACCTCTCTACACCCCAGCCACCAGCCTCAACCCATCCTTGCCTTGCCTGTATCAGCTTGTCCAGCACACAGGCTACTTTACATTTACATTCATTCTTTTAGCAGACAGTTTTATCCAAAGTAATTTTTATGCATGCCATAGAAAAACAGGATGTGCCAAGTCATTAATTCAGACAAACAGGGTACATTTTTATTTTATTTGTCATGAATGCAATACGCTTCCGTTCTATTGTATTTAAAGTTGATTTTTCAAGAAAAATCACTACTCACTACTATCTTGCTTCATGTCCCTTTATTTGTCAAAAATGTTTTTTAACCTGACATTTACACTTTAAGGATTCAAGGATTTGTATGCATCACATACATTGAAATACTCTTGTTGAGCAACATGGGGGAGGGGGGGTGTCTTTTAAAATGTTTTGGACGCTCATGGGGAGAGGCGCTCTGATGGTCAGTTCAGCAGAATGTATCACTGCATGGCACTGCAATCCTGAGCTGTGTAATTTCCATACTCTCCACGGCTGAAGAGTAGCAGGCCTTCAAGATAGAGGCTGACACCTTGAATTTCTGCAGCTGATGAAGGAAGTAGAATCTTTGTCTGGATTTCTGAACTGATTTCTGAAACAGTTTGTTTTTGAGTTTGCCAGCCATGCTATGGCAGCGTATTGCATTCATGACAAATAACTACTGTATTTAAAGTTGATTTTTTAGGAAAAATCACTACTCACTACTATCTTGCTTCATGTCCCTTCATTTGTCAAAAATGTTTTTTAACCATGACATATACACTTTAAATCAGTTCATCCAGGGAGATTCTGAATCTGAATGGATGCTCCTAAACTCAGGTCACAGCCAAGCAATTTAAAGCTGTTTGTATTGACCACATTAATCTGTAAAAATCATGGACTGTAAAAATCATCCCCTTCACTGTTCATTTGAAGCTCTTCCCTCAGGCCAGAGACTAAGAGTCCCATTTTATAAGTCCAATAGGACAAAAAACTCTTTTATTCCTAGTGCAATACGCCTGCTAAATTTGCACAATTTTCCTTTATTGCACAGAAATGATTCTGATGAGCATCTGTCAGGAACGTAGATTGATAAGACAGTTTCTTTCTTTCTTATTTTCTTTCTGAACCTTCTTAACTGATATTAACCTGTGTCTTTTACCCCATCTTGTGTCTTTGTGTATCTTATGCTATTTATATGTGTACCTGACTGCGAGACAAGTTTCCCTTTGGGACAATAAAGTTAACTGAACTAACTGAACTGAACATTGTAGGTTTAAACAAGTTTTCCAGAAATAAAAGGAGAGGAATAAGTTAACACAATACACACAGATGACCTTAGAATTATTTATCTTTATTTAGAATCTCTTTTTTTGTTCTGTAGGACACAACAAAAAGAAACAAACAAATTAAAAAAAACACTACAGCAGATGGCTTAACCAGAGGGGATAGAGATTTAAATGATCCAGTCCCATCCCTGCCGAATACTGAACGCTGTGTACCATTAACAATCACACCAATCAAACATGCAGCCATCGTAAGGGTTCACAGTGATCAATCCTTACTGAGGCGCTGCTGCTGCTGTTGATGAAGAGGAGGAGGATTATTATGATAAGACAGGATGATGGGCACTGACAACCAACATAATCCCATCACCATTCACTGTACTCTAAATAACATTAGTGGTATACAACAAAATGTTAAATGGACTGGAGTGGCTTGCTTTTACGAACTGAATCACTAGGTCATGTATAATGAGTGGATGGTTATAATGAGCGGCTCATCAACAATAAGACTCAATAAAATGGTGGGGACTGAGGTGGGAGATGATAATCAGGGCGAAGGGGGCGGGGGTGTGAGGAAGTGTCAGTGGTTGTACGGGCAGAACATTCTCAGTAGCCGCTTTTCCTGAGGTATTCAGCCATGTCGAAGGCAATTTTGTTCACCTTTCCTCCATGTACATCCTTTTTTGCCTGAACAACAATCAGAGCTGTGTAGAGAGAGAGAGAGAGAGAGAGAGAGAGAGAGAGAGAGAGAGAGAGAGAGAGAGAGAGAGAGAGAGAGAGAGAGAAAGAAGAGAAGAGAAAAGAGAGAGAGAAGTAGGAGAAAGAAATGGGCACATGTAAACAGCATATTCATTTTGAAACATGATGAGGGTTCTAGAGGGCAACAAATTTAAAATTGTTAAGGGTGCGACTACAATTTTTCCTGGGTCGCACTGGTACACCTAACGTCATAAGGGCGAGTGCCTAGACTTTCCTCGCATCTGCTGTTCTTCCACGAACTAAGCGTAACTAGACAAGAACAGTCTCAGCAGCATTGTTAACACTTCATCAAAGATTATTGGAACACAGCTAAATAGTTTGAGTGCTCTGTTTAACAAACAGGCAGTCCAAAAGGCTAAAAGTATCATCAGTCAGCCTGATCATGTTTTAGGTGATGAATTTTCATTAATGCCCTCTGGGAGGTGCTGTTATTCTGTCAGGACAAAAAAAACAAAAAGGTATTCTGGATCCTTCATCCCTACATCCATTAGATTATTAAATAAGGTTGAAGGGATAGAGTAACCTACTGAAAATTTTAATTTACTGAGCGCTGTTCATCACTGACAGGACAGGGTGCCTGACTGTATGTGTGTGTTAAGATGTATATGTCTTTCATCTTCTTATTTATTTTATTTTCTTTAGGTCTTGTATTTCTATATTTTATATTACATAATTTTTTATTTTTATTTATTTATACTAATTATTGTAGATTGATGGAGACCGGGACTGCAAACTTAATTGCCCACTGATGGGATTAATAAAGTTTTCTGAATCTGAATCTAACTAAGGAAAGTAGTTTAAAAATCAATAGGTAGTATTCAAATTACTATATATTTTTTGCTATTAGTAATTATGCAGATATAAAATACTATAAATTATTAACAAAATATAAAGTTTATGAATTCCAAAATATGAAACAGAAACATATAACATGAGCCATATTTTGTGTGTGATGTGAATCTGACTGATGTGAATGATCACACAATATTCGATATTACTGATGGCGTCATGGTGGTGGGGCTCCCCAAATCAAATCAATACGGTCATTCCCGGTCCAAGCTCTGACAACAGCTCAGACACGGAATGTATATGGAGAGCGATAAAAAGGCGACCTTGAAATTGTGGCGTTAAAGGCGGCATGATGAAAAATTTGGGTGCACCTACATTTTGTACTGTACTGGTGGACCAAAATAAAAATAAAAAGTTAGGCACCACCAGTGCAACCAATGCAAAAGGCTAGTCTGGAGCCCGGTCATACTGTAGGTCTGTCAATATCTTTATTGAAAGGTAAGTATTATTCTTGCAAACAAGCTTTTTCTTCATCGCGCACACTGGATGGAGACATTTTCACCAAATTTCAACCAAAAGAAGGATGATGGTACCTTTCGCAGTCTTGGCAACGCAGATGCTGTAAGTGTTGGAGTCGGTGTCGGTTATTTTGGTGCGCATGTCCATTGTCCACACAGCATCCGTAAGCAGGTTGTCCCTCAGCACTGTGCACTTGACGCCTGCCAGGAATATTCCCTGAGAAAACAGCCCAGAGCGGTTGAAGTCCACCATAGCCTTGATCTCAGCAACCTTCCATGACCACAGAAATGAGAGAAATGGAAAAGAGAGGATACAAATCAAAATAATGTTTTTTTGATGTGATTAGACTGATAACATTTGTTTGTCCTTTTGAATGGTTGTAGCCAAGGATAATTGTAATCACTGATAATTGTGATGACATTGCTAAAAAAAAAACAAAAAAACAATTAGGTCAGATAGGTGAAAATAATATCTTCCATCCTGTTCTCTCTCTCTCTGCGACCACCCCTCTCAAACCCTTGTCCTTCCTTCAGCCACATTGTTTTGAGGGACTGACGAATGTTTGGTAGCCTGGTCAAGTCTACCTCTCCCATTCTTGGCATGAGTGGGCCAGCAAGCATATCCAACATCACACAAATTAACACCAATTTGATTATAAAATCTCTAAAATCCTGATAAGGAAGATACAAGATGAACACTCCACCAACAAAGTACAGGTCCAAAGTCTCATGACATGTGGGTGGGACCCTTGATACAAGACACAGGAAATGAGATCACTGTTCTTGACCACTAGAGGTCCTCTTGCTTCAGATTTCAACTTACCAAATATGGAAAATTGGTTGGCTTTTCTCTCTCTCAAAGTTTGGAGATGAGTGGTTCAAATACAAGCAGTGACATGTTCATCTACACATTTGCTTGCACACATGCATCACAGTCTGACTAAAACATGGATTTATGTACAATACTTAATGTACCTAATGCCCAAATCTTAATGTACAGTTCACTTCCTGCAAATTCTTCCTCTTACAAAAACTCTTGGCAGGAAGGAAAGAGCAAGAATATCCAGTGAAGTGAAGTTGAAGTGAAGAAGTGAGCCGAGCCACTTCTAGCATGGTGTTCATTCATAGCCCAAGGAACGGAACATGGGCCACAAGGCAATCATGTGAGGAGAACTCTTTTGAAATGAGAGCCACCCTTTCCTCTGCCTCAAAAAAAAAAAAAAAAAAATTATATATATATATATATATATATATATATATATATATATATATATATATATATATATATATATATACACATGGTCCATGAAGTGACCCAAAAGAAAATCGTGCTGCTTACAACAGTCTTGTCTTTATCTCAAGGAAGTAAACAAGTTCTAATGATAAATACGCTCTTACTGAATTCTGACCGGGTTCTACTAAACCCCTTTAGGAGCAAAATAATAGCAGAAGAGTATTCTAAGATCTGAGGTTGAACTTAATTTTGGGCTTAATTGGGTTAAGACCACCATAGGCTATTTGTTAGGAATTGACATGAAATGAAATTATGAGAAAAAGTTACATTGATTCATTTGAGCTCTACTGGGTCTAGGAGAAACAGGTTAGACAAAGAGACCTTATTTTGAAATGTCCTTTCCTCTGGAGAAGGCCGTGTCCCGAAAGACAGTGCACTTGCAGTACTGGACTCTGCTCACCGAGGGCGGGGCCACGCCTATATTGATCTGAAGGTCTTTGCACACAGAACCGCAGGAGCACTCCCACCCACGGAAATAGAACTATTTTTTTTCTCCAGTATTGTACCAGGAGCTTAAACATTCTACAACACCGGTATGAGTCCATACAGTTACTGGATAACAGTAACTGTATGGACTACCCCCCCCCCCGTTTGATGTGAACCTAAAATAATCATGTCTGTTTACAGGTTTAATGTAGGCTATTTAATGTCAACAATATGTGGGGTAGGGCATCTCAGACACAGCTCACTGACATTTCATAATACAGCCTACTTTAAGAATCATTTAACTTAAAATACCAAAAGTCACAAATGATGTTCACATACATCTTCGCTTTTAATGGCCGCAACAACCTGCAGTGGCCTATTCTATTCAATAAAAAAAAGAGATAGCAAGAAAAAAAAAAGATATTTGACAAGAACCATCTTATTCAATGAACCATGTAGCCTAACCCAAGTAAACTACTTCCACTGGCAATTTCTGTTGTTCTGGTTTCAAAAAGCAAAGACCAAGCCGCTGACACAGTGGGACATCTCTTAGGCCTACTTACTCTATCCACACGAGGGTAGCCTGATTCATGTCCTCTCCAAATATCTGAAAAGTTTAATGGTTGTGGATGGCATGCTTGTTGTTCAGCAGGTGTAAGCTGCAACAAGTAGTTGCATACGTGAAAGTGTTGCACATTACGCCCAACTGCCTGTGCACTACGGTTCTCCGCCTAACTTGACTCCCATAGGCGGAAGTGAGTTAGATCGGTACCCCCCTCGCACACTTCCTAGATACGCGCGTTTCTTCGGCTTTTAAGCTCAACCTCATGACCAAATAAGGGAATCGTTCAGAGGCAGTCTCAGACAGCATCAGCATAAAACGAATTCAATTTTTGTTTTAATCAGACAGCCACAATCTTGAGACAATGCTCAACGGGTTGTTTTTTCGAGTGAGAAAATCTTAATCGGATCAAGAAACCAATCCTGTGCTTATTTCTAGACAAGACGAATGCACTTCTGACAGATCAGGAAGAATATAGGCTACAGGAAGTAGCCTGTTGAGTAACGAAACAAATCTGTCCGTTTTGAATTGACTTTGCTTATTACAGACTTGCCTGTGGACATATGAAAGCCATATCATCATATATAGTAGCCTAATATATAGTATGCTTTTAGAGAGTTACCCAATCAGCATGAGTTGGAGACAGCCTAATAGAGATGCATTTGTCTTTTTTTTTCTTTTCTTTTTTTATCGCTGTAGCCTAGCCTCAGACTCAGACTCAGGCCCAACCCAGTCTAAAGTTTAAAGACAACATGGCTTGCTCATGATTGTGTCTTAAAATTGCTCATCCAGTAACATACATGCTATTGATTTTTGACATTCACAGGCAAATAACTTTTCCCCCCATTATCCCATTTTACACAAAGGTAAATCTTTCACTTAGGCGCGTTCTTAGGTAAGCTCAGATGCTGTACATCACTTACAACGACTTTGAAGTCAATCATGAACCGATTAGATTGTTTATGCAGGGTGTGCCCATGTCCACCTACCGTTATTGCTGCGAACAGCGGCGTCGACGCCCACACCTGCTCTTTACCTGCTTCAGAGCCTAGGATTGCGGCGGCCATGACCTCATTATTACCCATTAGTGTGTGTATGTAGCCGTCCCACGACATGGTTTCAGTATAATTCTGTCACTGGAGATGAAAAGGAGACTAGTAAGTGTAATAAAAGTCACCAGCTTTAAAAATACTAACATTCAGTATTGTCTCAAGTAAGTGAAAAAGGTAACGCTACTTGATCAGGCAATAGGCTACACAACACTGACTGGTAACAGAGGGCAATAACTATGTTCAAAGTAGATGAATAAGGCTAAATAAGCGTATCATTCGCCTACCTGCTCAAACGATCCCGGTGACTTTCACAAGAAGCTGCAAAGTGGAGACAAGGAAGTTTGAGTGAATTTATACCCTTCCACGGCAGCGCGCGCCCTGCGCCGCGGGACTCACTTCCTCAAATCTTTTTTTCCCCTTGACACTTAAGCCGTGACAGAGCGCACACAGCAGTCAGGTCTCTGCTGCTTGAAATCAGGTATTCGCAGTTGATCGAGCGGACTTATGTGTGTAGCCCAACGGCTATCGCAGCGGATAAAAACGACTTTTTGTTTCAAAGTTGGGATGGTTGCTACCCTGACATTTGTTAGTCTTTCTGTTGAGAACAGCTGTGGAAAACGACCACTCTGGCAGCATATTAGCCTACGCAATTCAATAAGAGGTCCTGTACATTTAAATGTGTTTGAGTCGAGTTGTATGGGTTGATATGACAGGCTATGTGATGAACAACGGCAAGACAGTGCAAATGATGAAAAACAGATACATAGTCTAATTAATTAATACATTAGCCTAATAAAAATAATTCACCTTTTGGTGTGTGGAAAATGGTAGCCTTGGCTGATATGTAGCCTACCTGTTATTTGTTAATTAATTGAGAGACTCATCTTTCACAGGAGGTTATGTCCCACTCCAATTTTTCAAAATTATGAAATGGGTGCAGTCATTCTTAGAGCTGGGGGTATAGTTGTCCTTAAAATGTATCGCTAGTGTTTTATATTGTGGAGAAAATTAAATTGTAGGTGGGCTGTCTGAAGTATATCCTACTGTAGTGGTAATAATAGCCTAATTGTGACTGTTTCTAATATGGTGTCTTCTACATTTGCTGACAATTTAGAGAGTGGGATGGAATGGGATTAAAATGCATAAAAAGGACTGCAATTTACAAAGAGTCTAATTTATGAAACCTTAGTAGATTTATTTGTAGTTTTTTATATTGGACGCTACTAGTTATTCCAGATTCACTGCACACTGCACTGGAAATATATCGTAAGCAGGCATAGCTTGATTAACTTCCATCATAACTTGGAAAGATGTCCTCAATTTCATAGAATGCCAATGAATAACCAAATGCCTTGTATATAGAGGTGTTGATGAATATGCATATGCCAATACAGCACAACCCAGTAAGAATAAGAAATGAGATATAGCCTACATTTCCCCTAGACATAATTTAGCTCACTTTGGCCATTCTTTTATTTCTTCATTTCAAATAGCCCTCCTCTTGTCTCAACCTAGACCAGTGTTTATCAAACTTTTTCAGACCAAGGACCACTTAACAAACTAGAAAAGCATTTCCTGAAGGAAATACAGTGCATGAAAATGCAAAAAATATGATGTAAAATATCATACAGAGTAAAAACAAACTATATTGGTTGCTAGGTAGATGAGGTTTAATATAGTTGGAATGACTGAACAGTTAAATAGGTGGATAGTTTATATAGTTCAATGATTTGCTTGGTAGATAAGGTTTAATATAGTTGGAATGATTGAACGGTTAAATAGGTGGATAATTTAAATGGTTAAATTATTTAGGTAGATAATTGACGATAACTGACAGTTGGAATGGCTCTAATGTTTGCTAGCAGTTATGCTAACTATGATATCAAAGATAATAATGTTAACCAAGTTACTTAACTTAGCTAATGTTTTCATTTTTAGTAGTTATGCTAACTAGCATGTTAGCAATGCTAACTATGTTAACCATGTGACTTAGCTAACCTAGCTAATCATTTTTAGTAGGTATGCTAACTATGCTAACTAGCATGCTAACATGTTAAGTATACTAACCATGTGACTTAGCTAACTTAGCTAATCATTTTTAGTAGGTATGTTAACTATTTTAACTAGCATGCTAACATGCTAACTATGTTAACCATGTTACTTAGCTAACCTAGCTAATCATTTTTAGTAGTTATGCTAACTATGCTAACTAACATGCTAACTATGCTAACCATGTTACTTAGCTAACTTAGCTAATCATTTTTAGTAGGTATGTTAACTATTTTAACTAGCATGCTAACATGCTAACTATGTTAACCATGTTACTTAGCTAACCTAGCTAATCATTTTTAGTAGTTATGCTAACTATGCTAACTAACATGCTAACTATGCTAACCATGCTAACCATGTTACTTAGCTAACTTAGCTAATAATTTTTAGCAGTTTTACTAAAAATGCTAACTAACATGCTAACTATGTTAACCATGTTACTTAGCTAATCATTTTTAGCAGTTTTGTTAAAAATGCTAACTAACATGCTAACATGTTAGCATGCTAACTATGCTAACCATGTTACTTAGCTAACTTAGCTAATCATTTTTAGCAGTTTTGCTAAAAATGTTAACAATGCTAACAATGTTGGCAATGCTAACATGCTAACTAGCTACAGTGGGTAGGAGTCATAGTTGATGACAAGTAACAGTAACAATGGCTGAACAGTTAAAAAGTTCAGTAGTTTAAAGGGTTAAATTGTTTAACAGTGAAATATTGTAGTGAGGACTTTTATTTTGAAACAGTTTTTGGCAGAGGAAGCAGTTGAACAGGATGTGTAGTCTTAATAGGGCCAGTTTGTATGCTTAAAGCCTGAGACTGACAGTTGATGCAGGTGGCCCGAACACCTGCCATAGGATTCTAATTGCTTAACGGCCGTATTGTGATGTCATAATCATAATGTTAAGTCAATGGAGAAATTTTGATTAGTTTTTAATTAATAGTTTAAAAAGTATAAAAGTTACAAAGCTGAAAAATACATAGCACCCATGTCCTAAGTAAGACCTACGTAACATAGTTTGAATGAAGTTTCAACGGTTGAAGCTGCATTAAGTGCGTTAGAAGAAGAAGAAGAACTAGAAAACGCAATTCCAGGGAAAATATTGGTGTGAAATATATTGTTAAAACAGATGATGTGCTAATTGGCAACCAACATGATGAGGTTTAATATAGTTCAAATGACTGAACTAGGTAGATGAGGTTTAATAGAGTTGGAATGACTGAACTAGGTAGATGAGGTTTAATATAGTTGCAATGACTGAACAGTTAAATAGGTGGATAGATTAAAAGGTTAAATTATTTGCTAGGTAGACAAAGTTTAATATAGTTGGAATGACTGGACAGTTAAATAGGTGGATAGTTTAAATGGTTAAATTATTTGCTAGGTAGATGAGGTTTAATATAGTTGCAATGACTGAACTAGGTAGATGAGGTTTAATATAGTTGGAATGACTGAATTGATAGCCACCTGAAATAGGCTACACAATTAAATGACATGACTTTTTAATGTTTTTAAAAATGGAGATATAGCGTTTTGGAACCAAACTCTTCAAGTGATGCTGGATGATGTGGCATTTGTTGATTATTATGTTTCTTTGCAGGTGCTTTAGTCCAAGGGACTTTTTGAACCATTACTCCAGTTACTTATACACTAGCTCCCATATAGGCTAGCTATAGGCTAACTGGAATAGCCCACTTATTGTGCTAAGCTAGGCTACATGTAGGCTGACAATGTCAGACTGGGTTATTGCATGCACACAAAAGAGAAGGGTATGTATTCTGTCTCTCTCTAGGGTAGATGGCAAATAAGCTATCTTCCAAAAAGTCGACGTGTTCCTTAAAATAAAACACATCATAATGGATCTCTTGTTTTGATCAGTGTGGCTGGTTCTGGTCTTCATCGCTATTAATGACTTAGCCTGCATTGCAGGACACTACATGGCCCTTTAATTTGTTATGAGAAAACAATGGATGATGTTCTGGAGATGTTGAATTGATTATGATACTGTATCTACTGTATATTCTCTATGTTGAGATGACATTGACATTGACAATGACATTAAGTCAAAAGTCATTAAGTCAAAAGTAAAATAACTGAACATCATAATTCAAATTGTGTTTAAGTGAGCAGTAGGCTAATGTCTGGCAAAAATATACATATCATGCTTTCCAGAGGTACCGTAAGTGTGGAAGCATTTTCGATTTTGATGGGCAAACAACTTAGAGAGAGAGAGAGAGAATGGCATGTCCTTGCATGCATTTCCTACCTTAAATGTGAATCACCTTTATGGGTCATGTACTCCCTCTCTCCCTGCGTGTGTGTGTGTGTATGTATTTGTGCATGTGCGTGTAAACTACTGGGTGTCCATATACAATGCAAAGTCATGAGTCACTGTTTTGCCACTGTCATCCAAAGCCATGCAAAAGCTCTCTGGAGTGCTGACTGGATGAATGGGCATCCAGTCTCTCAGCCACATAACATTCCATGAATAAGAGAAAGCAAAGAAGGGAGCCAAATAAGTCACCACCATGTTGTTATGGTGAAATGGAGGCTATCCCATCATAGATGTTGATTTAATGGCAATGGATAGGGAGATATGCAACCATTTGGCAGCCTGACTGCAGACGTCAGCCATCTTGTGCAGGGTAAAGCATGCAGCGTTGAAAGGAATGTAAGTCATGATGAGACGGGTTGACTGCATCCTGTGCCTGCCTCCTGGGTCTATGTCTTGTTAGTGCAACGCATACCATTAATAACGTCTGGATTTAACACACACACACACACAGCTTTTACTGGTGCGATAAATGGATGTCTTTGGTTCAGCTTAACCATGCACTCCTAGATCCACACATGCATGCACACATCTGCACACACACATACACCACATTTATTCATATATAGATAGAGAGGCCAGATTTGGCCTAGTGCTTCTTTCTCTTTGATAAAGTAGACGTTCCAGCAACCCACCAATCAGATGCTGCCATGTGACAGGAGTTACCCAAAATGGGCTAGAGCATTGACAAATAGGCAGGTCTGTGGGCCATAGCATTGACCAATAAGAAGCTACAGCAGAAGTTACAGCAGAAGCGTGGCCCTTTGGCGAAATGACCAATAAGAAGCTCTGGTGTTACAGCAGAAGCGTGGCCCTTTGGTGAGATGACCAATAAGAAGCTCTGGTGTTACAGCAGAAGCGTGGCTCTTTGGTGAGATGGCTGAACCCTGCCAGGAAGTTCCCATGTAGAGCTTTGGGGGAAATGAGCTGTACTGTGTTTTCTAGGGTGTTGCACTAGTCGTTTGCTTTGGTCCACTTTATG
>NW_027468640.1:36097405-36227405 GCF_046254945.1 Alosa pseudoharengus
ACTGAGGTCACCAACAGGACATACAGAGGAATTACAACTTAGAATACATAATCCAACTTACGTTCCCATTCTTTATTGTGTTTACCTGTGATTAATCAGATTTTAGTGTGCAAAATAGCATAGCCTAAATTTAATGGTCATAATAATGTGATGAAAAGCGGACAAAAATGCAATCAAGTTATGAAACGAGACGTTTCCAGAATAGTTTGCCATTATCTTTGCTTAGTGAGGGCTATATTTTATTAGGCCTATAAGGGTACAAGCAGAGAAAGGAACATGTGGTTTAGTCTGTAGGCCTACTACATCAAAATCTAAGCCTACACATTTCCTCACTTTCTTACTCGACTTCTTTCTTATCTTCAAACGTGTTCTTAAGTGACACAGTGAAAATGTATTGCATGGTGCAACAATCTAATCTTAAATAATTACAATTATTTATGTCTGTGTGTGGTATATAACCTACTTGGGATGCTTATGTCAGATGCAGATGTCAAAGTGTTTCTATTTTCGTATTGATGTGAATTAATGTGTAGATCCGAAGTTTAAACGGTAGGCCTATAGCTGTGACGTGCAGTCATCTGACATCACCATCAAATCAGAGGATATTTCAGAACTATTAACGTGGACCGCTCCCCTTAAGAGCATCTTAAGAGCAGTGCACGCGCGTTCACGCTACGAGCATGTTCGGGAAACAGTCGGAAAAACCAAACGAACGATCGTAAGATGAATCGTAGAAAACCCTCTTAAGAGCGTGTCTCTGTCGTTATCGGGAAACTGGGCCCAGTATAGTTGTAGCCTTCTCATTATTTTTTATTTTGTAATATTCTATTGATGTAATATCAAGCCTTACTAGACAGAACTCAATAAATGTTATTTTAAGGCTATCATTGTTATGATAGAACTGTTTATAGAGTGAAAAAAGTCCAAATGGTCAATAAATTAGAAGTTAAGGTATTTTGCCTTTGTATGACCCATTATTGTTTTGCAGATAATGCAAAGGCAGAATACAATAACTTCCAAATAAGGGTCAAAGGTCAAGTTTGAGCTAATTTTTTTCATGTAGATAAATGTATTCATTATGACAACTACTTGGCACATTTTCAGTGTCCTATCATACAATTGGCTGGACAACAAAACAACTTTAAAGTATAATAAGCTTTATTTGTATAGCACCTTTCATACACAGAATGCAGCTCAAAGTGCTTTACATTTGAAGCATGTAACAAAATAATAGTCAGTCAGTCATTATCAATCACATTTCTTCATTGCTGGGCCGTTTATGATCCACTCAGCAACATATCAAGAATATAGAAAATGACATGTCATAAGACTGGCAGCCTTAACCCTCTTACCCCCCACAAGCACGCCATATGGCAACTGTGGCAAGGAAAAACTCCCATATTCCAGGAAGAAACCTTGAGCAGAACCTGACTTAATAGGGGGAGCCCATCTGCTTCTGGCTGGCTGCGCCCTCCAGTTTCACACTCTGGCGAGTTAAGGTGAACGATTCGCCTATTACAAGTTCGTTTACCGTCAAATTGGCTTCATGAAGGTGAAAATCTTGCACTGTGTGCCTTTAAAGCAACACCAAAGAGTTTTTTGTACCTTAAAATAATGTTTCCAAAATCATTTCAGTGGTTCATCAACTCGTAACAGGGTTGAACGGCTCTTCTGCATTCGCTTCGCGGACCTCTATCGGCTATAACCGCACTATGTACGTTTGCCAGATCGGGTAGCGGATCTGTAGTTCGATGGAACGAGACATAAGAAACTACAAATTTGACTTGCATCTGATGTCGCAATACATCGTACTTTCATTAAATCAGGCTGGCTGAATATAAGTTCAACACAATGCTTGAAAACATGAATCACAAATAGTATTGCTACAAAATATTCAAAAACAATTGTGTACCAGTAGATAGACCTACTTTATTACTTTATTGCTATTCTCAATGATACTGTTACATTTGAATATACTGGAAAGTATACTCACTTTTCAAGTGTAACTCTGGAGCAATTTCAACCCAGGCTCATTTTCACCATGACGAGTTGAATACACCCTTGAGAGCTAGATTACGTTGACCGAAGGAGTGCCGAGTTTGACCGGCTTCAGCGCATCCAGCCAAAACACTAACACCCGGTACACTTACTAAGGTATTCATGCTTCATTTTATGTGTAGGGGCCCTATTCATACTACTGCAGACATTTTTTTCCCTTTTGGATACGTTTGGCGGCCTGCCCCAGACAGTTCCACTGTTAGCCTTTTGGCTGGATGCAATGAAGCTCAAACCCGGTACTCCTTCGGTCAACGTAATCTAGCTCTCGAGGGTGTATTCGACTCGTTGTCATGGTGAAATAGACCCTGGGTTGTAATCGTTCCGGAGTTAAGCTTTAAGGTATACATGCAAGGTTACACCCTTTTTTTCACTCCAAAGGTAATGAGATAAAAGAATAATGGCCTATAAGCATGTTGCTGACACAGAATAAAGGTCCACAGATATCAGGTAGTTGCCTCAAAGAAAGAGTAAGGCATAAGAATGATTTATTAAACAATGTTTTGAGGAGGGGTGTTGGGACAGTTACGTGGAAGACACTTGGTGAGCCTACTTACTGCCTTGGTTAAACTCTGCATTGATTAAAGTTAAAATCAGCAAATAGGGAAAAAAGTTGGTGATATTTCAGCTCAGCAGCTGAACAGCCTATCAAACCACACCCTGCCCTCAGCTATCCTAAAGAAATGTGTTGACTGGCAGAAATAATGGCCAAAACCAACCATACCATACCATAAACTCAAACCATGCCTCTGCCCTACCCGCAAACTATAGAAAAGGTGCCGCATACTGCCATTGTAAGCGTATACAACATAGCAGAAATACATCTTGTAAATGCATATCAGACATTTTACATTTCACATTATACATTTCATTTTACATTTCACACTATACAAATAAAGCTTATTAAAATAGTTTCTTGAATTAACTGTCACAGCATGATTGAAATGCTACCATCATAGTGATATAGTGACTAGATAAATACAGGTGTGTTACACATGACAATGCAGGTGCATCTAAAATGTTAATGTAAATTTGTAAATCAGGTTTCTTGGCCAAGTATACTTGCGTATACAAGGAATCTGGTCTCTGCATGTATCCCATCCATGAATTAGTGAACACACAGAGCACACAATGAAAACACAGTGTGGTGAAGCACACACTAACCCAGAGCAGCCTTGCTGTGAGCTGCCTTGCTACAGCAGCGCTCAGGGAGCAGTGAGGGGTTAGATGCCTTGCTCAAGGGCACTTCAGCCGTTCTCACTGGTCGGGGATCGAACCGGCAACCCTTTGGTTCCAAGCCCAAAGCCCTAACCAGTAGGCCATGATTGCCCTATTTGATTGGGAGAATAAAGGCTCAGGAAGCCATTGCCGGTGTTTTTTTTTTATTAAACTTAATTAGCTGATTAGAGATCTTCTCAGGTCAACATTACAGTTTACAGCTCATGAAAATAAAAAATCTCAACATTACAATAAAGAATTTAAAGAATAAAGAATATGCACCTGTATGCTTCTTCCAAGTTCAATGCAATGCTCAGCTTTAGACCATCTCTGTAAAATCAACCTGATCCTCCTTTTAAAGTTGATCCCTGTTGAGAAACAATATAGTCAAAATGTACATTTAAAAAAAAGTTAAACGTTGTTTTCTTCACCACATGTACATTACACAATATACAGGCACTGTCAAAATCAAGTGTCTGACATGTGCATGAATTGGTAGGTGCCTTGCCTACTGTATATATTGTCCCTTATCCATTTCATCATTGTGTCGAATGCTATGTTGTTCCGACTACAGTGCAGAAATCTCTGGTCCTCATCAAAAAGGAGGTCCACCAGTAGAATGTCACTTCTGCCGAGAAGCTTTTTGCTGTCAGGAACCACATAATCTGGTCTAAAGGTGTGGTGTACCACCACCAGGATGGCAGGATGGGAGCCTGACAAAAACAAAGAAATTGTCTGTGTAAGGCAAAGTTTATTTTATTACTGTAGTTCATAACTTGTTATTGAAGTTATTTGTCACAAAAACAGTGAACATTTTAGGTTTATTGACAGATAAATGCTTATGGGCTACAGTCTTGTTTCTCCACCACATAAACAGCTGCACGTCACCTTCTTAAAATAATGGCATACGTCATTTTTTTTCAGGTTTTTCAGAAAACACAAAAAAAGTTAACCAAAAATGTTTTTGTATTAAAAATAACTTATGCTATTATTTTAGGAAGGTGACGCAGGACTTATGGTTTACCCAATAAAAATCCTAAAGACATTCATCCAAGCACATCAGCACAGCCTTTGCATGTGAGGGACTCGGTACTAAGGTCTTGCCACAAGGCAGATCACAAGCTGCTCAAAATAACAGTGAAATTCTGCACATTTACTAAGTACTAAGTGCTGAGACTGTCTGACAAAGTGCAGACAGCAGGTAGATGATGTGCTCACTAAGTGCAAAAGTGGTCGATATACAGTGAAGGTGTGTTTGAAGTGTATGGATAAAGGCATTATTTAATTGAATAAATGTTATGTATATGTCAGGGGCAGAGGCCATCAGCACAACACAGTACGTTTCTGAGAGTTACCAGGAATCATTTTCAGAATTGTCTCAAAGTCTGTGGCAAGACGGGATACAATTGGACAGACAGCCAGGATGAAGTCACATTCCTCAGGCGACTCTTCTTCTTTCATATGTCTCTCTTTCAGCCACTTGCTGATATGCTGAACGATATTCTGTGCCTTTCCAGGAGCCACAGTGTAAAATGTCCACACTAAGGTTGAAGGACAGACCATCCATCTTTTCAATAAACACACTTACATTTCAGTCTGTCAGTCTGTATCATCCTAAATTATATGCACTTTAATAATGTAAATAAGTTCCTTTCTCTAATCCAAGTCCCTTTTAGCATGCTGGCAAAACACCATTGATGGGGACTTCCCAAAATGCTACAACTCTGAACTTATTTATTTGTACCATACTACTACTACCACTACTACTATTACTACTACTACTAATAGTAGTTATTGTTATATACATCAACTGTTGGCAACTCCCCAGTTTTCATTTTTTATTCGCCTTATTCACCTGGCGGCCAGAACTAGGCTACAGGTACTCTTGCCATTACACCTAAGTCCAGCAGATGGTGGTGGTAATGCACTCCGTTTGCAAACTGCCAAGAAAACTCACTGAAGAAGAAGAAGAACAGGCCAGCGAACCCTTCTCTCTTAGCCTGATGTTGTCATACTCAAATTCTAGTCAGAATATGAGTCTGATACTACTCCATTGGACTTATGGGGCGCGTTTCAACCGATACAGGGGGGGAATGCCTCTGCACTCCAATTGGATAGACCTAACCAATCAGATCAAAACGAAATAGCTTACTGTGAAATGTAGGAAGAACACACGAACCATCCTTCTTCTCCACAAATGCCTTAACATTGTTTTCTGGTCTTTTGTAAAAGTTATTGTGCCATCAATATCTCCTACAACACTCATTAGCGAAATCTAAGAGATACGTAGTAGGGTAGGCTATTAGGAAAAAACTGATAGCCTATGGGCTATTTTGCACACCAGCGCATGGCGTAAAACTTGTTTTTCACCCGCGCAAAGTTTAATTCGGTATTTTGCACGTTTATTTTTTAAACATTGCGCCCAGGGGTGTGGCAATTAATAACCTAGGGAGGGGCCTGGCGCGTTGTCTAAAAATCGCTATTGTACACCACCTAAACCTGGTCAGAAGTCAATGGCGAGTTGTTCATATGCTATTTTAAGAGCGCATGTCAACAGTCATATTGGCAGGTGCACGCACCATCCTTCTATAATTCATGAACGCACACCAGCGCACGTCCATGCAAAGCATTACAAATTGCACGATTACAATGGGAAACATAATTAGAATAAAGATATTACGAAATACTGTACTCATGATGAGTAGTTATTCACCATCATTTGCAAACTGGTAATGACGGTTAAGAGTCAATTAGGGGAGAGGCGAGAGACACGTATGGAGCACAGCTGAAGACGCACTGTCACGAGATATAAGCAACTCCTCTGCAGGATAAATGTTGTTTTATTCAGTCATTTGAGCAATATTAGGGTAAGTGTTGCTTTTTCCAGCCTATGTTTTCGATGGTAACCCATTGTCAGTCAGTAGTGAAAGTAACTGCATATAACTGTCTTCGTTGACTGACACCTTGGTGAAGTTAGTTTCACTTTGCCAATGAGTTCAAATAATAGACGAGTGCAAATGTGTGAAGGCTATGCTAGGTTTTAGTAAAGCATGGTTTAAGACTATTTCATACGGTCTCGCAAGCAGCCTCCTTCAAATGTGCCGTTGAATGCCAAAATACCGATGCATTTATTTGACATATCGCGCTTTGCGCCGTTAAAGGGAATGACAGATGTCATTCTCATTGGTTTAAATTATGTTACGCCCCAAACACAGCCATAGGACTAATTAAAAAACCTAGGAACACCTTGTTGCGCCATGCGCTCCACGTTTGATAACGAAACCCCTCCCAATGTGAACTGGACATCCTACTAAATTTGAATGAACTTTTGACGAGTGACGTTGCGCTTTAGAGTGTCATGATAGGGCCCTATATCCCCTCCGTTTTTAAAAATAATTCCGTTGAACACTGATATGCTACAAACATGTTATAAACAGCTGGGAAAGGCTGTCGCAAATCCCTCGAACAGGTCAATCAGAGATTTCAAATGAACGAGGGATGTCACAATGCAAAACGCTGTTTTCCCTTGATGAAAGTGAAACCATGAGTTTTCTTACATCTCAACTTTGGCCAAAGTTTTCAGAAACACTCGTTTTCAGTAATAAAACCTCATTGAAATAATAAGCATTTTCCATAATGGGGTCTTAGAAGCCATCTGTCTCCTTCTAGCCACAGCGTTTTTGTTGCAAACATAATCAACCTAAGCGTGCTCAGATGACGTGATAGATGAGGCGCTGTTGCTCACCTGTCCATCATCGTAAAGCCCGATTTGATTGGTCCGCCCGGCTCCACACTGCAAAAACTGCTTATCTAACAAAATCTAACCAAGTGTTATTAATCTTATATCAAGATAAAAAAAACTAGTTGGTATTGTTTTCAGTATAAAGACACTTACCTAGTGCTTTCTTGTGAAATCATTTGACTTAATTTAAGAAAAAATGTACTTATTTTAAGACATGTCATCTTGAAAACAAGCAAATTTGTCTGCCAGTGCGTTAAGCAAATTTGTCCTAAAAACAAGCAAATTTGTCTGCCAGTGCGTTGAGCAAATTTGTCTTGATAAGACTCCTTAAAATAAGTTAAAGTCTTCTTAAATTAAGTCAAAATGATCTTTTGAGAGGGCGCTAGGTAAGTCTTTTCATACTAAAAACAATACCAAATAGATTTTTTAATCTTAATATAAGATCAATAACACTTGGTTAGAATTCATTTTTTGCAGTGCACAACGGAGCAATGCCAGACCGAACTTCCCGACCTCAAATGTTGTGGGCAGGACTAAGTTCGGCTGGCACCCAGGCTACGTCTCTCTGGTTCGGTGAGCTTTTTTTGGAAGTTTGCAAATTAAGTGCATTACCACCATCTGCTGGACTGAGGTGTAATGGCAAGTGTACCCTGTAGCCTCGTTCTGGCCGCCGAGTGAATAAGGCGAAATCCCCATATCGCAAGGGCACATCTCACATGTTATATGACACATTACTGAGTAATACCTACCTCTAGAGAGAGTAGTTTGCTTGCTGTCTGGTAATGCTCCCGTCAGTTGACTGTTACTAACATCATCTATGGAAATAGTATTAAGAATATGCTGTAAACTAGGCTATTTGAGGCATCAAACAAAAACATAACACAGATTCACAGATATCGCACCACTGGTGACTTTTGGTTGCTGTGTTACTTCTGGTCAGCTGTTGGACCACCATCATCTTTAGTTTAACGTCTTTAGAATATTAATAAAATAACATGAAATCATATTAAAATCAATCAATTAAAGGAGAATTTCATTCTCCAGCGATTTTGCACATACTGTAGATCTCTCTCTCTCTCGAGGCCACCGAGTACTGGCGGTACGAAATCCCCCAGAAACAATCAGTTGCTGCAGCGAACAGCTAGAGCTAACAGGCAGCTACAGAGCTACACTCTGTTCATGCCCCCAGAGTGTAGCACTAGCTGTCTGGTAGCTCTAGCTGTTGGCTGCAGCAACTCGAGTTAGGTAAAACCGATTGTTTCGGTTTTTTTTGTACCAAGAGTACTTGGTGCACTGCAAAAACTTCTTATCTAACAAAATCTAACCAAGTGTTATTTATCTTATATCAAGATAAAAAAAACTAGTTGGTATTGTTTTCAGTATAAAGAGACTTACCTAGCGCTTTCTTGTGAAAACATTTGACTTAATTTAAAAAAAGTTTGACTTATTTTAAGACATCTCATCCTGAAAACAAGCAAATTTGTCTGCCAGTGCGTTAAGCAAATTTGTCCTAAAAACAAGCAAATTTGTCTGCCAGTGCGTTGAGCAAATTTGTCTTGATAAGACTCCTTAAAATAAGTCAAAGTCTTCTTAAATTAAGTCAAAGTGTTCTTTTGAGAGGGCGCTAGGTAAGTCTTTTCATACTAAAAACAATACCAAATAGATTTTTTAATCTTAATATAAGATTAATAACACTTGGTTAGAATTAATTTTTTGCAGTGTGACCTTGAGAAACAGAGATCTATGTGAAAAATCGTTGGAATTCTCCTTTAAGTTTTAGAACCACAAGTGGCAAAACTGTCAAGAGTCTGTCCGTAACTCACCACTGGCCCACCCGTATATGGATGATTAAAATGCCAGCACCTCGAGTGGGCCACTGGCAAAAAAAGACAGGCAATTGTTTCTCACCTGTGAAAAAATGAGTTTCAACAGCCTTGCTTGGTTCTCCATGAAGCACTGTGGATATACTGAGATGGTATTCAGTTTCTGGAGTCAAGCCTGTGATGTCTGTGGTGTATGATTCTGTAGAGATGGCCTCTGGATCATCGTCTTCACTCCAATAATAGATGAGAAATCTGTGTGGTCTTTGCCTCATTTTGTCAGCCAGACTCCAGCTAACATTAGCAGATGTAGCAGTCACTGAATCCACCAATAACTTTTCAGGTGCTGGGACACCTGTAGCCAAATGTACACAAGCTAAATAACAATAACAATGTTACCAAAAGTAACTCAGTGGCATTTACCTCATTTTGAACATGTGTGGCCTATTAAAGGCAGCAGTAAGGGCTTTTGGTTGAAAACTATAGTAATGTAACTACTGCAAAAGATAGTGCACTGATAAAGGCCACTCATGCCTTTTGGTACCCTGGAAATCCAGAGTTCTCGCGAGAGCACAATGGAATTGTCTCTGCGAGACACTCTGGCAAAGAGCAATGATGCACGTTACTTTTACCCCAACATTCCGGGGAACCAGCTAAACTGATGAAGACAGCGCTGCAACGTTGGAGGACAGTGCACATTGGTCGTAGTGTTATCCGATTGCGTCGAAGTCCGAAATCATTCAGAGTAAACATGGTCTAATGTTATCCAATTGCGTGCAGTGAGATTTTTAAATGCATGCTTGTTGCCGCCCCTCGAGTTGGGCCATTACATTGTTCTTTGCCAGACCCTTAATCTTTCTAGATTATCAGGGTCTGGATTTTCCAGGCTAGCCTTTTGGTGGTGATGAGCTGAATTTTTTTGGCCTGCCCCAGACACAGAATAGCATAGTGCATAGTAGCAGGCTAATTGGACTGACATTTAGACCATTAGCTCTTTGCATGTCCATATACAATGAAAAGCTGCAAAATTGTTGCACACTGTACTACTGAATCTATAATGTCATATGGTGTCATGGGTCAAACACACCCACAGAACACTAATAACAACACACATTTATTGTATTCGGTATATTCATACTATTGTAATGCTAATGTCATGTTATAAAGAACAGTATCAATATGCTCACTTTTTCATGTCAGTTTGCATAAGAATAGCATCTATTGAATACCTGTTTATTTCAAAAGCATTTTCATACACATCAGCTTAACCATACCTGTTGATATAGTTTTAGACACATATGGACTGCACCGTCTTCTGTCAGCACTCAGATAGGCAACTTTAAATTCATACTCCTCTGTTGCTACAAGATCCTTAATAGTTACTTTTGGAACTTGCACCTCATGGTATTCCTGGTTATTACTTTTACTTGTCCAGGTGATTCTGAATTTTGTATCATCAGTCACTTCTTCATTGTGTTTCCAGGTTACGCACACAGTGTCTGGTTTCACTAAAGATAACTTAAGTGTATGAGGAGAAGGTAAATCTAGGAATAACAATAATAAAAGTTAACATGTTGGTTAAGATATTAATTAAGCAATTAATAATACTGAGAGATGTTTGTTCTTTGTAGGTTTCAAAATGTGATTTCACATTACCTTTAGTAATTGATGGTTCCCATGGATGTGACGGATAATCCTGCACAAGGCACGTAATGTCATTATGAAAGTAGTGTTCTGATGACCTTACAGTAAAGGCACATCTTCAATTTTACACTTGTTTTCATATTTCATAACAAAAAGATGATAATGACTTTTACAGTGCCTTGGAAAACGACTGTAATCTTTATTTTCACCAAAAATGTAATGACTCTAATGTAAATGGAGGGCAAAATGTTTCTCAATGAGCACATTTCCTGTACATGAACTTTATGGGGTGTCAGGTGGGAGCACTAAGCTGACTCATCAATGTTTGTGGTTATATTTGTGACATTTACATTTGTTCAGTGATTTAAAGCAATCCAATGCAGTTTTTGTTTTGCTACTGGTTCCCCGTAAAGCGTAAAGAATAGTTGTATTTTACACAATTGACCTGTCGCTAAGCGCCACCCTTAGAACGCTGATGAGCCAATGACAGTCCAGCCTCAACGGGACTCGGACATCAGCTCGGACAACTCCATAGATATATACACTAGATGTCGCCTTGACTACTGCTGTTCATTGGAACGAATGCGTCAATCGAGACACCATCTTGCTTCAGTGATCCACTCCTCTATAATGCATTAGCGTCAATCTGGGCAAAGATCTAGCGAAAATAAAATCACCATAAATCGTCAAAATCTCAAGCAATTATCTAATTTTTTGGGTTGTTCCAACTGACAGGCATGTATTTATGGTTGAGTCTACAGAAAACTAAGCTTAAGACGATAATAAAGATACATTTTACCCGTCTAGCCCCATAGACTCCCATTCATTCTGCACTAGCTAGCGGCGGCCCCTAGAGGAACAATGAGTAAACTGCAACCAGGTTCGATACAATGAAAGTAAACAGGCTCTTCGTAGACAGGCTCTGGTTGAGGCCACATACCCCTCGTCTCGTTTACTCATGTAAGTTGTAATCTCACCAGAAGTTGCTGTAGATCTGTAGAACATTTACCTCTGCTACTACATAGGCTACGCCAGTCGTTACTTTTATAATCATGGGTCAGTGCCATGGGCAAACGAGATGTAGCTGAATTCATAAATGACAAAGCCATGAGAAAGGTGATTTTCTTACGTTTCAACAACAAAGAAGCCGATCTGCCATCATTGTGAGAAGTTCCCAAATTTGTCGCTAATCGCTAAAAAGGTTTTCTATCGCTGGGGATGGCCAAACGTCGCTAAATAGGTAACGCTGACAATACAGGAGAACTAGTTTAGCGATTCAGATCCCTGTACAAAGATGGCGGCGGTGTTGACGCATGCTGAGAAGCAGAAGGCGACATCTAGTGTATATATCTATGGGACAACTCCATAGGAAACAACAGGGAGCAGGCATAAAATGACAAATTAATGGTTATTTATGGAGTTTATTAACTCAAAAAACCAGACGGATAACCCTGGTCAAACGTTTTGCATGGGGGATGTGTAATACTGATAGCCGGTGTTGTGCCCCTTCTGGTTTTTCCACCTACTGGTTTCCGAGCTGTTTCCAAGCCTGTCCAGATGTCATGTATACCTATCAACAGCAACTGACTGCTACCCACGTCGACAGATTCGCTACATATTCATAAACAGTTTACTGGCCTTTGCATGTCGCACCTCAATAAAAACTGCACTGAACTGAACTGAATACCTGAGCACTATATTACTTTAACATTTTCCAGCGGGAAAAATGCTTTTTTAAAGTAACCTAATTTCGATTCTCTGTGTCGCGCTGGATTCGAACCTTCATCAGCAAAAGAATCACCATGCGAGACCGCCTCGCTCTCCACTAAACTATCAACATCTACATAACTTCCAGAACATAACGCTGTGTTCACTCAGTAGGCCTAGGCCATGATTCACCGTTTATCTGAGTATTTTGAAACAACTGGTTACCTTGATTTAGGCTTTAAAAACATAACTGTATCATGCACTCTACCTTCTGTTACACCTCTGCGCTGTCCATGTGCAAGGATTTGTCATAAATTCTACCAGGCAACGCACGAGTTATGAAACAATGGGTCTAAAACAACTGGTTACCCTGCCCTGGAAACGCATGATCTCGCTCTCAAACAGCTAGGTTGCCATAGCCTACGTTCCTTGGATTCATACACAGTTCACGGGCCTTTGCGTGTCGCACCTCAATATAAACTGTACTGAACTGAACATCTGAGCACTACATCACTATAACATTCTCCAGCGGGAAAAATGCTTTTTTTAAAAAGTAACCTAATTTCGATGAACTGTCGCGCTAGATTCGAACCCTCCTCAGCAAAAGTAAAACCATGCTAGGTTGTCTCGCTCTCCACTACACTACTAACAACTACAAAACTTATTCGACATGATGTTGTTTTCACTCAGTAGGCCATGATTTCCCGTTCATCTGAATATTTTGAAACAACTGGTTACCTTAATTGATTTAGGCTTTAAAAACGTAACTGTATCATGCACTCTACCTTCTGTACCTCTGCGCTATTCATGTGCAAGGATTTGTCATACATTCTGCCAGGCAGCGCACGGATGATGAAACAATTGGGCCTAAAACAACTGGTTACCCTGGACTGAAAACGCATGATCTCGCTGTCAAACACTCAACAGCTGGAGCTGGAGAGCTTTTGGTGCAAATTAACTAGCACATAATGTTGGTATATGCGCAAGCAGCTTGTGGGGATCATCTGTAGCCTAATTGAGGCAAGGTAACCAGTTTCATCCCAATTTAGAACAAGCTGCTTGTGATAACAGGGATATGAGGTTAACCTTTTAAAATTAAAAACCTGAAATGAAAAGCATTGTAGGGGTTGCAAATATTTATATTCCGTCGTAAACATAACGTTGTAGGATAGCATAGGCTATAATTTTGGAAACGAGACGCCATGGCCATAGAAATCTGCTTGTCCTAAACCAAAGGAACTGGCTATTGTAGCTGTTTTTCACAGTCTCGAATTCATGCGTTTCCAGGCCAGGGTAACCATGCAGTGGTTTCAGACCCATTGTTTCAGAATCCATATGCTGCCTGGTAGAATTTTTGACAAATCATTGCACACAGATGGCGCAGCGGTGTAGCAGAGCGATATGTTTTAAGCCTAAATTAAGGTAACCAGTTGTTTCGGAATGTTCAGACAAACAGTGATGTATGACTTGATAGAAAATAGTTAAACGATCATTGACACAGTGTTGATGGTGTAGTGGGGAACGGTGTGGTCACGCGTGTAATTTGTTTTCCTGAAGAGAATTCGAATCTAGATCATGGTCATGGTCATTATTAGGCGACTTCTAAAAAACTATTTTCTCGCTGGAGAATGTTATAGTGCTCAGCTGTGTACGGATTATATTAAGGTGCGAAACGCAAAGGCCAGTAAAATGTGTAGGCATATGCATCCAGGGAACGTAGGCTATTGCAAACTAGCTGTTTGAGAGCGAGATCATGCGTTTTCAGTCCAGGGTAACCAGTTGTTTTAGACCCATTGTTTCATAACTCGTGCGTTGCCTGGTAGAATTTATGACAAATCCTTGCACATGAATAGCGCAGAGGTGTAACAGAAGGTAGAGTGCATGATACAGTTACGTTTTTAAAGCCTAAATCAAGGTAACCAGTTGTTTCAAAATATTCAGATAAATGGTGAATCATGGCCTAGGCCTACTGAGTGAACACAGCGTTGTGTTCTAGAAGTTATGTAGATGTTGATAGTTTAGTGGAGAGCGAGACAGTCTAGCATGGTGATACTTTTGCTGATGAAGGTTCGAATCCAGCGCGACACAGAGAATCGAAATTAGGTTACTTTAAAAAAGCATTTTCCTCGCTGGAAAATGTTATAGTAATGTAGTTCTCAGGTATTCAGTTCAGTTCAGTGCAGTTTTTATTGAGGTGCGACATGCAAAGGCCAGTAAAATGTTTATGAATATGTAGCGAATCTGTCGACGTGGTAGCCGTCAGCTGCTGTTGATAGGTATACATGACATCTGGACAGGCTCGGAAACAGCTCGGAAACCAGTAGGTGGAAAAACCAGAAGGGGCACAACACCGGTACCCCGAGATCCTAGAAAACGGGTATATTTTCATCAACAGTAGCCTACAGGATGTCTCTCGCGTTTGCAACAGCTCGACATAATGTAGGCTAGTACTAAACCAACAACGTGGGCACAGGTTCCCTGTTAAATCCCAAGATGAAAATGCTCATTAACCAACTACTATATTCTTACTACATGAAATATTAACGTAACCTAACATATCTTAGTATCAATCTTCCACTAGCTAGCTAGCTAGCATTAACGTCAGTGGTTTTTGCAGGTGATTTGCAAGGCTACTCGCCACAACTGCTTGTCACCTTGTATGTATTCTAAAGTTTTTAAAACACCCCTCCATAGCATAATTAAGTCCCTTTTGATAGCTTCTGGAGGAAAGTAAATCCTTTTATCGACCAAAACGTCCTCAAAGCCTGCTTTCATATACTGTCAGCTGCCATTGTCCACAATGTATTTCTATTCAAGCAGAGAATGTCTAATAAGGGGAGAACTGCCACTCTCGGAAAACTTCCGGTTTCTAAACTGTTCTGAACTGGTTGCAGTTCCTTCTGTGGTTCCACATGAGGGCGCTCGTCCACGAGTGCAGAATGCATGGAGGTCTATGGAGCTGTACCCCTCAATATCCACTTTTCTCGGGATATAATTTTTTTCCAAGTAATTTGAATATTGTTTTCGAAAGGGGAGGCAAAGAAAATACACTTGGTTGAGTATTATATTTTTTAACGTCACTTAATTGTTCTAAAAAGCCTTTCAAACGTGTCAATGACGTCATTCATTAGCACAATGCTAGCGTGTTATGGGCAACAACGACCCAACCTGTAAGAAATCAAAAGGACATAAGTACTCGTTCATTCAACTTTTGACCTATAACCCATGTTGAAGTTATACAAACTACAATCAAATCTGAGATTTGTCAACGACAATCAGGTGAAAGAGGCAAATTTAGCCGTCTAGCTCCATTGACTCCCATTCATTCTGCACTCATGGCGATCGCCCCCAGTGGAACTCTGGTGGAACTGCAACCAAAATTCGGTACAATGGGACTTAATACGGAGTGGCAAGGCTCTCCGTAGACGGGCTCTGATTCAAGTTTGGTTTGTTTGTCCGAGTTTTCACACGGTAACAATGGGGGGCGGGGCTTAGCGACAGGTCAAATTGTCATGGCTTGCACTTGTTCCCCTAGACACAGTACATGTGGGTTTGTTTACAAACTGGCAAAAAATAATCTCCAAAAAGCCATGTTGACTGACAAGGTAATGCTATACGATTTCATACAAATAGAAGGCTACTGCACAATTGCACAATTGTACTGCAAAATTCTCCCTGTTGGAGGACAGCGAAGTTGCAAGGCTGGGTCTCTGGAACATGTAGGCAACAAATGGGAAGGCGCAGCATTCTGCCTATTGCAAGTTAGTTTACCATCAAAATGACTTTGAAGCTGTTAGATTAAGGCAAATACCAATGCAAAAGCATTGAAATAACATAACCCAGCCGTTTTCTTTAAGCACTAAGTGTTAAAATGTGTGGTCTTTCCATGTCAAATTACCCAGAGGCTCACAAAAGTTTTAAGTAATTTTAAGCATTTTGGTGAAAAAGTCTTGTCCTAAGTCCTACATTCATGGCTCCTTTGATATGGCATGCACAGCTTTGCAACTTTGTGACCAGGACTAATCTTTTCTGTCAAATTCAAAACTGTTTGATCTGAAATCAGAATCTGAATCAGATCTGAAAGTGCATGCGGATATGTGTGAGTGCTTCTTCCCCTAGGTCGCCAATCACAAAATAAATTTAGGATGATTGTACCAGGCTGTTTTACTGTCATTTAAGATGCTTAGGTTTTATGCCATAGCATTGCGGCAAAACAACCAATGTTAATAATATGGATGGTTAAGTGCATTTTCAGATGGCTGGCAAGAGCCCAAGCAGCACCTGGGTTTCTTTACCTGTTTCAACTTGTGAGGAGCTTTGCCATCTACATCCGCTTGTCCAGTGTGTTGGCGGGGTGGGGCTTGTCCAGTGTGTTGGTGGGGTGGGGCCGGCCTCCCTGGTGCCTGCCTCTTTTGAGGGACTGGGGCAGGACTGAGTTGATGTGACTCAGATGCTTTGTCTTGGGCCGTGCAGCCAGTGGCATTGTTGCTGAAAATCCATAAAATAAATTCATCAATTACAATGTATCAATGTGTGAAATACTCACAGCATGGTCCCAATAAAAAATTCAGGAAAAAAACTGATAATAATAATGTAGCGTCGGCGTAGGAGACTGTGTGCTACGGCTCCCACGATGTTTAGCGCTGGGGATTCTGGGAGAACTCTGGGGTTGTTATTGTGTGTGTTTTATCTCTAATTACTGTTAATGTACGTGTTTTAATGTAGCATGAATCCCTTTTTAGTTCTACCTCTTGTGTGACCCTTCTTGTCGGTGTGGCTGTGTCCAACCCTGTGTGTGTAATGGATGAGTGCTTTTGACTTCCCTAGCGTGTGCTATGTTCTGTGTCTGTGTCCTTGCTCCTGACCAGCAATAAAGCTGCATGTCAAGCCTCGATCGAGACATTACAATAATAAAAAAACAGACAGATTTTAATATGTTTTGGCAACAAATCAAAACTATGCATAGTGTGAACTAAATGTTTTAAACAATCTCCCCTCTTTTTAGATTGACCTCATCTAAAAAGTTTCAAGCTGATCCTATCCTATCCTATTTATCCCATCAGGATCATTTGGAAACAGGCAGCAACCTCACATTAAGATTCAGCAAATTGTGACAGAAAGACAATTCAACTGTTTAAATATCATATAATAAACAATGCATTTATACATACCTTGAGCTTTGAGTATGTTCCTTTGTAAAATTATTTTGATCCATCTTTAAACCTCACTGTTCAAGGAGGTCACACTTGGGATCAGAGAAAATTATTTCATCATAAATTCTATCTTCAACCAAATGTTCCTGACAATCACTGGCTTTCTTAGACTACAACAATAACTAGATATTGTAGACAAGCAACTCCACATTCAAAGAATCTGTAACAACATCTGTATACAAAATATGTGGAATGAATAGGCCTACCTTGTGTTTTGCGTAACTTCCTCAACGGAAAAAAATGTTTCGTTCACTGAACAGTCACTTATCATGGAAATGACCCTTGGTACCAGAGAAGGTAGTCTTTTATTATGCTGCAGGAAATTGACACGTAATATTCTCAGGGGTGTAGCACACTGCAATGTATTTACAGGTAGGATTTAGCAGTGATATCACATAATGAGTACAGATAAGTGGTATGCTGTCCAGCAGGGAGTTACATGTTGAGCACTTCTTCACTGCTTTTTGCTCACTAACATTAATCGAGCAGCATTCTAGGTGACTATTTCATGAAGCCGGTTAGGATTATGCCAATAATGCACAAATCACAAATGGGAGCTATTTTGAAGAATCTAGTGCCAAGAGTCTGAAATGCTGTTATCGTAGCAAAAACACAAAACGTTTAAAAGTCTGACTTTTTGGCATGTTAAAGCCCCCCTGTGTAAGAAATTCTCCCATCTAGTGGTTAGGAGTTATATAGCAACCAATATCTCAAGCGCTGCCTTGTTGAGAACTATGGTAGCCGTCACAGCCGTGGCCTACTGGTTAGCGCTTCAGACTTGTAACCGGAGGGTTGCCGGTTTGAACCCCGACCAGCAGGAACGGCCCTTGAGCAAGGCACCTAACCCCTCACTGCTCCCTGAGCGCCGCTGTAGCAGGCAGCTCACTGCTTCACCTCACTGTTTGTTCACTGTGTGCTGAGTGTGTTTCACTAATTCACAGATTGGGATAAATGCAGAGACCAAAATGTCCCTCACGGGATCAAAAGAGTATATACTAATCTTGCATCTCGCGATGTCTGAGACTTTGTGAGACTGAAGGTCGCAGGTAGGATACACCGAAATTGCAAGCGGGATATTCTTCCTACAGGCAGTAGGGGCGGGCGAGAGAGTCTTCATTCGCCCTGTAATGAGTCATTTAACCATACCGACTTACGAAGATGATTAATTAACACGAAAACGTTGCCTGGTGTCTGGTGAAGAGATTTACCTAAAAGCATTTAACTTTGCTCCTTAATGGCTGAACTCTGCTCTGATTGACATCTAAACAAACAGCCTTTTTGTTGTAAACAAAATCAACCAAAAGGTGATGTGAACAACTAGGCACGTTGCTCATGTGTCCATCATTGTGTAAACTTTACACTGTAAAGCCTACCTACCCAGACGATTTGATTGGACGCTCAGTTTTCATAATCTAGTGGATGGATTCACAACACGTTACAACATGGTGGCTGATGTCTGGAAGAACCAGGAAAGAAGTTGTGGAGAGCTCAGAAATAATACCAAGTACATGCATTGACCTATGTCCTGACTGCTGACCACAAGATGACATGTTGTAAATAGCAGAGGCGTAAGTTATCAACAGAACCAAAGTGCAACACCTCAGAGACAACCAGGGCCTCTCTGTCCCACAACTTTCTGAATTATCCACAGCATAACTGATAGTAGATTTTTATTCTACAACGTTGTTCTATGAGTTCAATGTTGAGAAATAATTATCCCATGCGACTGTCATGTCCACGGGAGCGTGCCTATGTTCCTACAGCCCAATGGTCCCACAGCCCCATGTCCACTGTTCACAAATATTGAAATGACGTCAGTGGAGCACACTGCAAAAACATCTTATCAACAAACTCTTATTTTAACTCTTAAATTAAGTCAAAATGATCTTTCAAGAGCACTAGGTAAGTCTCTTCATAGTAAAAATAATAGTATAGATTATATTTTTTGATATTGATATAAGATTAATTATGCTGCCTTGCACGCATTTTTATTCACGCTGCTAGGCAGCCTGGATTCTATGGACTTCGTTTTCACCTCAATGAAGGAACCAATCACAGAATGGAGGGAGGGCAGCAAGACGATGACGACACATCGAAGCCATTATGAGCTACGTACAGATGCATTTGATAGACATTCGTAGCGCCCAATAAACGGCTCTGGGCATTCGTAAACCATGTTTCAAATACGAGAAAATGAATGTCCCAGACCCCATCTCAATGAGATGAGGTCTGACGTTAGCCAGGCTAATTTAAAGGAGAAATCTGGCGATTTTTCACATAGATCTCTGTTTCTCAAGGTCACATGCTACTGTCGGTATATTGAAAAAATGAAATTAATAGGTTCTACCTAGCTGGTGTTGCTGTGGCCAACAGCTAGAGCTTACAGGCAGCTACAATGCTACACTCTGGGGGCATGTTTATGAGCCCTCATTTTCAACTTCAATTCATTTTCATTTTCAACTGTTGGCCGCAGCAACTCGAGCTAGGTAGAACCGATTGATCGCTAACTTCATAGTAAATTACATAAAATCAGTTTGTCTCATCACATGGTGATGTATTAGTCCTTTATTTTGTCATTCACTCTATTATCATTCACTCTAAAAAATGATGGAGACAACACAATTTTATGTCAAGAATTACAAGGCAGCAATTGTGTAGGGTGAAAGGTGAAAGAGAGATTTCAGCTATTTAACAAAAAAGGCAAACAAACAACATTTTTTGCAGGTACATATTGTTTTTTTGTTTTTTTTAATTGGGACAGCCACCCAATTGTGTGTTGAAATTGACACAAAATACTTTGGGCCCTATCTTGGTGATCTAAAACGTAGCGCATAGCATATTCTTATCACAGCGCAAAACATATTCCTATCTTACACTCAAAGTTTTCACCATGCCCTTCTCTTTTATTGAACAATGCGCCCAGGGCAGGCGCGCCTGCAGGTGTACGTCCGTACGCACTGTGCGTACCATCAGGCTACTCAACAATGAGAGAAAATTTCCCTTGTGTGTAATGTGTATTCACACCAAATTGGCCCACCATACCTTCCCAACTATGCACAGTATCCCATTAGCTGCATACCATCAGGCTATTTACAATTTTCTATTACGTAACTTAGTGAACACGTTATCAAAATTAACTTGCACACATTTTGTTTGAGCAGGAGACAGAATACGCACGCAGGCACGCAACAAGGCTACTTGTTGTTTTATTTTACTCGGCTATATATGGTTATCAGCACACAATGTTGAGCTAATTCACTAACTCAATACTCATCATGCATACAAGTTTAAACAACGAAAACAAAGTATGGAGGCAGCAAAAGTAGAGTAGTTATTCCAGATGGGCAAGAACGAGGTAGGCAATTGGTGTGCTTGTCAGAACGTTAAACTGCATTAGGCTACAGCTGTTTAAAGCCAGACATCACGGTACGCAAAACTAAAGGTAACTTTATAACTGTATAGGGCTGTATCAAGTTGTCCAAATGAATAGGTCATTGTATACGTTGTTGCATGTTGTCATGCTATGTAGGCTACTTTTTTGCTGACCAATGCACGGGGCTAAAACCGGGAAACGGACAAATATTATCCACGCGTGATTCATTTTTTTCGCGGGGGGGGGGGGGGGGTTTGATGGGTGTGCGTACCATAGCATTAATTCCTGCAGGCGCCCCTGGCCCAGGGCCCAGTTTCCCGATAACGACGGAGACACGCTCTTAAGAGGGTTTTCTACGATTCATCTTACGATCGTTCGTTTGGTTTTCTGACTGTTTCCCGAACATGCTCGTAGCGTGAACGCGCATGCACTGCTCTTAAGGGGAGCTGTCCACGTTAATAGTTCTGAAATATCCTCTGATTTGATGGTGATGTCAGGTGACTGCACGTCACAGCTATAGGCCTACCATTTAAACTTCGGATCTACACATTAATTTACATCAATACGAAAATAGAAATACTTTGACATCTGCATGTAAGCATCCCAAGTAGGCTAGGTTATATACCACACACAGACATAAATAATTGTAATTATTTAAGATTAGATTGTTGCACCATGCAATATTTTTTCGCGGTGTCACTTAAGAACACGTTTGAAGATAAGAAAGAAGTCGAGTAAGAAAGTGAGGAAATGTGTAGGCTTAGATTTTGATGCAGTACAGACTAAACCACATGTTCCTTTCTCTGCTTTTACCTCATAGGCCTAATAAAATATAGCCTTCACTTTCTGGCAAACTATTCTGGCAACGTCTCGTTTCATTTTTGTCCGCTTTTCATCACATTATTATGACCATTAAATGTAGGCTATGCTATTTTGCACGCTAAAATCTGATTCATCACAGGTAAACACAATAAAGAATGGGAACGTAAGTTGGATTATGTATCGAAAAATCGCTATCTTACACCATCTAAAAAGCATTAAGTCACAAACCAAGAAAATCCAGGGGTCGGTTCCGCGATAACGCTCACTCTTAGCGCGCTAAAAAGATATATCTTTCCAAAGTTGTTTATGTTCCTAACCCAAGTGTGTTCCCCCGAAGTGTCCCTTAGGAAGCTTCTGAACACGCTGCCTCTTACGTTCGACGTTACAAAGGCTCTGTCCCAAGTGAAGGTGCTGAATTAGTTGGCATCGATTGCTCAGGAATCGATTTTCCACTTCACGCTTAAGAAAGACAACACATTCTATGCAAATGAAACATTCCTCAAATTATTCCAGTAACATTTATTTTAACATAGTTTAAGTTATCAGTAAAATATAAACTATTAACTAAATTATCAAATTGTCAGTAATATGTTCACACGATATGTTGTGATGGGTAGACTAACCGGGTAGGCCTATTCCTCGCTAATCATCCACCCTCCTTATCCCATTGTGCCACTTGTGCCGCTTCTTGACATGGGTTTAACGACTTCTAAACATTATGTAATACACTTTTATATTAATGGTAAGGTACCTTAAAATTAGAATTGATTGGCAAGCAGCTGCAGTTACTTCTGTTTAATGCGGTATTGATTGCCATTGGTTAATGTTTTCAATAAAAAGCAACCTATCTACAATGAACAGAGAGAGAGAGTTAGATACAGTATGGTGGGGAAGCAACGTAAAAAAGGGCACCAAGCTTCTCGTCAGAGGAACTTGAAGTTTTGCTGGACAAGGTGAGCTTGCACAAGGTGACACTGTTTTCCAGCTTTCGGAATAACTTGTGCAACAGCAACAAAAAAGTCCTATGGATCGACATGGACTACACGGCTCCGCGGCCGGCGCCGTTTTTGATTCAATACAAGGACGCGTTGGATCGCTGCCATAGGCCTAGTTGGTCGCTTACTGGACACCACCATGCTTACCCATTTATAGATCTTAGCCATTTAGAGGCAAATTCTTTGCCAGCTTTTAATTATCAAAAGTGATTGCCAATTTGAACGCTTTAATGACATTACGAAATAGCCTAGGCTAATTACCACCAAATTCGTTCTGATACCAAATAAAGTAAACTTCATAAATAGGCCTGCACCCATTGCGAACATATTTTATTATTAGTCTTAAAATGTTCATAACATAAAATCATCGTTGAGCCACAACATCATCAACATACTGTAGCATAGTTTGACTTGTACTGCGCTGCGCTGATTTCCAAAGACTGCTGCACAGTGGCGGCGACTAGCGCCTTGAGAGCTCAAACAACGCTAAGAGGGAGCTTACGAATGGTCCAGGGCCCAGTTTCCCGATAACGACGGAGACACGCTCTTACGAGGGTTTTCTACGATTCATCTTACGATCGTTCGTTTGGTTTTTCCGACTGTTTCCCGAACATGCTCGTAGCGTGAACGCGCGTGCACTGCTCTTAAAGGAGATTTCCGGTGTGATATTGACCTAAAGTGTGTTGAAACATGATACCGAGTGTGAACGTATGTCTCATAGCCCATCTCGGCTTGTCCCCTGCACTCCAAAATCTGGCGCTAGTTAGCCGATTTATACAGACAGTATCTTCACGAAGTTTAGCGTTTGCAGCCATCTTGAATTTAGTCACGATAAGTCGAGCGACGAGTAAGAATGAACAGGTATGATAAGGGATCAGATTCCAAAAATAATTCCGTGGAAATGCATGGATTCCAGTTGCTGCTACTGGAAGAAATTCAATTCAAATAAAACCTTTTTCAGTAACTATTTCAATTTCAACAAGTGCTGTCGCGTTTCTCTCGAGCCACGAGGAGCATTAGCAGGAGGCTAGTCATTGTTATTGTTTTGTGCTACATGTAGCCTCTAGCTAACTGGCTGGAAAACAAATCGTTACATTGTATTGCACGCACAGCAAGATCGTGCAATGAATGAATTGGTGACTGGATTGAAGCAGCAATGTAATCTAGTGTGTAAGGCAAAGGCAAGGCAAGATTTATTTATATAGCACATTTTCGTACCAGGGCAATTCAAAGTGCTTCACACGCAAAATTAAAAATGGGAAAGTGCATTTGTACATTAAAAATACAAAAATAGAGTTTTAAATGTATATGTCAATAAAAGCTAAGGCGAGACAAAAATGTTTAATAATAAGACCATAAAATCCATAAAATCCATAAAACCATAAAATCCCTAAAACCAGAAAAGTGTTTGCATAGACGAGGGAGGGGAGAGCGCTAAGGAATGTTGGGATGGAAAGACCTAGGCATAGGCGAGGGAGAAGAGGTGCGTCTTTAGCCTACTTTTAAAACAACTTGTTGTTGGAGCAGTTTTTGTGTTCTCAGGTAAGCAGTTCCAAGCTTTAGCGGCATATGAGCTAAAAGCAGCTAAACCATGTTTAGTTCTGGTAGTGGGTAGGACCAGGAGGAACCTTCCTTGGGATCTGAGAGACCTGGTAGGGATGTAGTGCTGCAATAGGTCTTTCAGGTAGACGGGGCCAGTTCCATTTAGAGACTTAAAAACCAATAATAGAATCTTGAAATCTATTCTGTACTGAACTGGTAGCCAGTGGAGGTGTTTGAGGAGTGGTGTAATGTGGTCTGTCCTTTTAGCCCTCATCAGGATTCTGGCTGCCGCATTTTGGATCAGCTGGAGCTGTCTGATAGTTTTTTTGGGCAGGCCTGTAAGGAGACCATTACAATAGTCCAACCTACTGGAAACAGTGTAAGAGCATTGCATCGACATTAAAATGACCAACACAGTACAAATGCAAAGAAAATACATGTCGTAAGGTTGTATGTCCACCTCGGGGTACCCCTGAGTACTCCGAGGTAAAGGGGGCGTGCCTGCGTGAAATGGCGCAAGAAAGCTGGGTAATTTACGCTTTCCAACTCGGGCGGCAGATTTATGAGTCTAATGGAAAGGGTAATAAGACCAGTCTTTTGGCCAAGAATGCCTTTTGCAGTCAATTTGTAAATTCTGTGTAAAACATCTCTGTGGGTACTTGTTGCTTATTATTGTTTTAGCTGGCTATGGCCATGTGTTCACATGAGTTTGCTTGTGCCAATTTGTCCCCTTACAGTATCAGTTGAAATATGCCTCATAATCACATCCCAATGGAGCAGCATCATGAGTATGACAACGTCAGGCTACTGTCCTCTATTAATAAAAGGCAAAAGGCCCCCCACAATTATAATAGATAATTAAAAAAAATAACATCTTTGAACTCATTTTGATGGTATGATATGGTGCCATTGCCATAGCTCGCCTGGAATATGTGGCACTGTGCAGGCATATGACCCTTGGTAGGAATGCCAATGCAGGCACATGAGAATTGGTAGGAATGCCAATTCTTAGATTGTGTTGCTTTATAGGCTATAATAGCTATAATGGGTCTGGTAGAAAACATAAGCAACACAAAGAGATGGATCGATCCTCGTCTGTCTTCTACACGGGTGTCACCTATGAGAAAAACAATAATAAGATACAAGCTGTTTAAAGGGTAATGTGCAGCACAGCGTTTGGGTATAACAAGTTAATGCACATTCAAGGTGGTAATTCGTTACACTTCGAAGTGCAGTAGCTTCTTATAACTGAGCGCCATGGAATCCATTATCCCTTATGTATAACACTGAGCCATACAGAGCGAATATCAGAACGCATTGCCACCTTGAACATGCATTAACATCTGATACCCGAACGCTGTGTCGTCAATTATCCCTTACCTATAACATGTATTTCTTTAAAAATGAAAGAAAAAAACATTATGCAGAGAGGTGTGTCCTGATTTCAATCAGACACACTTTTCTGACCACAGTATAACAGAGACCAAACCTAGAAAAACAGGAACATTTTCCAAGTGAGCAGCACTGAGCATGTGAGCAGCACCTCTATGATGAAAGTGGCAGTAGCATCACACCACATAGATGCGTTTTTGAAAAGGTTGACTCCCAAACCAAGTGCCAGAGGAAGACATTAATTAGGGAGGGAGGCCACCACAGTTCAGCCACTACCCCCCAAAAAATTCTACATAATTCGGTGGCTGAAACTGAGAGGCTGGTTGAGCAGTCCATAATCATACGAGTGCTCTTCTGGGGGTCGTTTCTAGAAAGCATCGTTTGCTAACTTGCGTCGCAACCTTGGTAGTACGCTCCATCGTTCTTGGATTTGGTGTTTCTAGAAAGGGTAGTTCGAACTCTCAATCGCAAACAAGGACGCAAAGTTTGGTCGTTTGAACTACTGCCCCTAGGCAGTCGCACTTGTGTCGTTCCTTGGTAGTTCCTGTTGGTGTCCGGAGCGCCTAACCATAAAATCACAACCGCCTAACCAAAATTTGCGAAGTGGATGTTTATCTCGTGACTCAATGATTGATCTATCCTGTAGCTTAATTTGGATTAAGACACTGACTCCCCTACTTGGCTCATTCTTGCTATTTATGTTAATTCAAGTATTGCCTTGCTTTTAGTACTATAATCTTCACAGACCCTGCATCAGCAGTGACAAATGGTGTAGTGGCTAAAGCAGATGACTTATTATCCCAACGTTGTAGGTTCGATTTTCTGATGTGAGATTTTCCTCTTGCTTCTCGCTACCTGCAGGTGAACTAGTGTGACACATAGATTCAATTGTTTTTGACTGATATATTGTACCTATGGTCTCTCGATGTAGAGTAATTATATACATAAAAATGTATGGTCAAAACCTATTGTCTCGTAGGCCTACTCTTACTCAGAGATGAAAAGAAGAGAGAGGATGCGAACTCCGGCCGAGCGCGCAGTGCACCGACGCGCTACCGTTAAGCCACGGGACAGTTGATAATCTATGGGATACCCAGATATTTGTCCAGGCTATGTATTTTTTATGTGGAGGAAATAATTAATTGATCCCTCACTGATTTTGTAAGTTTGCCCACTGACAAAGAAATTAATGGTCTATAATTATAATGGTAGGTCAGAGAATGTCTAATAAGGGGAGAACTTCCACTCTCAGAAAACTTCCGGTTTCTGAACTGGTTGCAGTTCCTTCTGTGGTTCCACATGAGGGCGCTCGTCCACGAGTGCAGAATGAATGGAGGTCTATGGAGCTGTACCCCTCAAAATCCACTTTTCTCGCGATATAATTTTTTTTCAAGTAATTTGAATATTGTATTCGAAAGGGCAGGCAAAGAAAATACACTGGTTGAGTATTATATTTTTTAAAGTCACTTAATTGTTCTAAAAAGCCTTTCAAACGTATCAATGACGTCATTCATTAGCGCAATGCTAGCGTTTTATGGGCAACAATGACCCAACCTGTAAGAAATCAAAAGGACATAAGTACTCGTTCATTCAACTTTTGACCTATAACCCATGTTGAAGTTATACAAACTACAATAAAATCTGAAATTTGTCAACGACAATCAGGTGAGAGACAAATTTAGCCATCTAGCTCCATTGACTCCCATTCATTTCGCGTTAAGAAAGTTTTGCTCCTAATCTCAACTTGTTACCTTTATAAAAGACACCTGTTTCAACTTGTTACCTGTATAAAAGACATCTGTCCACAGAATCAATCAATCAGACTCCAACCTCATGGGCAAGACCAAAGAGCTGTCAAAGGACATCTGGGACACGATTGTAGACCTGCACAAGGCCGGAATGGGCTACAAGACCATTGGCAAGAAACTGGGTGAGAAGGAGACAACTGTTGGTGAGATTATTCGAAAATGGAAGAAACACAAAATGACCATCAATCTCCTTCAATCTGGGGCCATTGGTAACACACTACGTCGTAATGGATTAAAATCCTGCAGCGCCCATAAGGTCCCCCTGCTCAAGAAGGCACATGTACAGGCCTGTCTGAAGTTTGCCAATGAACGCCTGAATGATACAGAGAATGCTTGGGAGAAGGTGATGTGGTCAGATGAGACCAAAATTGAGCTCTTTGGTATCAATGCGACTCGCCGTGTGTGGAGGAAGAGGAACTAACTATGACCCCAAGAACACCATCCCCACTGTCAAGCATAGAGGTAGAAGCAATGTGCTTAGGGGGTGTTTCTCTGCTAAGGGGACAGGTCAACTTCACCACCTCCAGGGAAAGATGGATGGGGCCATGTACTGTGAAATCCTGGGTGACAACCTCCTTCTCTCAGCCAGGATACTAAAAATGGGTCATAGATGGTTATTCCAGCAATGACCCAAAACATACAGCCAAGGCAACAAAGGAGTGGCTCAAGAAGAAGCACATTAGGGTCATGGAGTGGCCTAGCCAGTCTCCGAACCATAATCCTATAGAAAATCTGTGGAAGGAGCTGAAGCTTCGAGTTGCCAAGCGACAGCCTCGAAACCTTACAGATTTGGAGAGGATCTGCAAAGAGGAGTGGTCCAACATTCCTCCTGAGATGTGAGCAAACCTGGTAATCAACTACAAGAAATGTCTGACCTCTGTACTTGACAACAAGGGTTTCTCCACCAAGTACTAAGTAATGTTTTGATAGGAGATCAAATACTTATTTCACTCAATAAAGCACAAAATAATGTTTTTAAAAATGTGATTTTCTGGATTTTCTTTTTGATATTCTGTGATGAACACTTGCCTTTAGATTTTCATTTATCCAATGAAACATCTTGTTGAATGAATTACGGTTCCTTTCACAGCTCAGAAGACCCTCGTCCTCATGGTAGAGAAAGTCCACTAAGAGCGTGTTATATCCTTTGGCAAATCGTTTGCTGTCTGGTACCACAGTCTCAGGGTTAAATGTGTGGTGCATCACCATTAGAATGGAAGGTCTAGTGTCTGAAACAGAAGGAACATATACATACATACACATGTATAGGACAGTCAACCAATATTTAACACATTTGCTTTTAAAGCAACATGATGCAAGCAAGATGCTTAAGACTATTACCAGGAATTAACTTCTGGACAGCTTCAACATCTATTCCAATACGCAGAGGTGGGAGTAAGTCACACATGTGCAAGTCACAAGCAAGTCTCAAGTCTTAACCTTCAAGTCTCAAGCAAGTCCAAGTCATTTTTTGTGACAACCAAGCAAGTCAAGTCATAGCTTGGGTCAAGCAAGTCAAGTCAAGTCAAAGCTTGGGTCAAGCAAATCAAGTCAAGTCAAGTCATAGCCAAATCATACAAATTCATGATGATTTACCCAGGGGTGCCATCACTTGTGTGAAAGTAGTATTGCCAAATTTCTTGCCAAGCCCAATGTGTTGTATTTATTATATCGGAGAAAATTCATTCGGAATGGGTCATGCAGGAAGCCTACCTATTTTCTTTGTGATTGCCTTGATTACATTATAAGACTACAATCTTAAGGTACACTACTCAGTCATAGTAAATCATTGCTGTTTAGCCAGGTGAAGAAACATTTTAGCTGCTTTTACAATTGGGTGCATATGTTCCCATCACATTTGACATTTGACAAACAATGTAGCATATTGTTAATAGAATAAAAAAAAAGATAAATGTCATTACATTTACAAGAAATGAAATTGACAGTAAGTGACAATAAACAGTGTACAGACTTGAATATAATAGAAAATCTGAGCAGTAATTTCACAGCCAGCCAAAAAAGTAGACGTTAGACAAATGTCAGGAAGGCACATTTGACCACTGACAATTTAAGGTATGCTCTGTAGGCAGTGTTGTGCAAGTTCATACTTCAGCACTTCAAGCTGTGTATAAATGTTCTATAAAAATAAATGTTACCTACTTTACTTACTTACAAGAGCTAGCCTAGATAAAAGTTCAGGTCATACAGATTTAAATGAATAAATTAACTTTCATAAATGTGCATTGTTAGTTCAAGTGTTCAAGTAGGCTACTTCATATACTTCTTCATACTATCCTATTTTTTTAATACACCCTCTTTATAATCAGCTGCCCATTACTACCATGCCTAACTGCTGTGGACATTCATCATGACCAAATGTCGTGTTTTTACTATAAACTAGGCTACATCAATACAATATGTGGATATTGCTTTGGAATGATATAACAAAGCAGTTTAGTTTGTAGGTCCATATTTAAACCTGGCCACCTAGCCTACATTCACAGTTCACATATATCTCTTTTCCACCAAGGCAGTTCTGGTGCTGGTTCGGAGTCAGTGCCAAATATCGAACCGGTTCTTTGCTTTTCCACACAAATAAACCTGGTTCTGGGCCAACGAAACAGGTTCCAGCTCAGCACCAACTCTGAACTGGTCTAGAGATAAGAACCGCTTACGTCAGGTGCTGGGGGAGATCGTGACGTACCTAAAACAAAAACTTTGCGACGCCATTTTTTTTAAACACCGGTCAGCTGTTAACGTTTGATCAGCTGTTAACGTACTTTGGGCATAGATATATACACTAGATGTCGCCTTGACTACTGCTGTTCATTGGAACGAATGCGTCAATCGAGACGCCATCTTGCTTCAGTGATCCACTCCTCTATAATGCATTAGCGTCAATCTGGGCAAAGATCTAGCGAAAATAAAATCACCATAAATCGTCAAAATCTCAAGCAATTATCTAGTTTTTTGGGTTGTTCCAACTGACAGGCATGTATTTGTGGTTGAGTCTACAGAAAACTAAGCTTAAGACGATAATAAAGATACATTTTACCCGTCTAGCCCCATAGACTCCCATTCATTCTGCACTAGCTAGCGGCGGCCCCTAGAGGAACAATGAGTACACTGCAACCAGGTTCGATACAATGAAAGTAAACAGGCTCTTCGTAGACAGGCTCTGGTTGAGGCCACATACCCCTCGTCTCGTTTACTCATGTAAATTGTAATCTCACCAGAAGTTGCTGTAGATCTGTAGAACATTTACCTCTGCTACTACATAGGCTACGCCAGTCGTTACTTTTATAATCATGGGTCAGTGCCATGGGCAAACCAGATCCCAGCTAACACACAACTAAACAGCCACGTTGCCTATAAGTTGCCAGTTGGTCACGGCCAACTAACATTCTGGCAACCTTCCTGCAACGTGGCCACAACGTTGCCACTATGAAGTGGCCATTTGGTGACTTGAGCAACGTTGCCACAATGTGGCGCTAAAGTCATTTGGTAATGTTGCCGTTTGGTGGTGTAAATAACGTGGCCATAACGTGGCCCTATGGTAATTTGGTAACGTTGCCATTTGGTGACTTGAGCAACGTGGCCATAACGTGGCCCTATGGTAATTTGGTAACGTTGCCATTTGGTGGTGTAAATAATGTGGCCACAACGTGGCGCTTTGGTCATTTGGTAACGTTGCCATTTGGTGACTTGAGCAACGTGGCCATAACGTGGCCCTACGGTCATTTGGTAATGTTGCCATTTGGTGGTGTAAATAACGTGGCCGCAACGTGGCGCTATGGTCATTTGGTAACGTTGCCATTTGGTGACTTGAGCAACGTGGCCATAACGTGGCCCTATGGTCATTTGGCTACGTTGCCATTTAGTGGTCTAAATAACGTGGCCGCAACGTGGCGCTATGGTCATTTGGTAACGTTGCCATTTGGTGACTTGAGCAACGTGGCCATAACATGTCCCTATGGTCATTTAGCAATGTTGCCGTTTCCCAACACCAGTTGTTAGCTGAGGTTATATCAAATGCAATAATAAGAGATATTATAATTTTTTTTTTTTTTAAAGTCAAACTATCTTCCAGCCAGAAAAATGGACCACTGGTTTGTACTGTTTATTTACTACCTGATGACTCATCCCCACAAAAATAATGCTAAACTGAGATTAATGTTTACCATCCAGAACTACAATTTTCTAATTTCCACAAACTCTGACCCAGTTGAAAAATAGCAATCAAATATATTCAGATACTGAATTGATGAATCATTTATTTTAAATGCATGTAGGGAACACATTAATAAATCACACTGACAATTATTTCTATTAACATTTGAAGTAAAATTCATGTGTTTCATGAATTCAAGTGATGTGTACAAACAAACCACGTTGCAGGGTAGGCATTGGTCAACCAGGAGAGAGCATAAAGACCTTGGAGAGGCTGAGGTGGAGAGTAGCTAAACCACTGACTGCTAATCAGAATCCAATCCAAACTATGCTTTATATTAAGTTATAAGAAAATAACAGCAGTGCACATGACCCACAGGATAAGACTGATAACTGACAATAAACCTAAGTTTAATTTTAGTATTCAGTTACCAAGGCTGAAAAGAGGTTAAGCAATTTGAAATTGTGTGAGTAGGAGTGTTGGGTAATGATATAATCACAGGTGTTTTGTTTGGCTGTAACCTCGAGGTTCTGAGGCCGAGTGGCGAAGGTAACAACCCTGCGATCACAAATGCTGTGTTGATTCAATACATTAATTCTGCTGCCGACTAATTAACCTTAAAACACCAGATTATTCTATTGACCTGGGATATTCCCACTTTTGGGAATAGCTGTCTCCTGTCCAATAAGAAAACAAATAATTCCATAGAACCCAAATGTTGTATGAAATCATAGCATGAGAAAATAATTCTACATTACAACACCAGCTTAATTATAATTCAATTATTATTGTATTCACCAAATTATTCGATCAGCAAGTAGGCTAAGTGGTGCCAATCCAACATCAGTTCATATGTCAATTAAGTGTTGCAAGTTTTTCTATCAAGCTGAAGTTGTCCTTAAGCCGTAGAGATGCTGGTTCTGCTGTCACAACTGAGTCAGGGTTATCAATGTTGCCTCCGGTTGTCTCCAAAATGGTGGATCGATCCCTATTCAGTTCGGTCCCTGGAAAAGAAAAAAAAGGTAAGAATGTCTTAATAATTTCTGTTCACACACTCACAGTTTAATAAAATATCAAGCGAAATGAAAAAGTGTGCATAGACAGCTATACAAGAACAATTGTGTCTAGCTAGCTGAGTTTGACTGCTCCAAAGTCCTTTTAGGCAAGTCCCTCCACTCGGCAGTCATATTGCAACGCTTTTTGGGTACTCATCGGGCATCCTATTCGGCAGAAATACGCATGCACAAGGCTTCACGACACCAGTGTGCTCCAGTGGCGAGATCACAACACATGATTGGCATGATGTCTGCACAACACAGCACATAATTGGCTCAATGTAGTCACATCACACCACATGATTGGCTCAATGTATACACATTGGCGAAGAAGGGGTGGGATATGTGTAGACAACGCCATTGGCGTTACAAACTAACCCCATGCATTTCTATGGAGGATTTTTTGAGTGCTGTCTCCTCATTTGAAAGTCTCTGACTGATCTTGTTTTTATGCCTGTAACTCTACTCTACACCAGATGTGAGGAGTACCACCATGCTGCCCTCTGCAGCCTTTGCATTGGCAATGAGGAGACCAAACATTGTTAATTCGAGCTTGCCTTTAAGATGTAACATTAAGTCAACATTGAGTCAATTGTCTATGCTTACCTAAATCTTATTTTGCTTTGACATTTTTATGTGCATGCACAAACAAAGTCGATGGAGAAGGGGTGAAGGTGTAACCCACCTAAGCATTGGTTACTAAACCCAAAATTAGTTGCCAATGTAAAATAAATATGTACATAAATTGAATAAATAACAAAATAATTCAAAATCCAGAAGGACATACGATTTTCTAGTCAACGGGAAATGCTTTTATTTTGACAAGCGTGTTGCTTGGATACCAGAATTCGTTTATTTTACGTTCTACTCGATAACGTTACACTTGAATAAATAGACTTTGAATCAAAACCGTTTACTCCTTGACACCTTTCTATCGTGAATCATTTTTAATACCTCTTAAGTCGTTTTACTATTTCTACTTTGTCCTTAATCTTCCCTCATTGTTTTACGTATTTATCCACTTCTTTTGAACGCCGGTGAGTAATTTATCAGCTAGCAAAGATTGTTAAGGCTAGCGAGTGATTAGCATCGCGTAGCAGCAATTGCATTAGAATGGGGCTAGCATGTAGCATGCTAGGAAAACTTTGAGCTAATAGAATGATATAAAAAACAATCGGAGATTTACGTTTACTGTACTGCTTTGTTACTGTACTTTACTGTACTGTAATGTTAGTGTTTTAATATTAATATGATATGTGAATGTTATTGAATATGACAAGTGTAATTAGTAGATGGTGTGCTATGATTTTATATGAGATATATGCAGTAACGGACTCCCCAGAGAAGACGTTAGTTTGGCATGTTCTAAGACACGAGCTAGTAGCCTGTGTGTGTGAGATGAAAGTGGAACCCTTTCTCTCATGGTTGGTGACCGAAAACGTTGGCTATGTTGTGCCTCTCTTAATTGAAATGAAATGTTGTTTTCTGTAGCCCACACTACTAAATTTGGAGGCAGCAACCTGAAGGGGAAGGAGAAGCTGCCACTGCTCGGAACCCGGAGTATGCAGCACAATAAAACGTAGTGCTAAGTAAAACTTCGGGACAGTCTGCACAAATTAAAAAAAAGTGCAGCTCTTACCTGAAAGCTAAAGGTTTTCTTCTTTGCTTGCAGGCCCGGCAGCAGCAGTAGGAGGGGAGGAGGAGGAGCAGCAGCAGCAGCAGCACATTAAGTCATCGGCAGGAAGTCCCAAATTAAATGAATTTAAATAAATGGTGTAATCAAATGTGAAATGTCGCTCTGTTCTTCTTAAACCAAGTGAGTGGGCAAATGAGGACTGCATCTGCAGATCCGCCCAGAGCTGTTTTTTTAACATCCTGACAACATTCTGGCGACCTCCAACATGGGTTTCAATGTTGCTATAAAGTTGCGGTTACGTGGCCATTAAGTTGCAGGAAGGTTGCCTGCATGTCGCCGATATGTCGCGGTAATGTTGTCAAATAACGTGGCGGCAACATCAAGGCGTCTTTCACTTTTCCGGTTGCCGCCACGTTGGAAATTAACGTGGCGGCAACGTAAACATTGGTTGGAAAATCACGTTGCGGCCACGTGATGGCCACGTTAGTGTGTTTGCTGGGATGTAGCTGAATTCATAAATGACAAAGCCATGAGAAAGGTGATTTTCTTACGTTTCAACAACAAAGAAGCCGATCTGCCATCATTGTGAGAAGTTCCCAAATTTTTTGCTAATCGCTAAAAAGGTTTTCTATCGCTGGGGATGGCCAAACGTCGCTAAATAGGTAACGCTGACAATACAGGAGAACTAGTTTAGCGCTTCAGATCCCTGTACCAAGATGGCGGCGGTGTTGACGCATGCTGAGAAGCAGAAGGCGACATCTAGTGTATATATCTATGTACTTTGGGTAGAACTAATGGACGGAAAACAGAAACAACCGTGGTCTGTGGAGGAAACAAACTGTCTGCTGGCTTTGTGGTCCTCCACAGAAATTCAAAGTAAATTGGAAGGAGCTGTGCGGACAAAACCAATCTTTGAAAAGCTAGAAAATGAAATGTCTATAGCGGGTTACCAGAGGAGTGTAGACCAGTTGATAAACAAAATTAAAAAATGAAAAAAAGATTATCGGGACCAAAAAAGGGAGCTTGGGCGAAGTGGTAGCGGTCAACGAAAATCCCCACATTTCGACGTCCTGGACTCCATACTTGGTGACCGGCCGGCATGCCAAACCACCGGGGCACTGAACTCTGCCACAGCCACAGCCTTGTTAGAGGCTATGGTGAATGGAGAGGCAGAAAATTCCAATGCTTCAGGTGGGTCTTATATTTCATATGTTTCAATGTCACTCATGTTTTTTTTTAAACTGTGTAGCCAGCTATGTATTGTTACAATGTTATAGTTAGGTGACGACAACAAGCAAAATGTAGCAAGCTACCGCTAGCAAACTTAGCCTAGAAGCTACCAAGGTTACCTTGGTTACAGTTGCTAAACGTTAACGTTTTCATAAGGCATTTACTAACGTTATGACTGCATTACAAAAAGCAGAAATTTGAATAAGTGTGTTGGACTTATTTCAGTCTGTGCTTTCAAACTCTGTTCCCTGTTTTGGTTGTTTAGAGTTGTCTGTCACTGGTGAGGAAGGGGATGTTGACGACACGGAGCTACCACCACCACCACCACAGGACTGCAGCTCACCGCGTCGGGTACCATCTGCCTCCGTGTCATCACGGCAAGCCAAACGAGGTAAAATATTTTGTGCTATGTATTCCGTGTTTCCTTAATGTTTAGACCTACATTTTATACATTACCTCATTGCGTATATTGTCCAACAAGCATTTAACCTTTACTTACTTACTTAGGCCTACTGCCCTTTATGCCTCCTGCCTCCAAGCATTTAACCTAGTTTCTTAAAATGAAGGGTCAGTATGTCCTACTGAAACGGTAGATTATGGTCAACATGCAGGTGCATTGTTTGCAGATTTTGTTAGAAATTGTTCAATTATGGTGGCAGGCAATGTAAAACAAACTGTAGCTTATCTGCAGTAATGTGTGGACTTGTACTAGTAGTGCACAGTACAGTACAAGATGTATTTATATTACAGCAACTATGCTCTGGTGGTAGATAGTTTGACATTGTCATCTAATCAAACATTTTGGTTTGGTTTGTTTGTTTTCTACACAGCAAAAAGAAAGCGTGACAATGAGGAGCTGTTGGACTACATGGAGAAGGCTGACGATAAATTCTTGCAGCTCAACAAGGACATGGCAGCAAAGATGGAGGCAGACACAAGCGCTCTGCTTGGGCTCATGGGGCGCATGGTGGCAGTGATGGAGGCGCAAGCAAACAAATAGAGAATACTGTTTTTAATTTAATAAATATGTTATGTTATTTATTTATTTGATTGTTAATGCCAATAAACACATGTTTATATATTTACCAACATTCTCACCCTTCCCTATTCCAAAAAACAGTTTTGAATATGTGAATGTGCCGTGCAAACAAACCTCATTTGGCACAACACACACAGGCACAACCGGTTAAAATAATTTCATGAATGTATTCCACATTAACTACCTATCCAAAATTACAGGGATAAATCAACAGATACTGTACATGTACCACAACACAAAACAGGTAACTGGCAGTAATAATGTATGAAAACAATCACTCCTCTATACTGAAATAGTTCATTAAGGCTGCTCTAATATCTGCCCCTTCTTGCTCACCATGCTCAGGTAATACCTGATTTGGAGGTTGAATGTCTAACTGCCTGTCTCTGCGATCCTCAATGTATCTGTCACCATGCTCTTCACAAATATTATGAAGCACACAGCAGGTCAAGGTCATTTTCTTGCTGAGCTCCAGCTTGCAGTCATTTCTCTTGAGGAGACATCTCCAACGTCCCTTTAACCTTCCAAAAGCCATCTCTACAGCCGAACGCGCACTGCTCAATCTGTAATTGTAGGTGCGTTGTTCAGGTGACAGTCTTCCAGTGTCTGAGAAGGGCTTCATAAGCCAATTTTGCAGTGGGTAAGCGGGGTCACCGATGAGGTAGTGTCCAACATTAATGCCAGAGATTATCTTTTTGTTTTGTCCAAGTAATTCCCCATCACTTAGTTGCCCCCACAAATGTGATTGTCTTAGCACTCTTGCATCATGCACACTCCCTGCATAGCCCACACACACATCCCAAAACAGTCCTTTGCCGTCCACAACTCCTTGCAATATAATCGAGTGCCACCCTTTCCTGTTAAAATAGTCACGGGGATACTCCTCGGGTGCAATGATTGGGATGTGGCTTCCATCTATTGCACCAACACACTGTGGCATTCTCCAGCGGTTATTGAAGAAGGTGGCCATTTCAACCAGCTTAGCAGCATCTGGAGTGGTGATGTGTTTAGAGAGCAAGACCCTTATAGCCGAGTCACAGAAATCCTGAACACAGTTAAACACTGTGCTTATACCTACCCCAAAAAGGTGGCCAATGGTCCTATACTCAATGCCGGCGGTAGCCAGCTTCCAGAGAGCAATTGCTACACGTTTTCTAACTGGAACAGCCATACGGTAATTGGTGTTCATTTTGACCATGAGATGCCTGACCTTATGGCATATGTATTCAAATGACTCCCGGGACACTCTAAAGTTTCGAATAAACTGTGTAGGGGTGAAAGCCGGCACAACTGTGTCCCACCAGGTTTGTGATAGGGGGTATGCCCAAACAGCATGTGTCCTCCTCCTCGTTGCCCTCAGCCTTAATACAATCTGCAAAGGCAAAATCCTGTATCATTTGGTTTGTTTACAGATAGGTTATGGTATTGTGATGAGAAACGAAAATTGTACAGTATAGTACAGTAACGTTATTACATCCACGACACGACCCCCCCCCCCCACACACACACACACACACACACCAAGAACATACACACACCCAAAACACTCATACGCATACATTTAATTATTTATAATTCCCTTTATGAGTACATGACAATACACTACTTGAACTAACAGTAAGCTTGACGCTAACGTTAGAGCATTGATATGCTATAGATGTTGCCATCGCATGCCTGCAAAAATGTAATAATAACAGTCAAAACATGCAAAATAAATTACCTTTCTTCTTGAACGTATCCGGTGTCCATAGCGGTCACGAAGAGTTGTCAAAGCGCGTCTCCGAATTCCAGTGTGAATTTGTAAAGCCAGGAGCAAAAGCATTGGTATGTAGTCCTCCATTGTTTATTATGATTGATGACTTCATGACGCGTTGCTAGGACAACGGAGGTGCAAGCAGTGACTTAAAGACCTAGCCCTACGCTGGCTCGCAGTCTGTGGAAAATCGACTGGTTCTTAGATAATCTGGCGAGTGGAACCAGCACCGAACTGGTATAAGCACCAGCCCAGAACCAGCACCTGGTTCATATTGGTGGAAAAGAGATAATACTTGTGTGCAGAATGACTTCTAATTACCTTCAACTAGTGTTATTGAAATTGAAGTGTTTGGTGAAAGGCTATTGATGTTCAGTTTAACATTGAATCAAAATTACACCTCTCCCTTTTCTTCTCAAATAACATTGTAGGCCCTACACCTGTCTTCCAGTAACATTGTACAGTAGGCCCTAACTGTTGAATGACTCATGACACTATGTTTTTATACTGCACCAAGATATATTGTGTTGGCCACGTCATTATTTGTATTAAGCGCACACACTAAATGGAAATCTAGGATTAGTTTGCATAAGATAAGATAAGATAATACTTTATTGTCTGTTACACAAAGGTTACAGAAAATTGTCTTTGACAAGGCTCCAGTGCCATGGGGTGTTGAGGTATCAACTGACTGTGGTGTTCATTATTTGCTGTTCAGTATGGCTATTGCAGAGGGGATGAAGGATTTCTTGTAGATGTTCTTGTAGATGTTTTTATGGGCCAGTGTTACATTAAAACGCCTGCCTGATGGTAGTAGCTGGAAGGAGTGATGGAGGGGGTGAGAGGGGTCCTCTGTGATCAGGTTGGCTTTCCTGATCACAGAGCGGCTGTACAGCTGAGATAGCGGGAGATAGCGGGGAGAAAGGGGGGGGGGGGCGTTATTTTGGCAGCATGATTCACTATATGTGACAGTCTTGTTTTGTGTTTGATGGAAAGTTGGTTGTACCAGGAGAAGATATTGAAAGTGAGAACTGATTCAATGAGGGAGCAGTAAACCAAGTTTAGCACATCCTTGCTGACCACAAATGCAGCAAATTACAAATTGCAGCATTAAAATGGCAAACTTACAAATGCAGAGTAGACTGCTCCTCAAAGGCGACTTTTTATTTATCAGCGCAATAGGCTATGCACTATGCTATACATTCATCCACTCCTCAGTATTTCGTGATGTCTACCAAGCATACGATAGCTTTTCATCTTAGCACTGCCACAATACGTTTTTACATATTCTCATGGTGATGTTTAGAATTAGCCTATCCCAAGAAATAGGAAAGCTGGACAAACGCAAAATGAAGACGAGGGAGAAAATACCACTGCAGTTGACAAGGTGTTGGTTAATTATATGGTATAGTAAGTGTTGACATGTATGAAAAGAAATAAGTATGCCCTCAATTGTATTATAAAATAACTTTTATTTGTGGTTAAGAATGCTGGTGGGTAAGAGCCAATGGTATACTTTAGTAAGGGCATGTGATACGTAAGTATAAAACTGTGCGCAGCAATAAACACTTTCTCTTTTGCTGAACTTCCCACAACGTGTGTGTCGAGTGCAGTTCTTCCGTCAAGGTGGTTATAGTTTATTACAGTGCATGAAAATGCACTGTACTGTTCTTCCTAGGCAACTTCTTATTATTCCGCTTACCACTTTTTCCGTACGCAATTTCTCTTGAACAGTTTAACTTAGAAACTTCATTCAAACTTTGTAACGTAGGTCTTCAAACAGATCGGGTTGGTATGACTTTTCAACTTTGAAACTTTTATACTTTTTAAACTATTAAAGAAAAACTTTTTAAAAATCCCCATAGACTTAACATTGCTGATTATGACATCATAATACGGCCATTAAGCAATTAGAATCCTATGGCAGGTGTTCAGGCCACCTGCAGCCTCAGGCTTTAAGCATACAATCTGGGTCAATTAAGACTACACATCCTATTCAACTGTTTCCTCTGCCCAAAACTGTTTCAAAAAGTCCTCACTACAATAATCCACTGTTAAACAATGTAACCCATTAAACTACTGAACTTTTTACATTCAACTTTTAAACGGTCTACTTTTAAACTATCATTAAACTATCTATCTATTAAACTAGCTGTCTATCAACAACTTCTAAACTATCTACATTCAACTTTTAAACTTTTAAACTATATACATTCACTAGCTGTCTATCAACAACTTTTAACTTGTCATCAACTATGTCAACACTTTTCATCAACTATGACTCCTACCCACTGTAGCTAGTTAGCATTGTTAGCATTGTTAGCATTTTTAGCATTTTTAACAAAACTGCTAAAAATGATTAGCTAGGTTAGCTAAGTCACATGGTTAGCGTAGTTAGCGTGCTAGCATGTTAGCATGCTAGTTAGCATTTTTAGCAAAACTGCTAAAAATTATTAGCTAGGTTAGCTAAGTAACATGGTTAGTATGCTAACATGTTAGCATGCTAGTTAGCATAGTTAGCATAACTGCTAAAAATGATTAGCTAAGTTAGCTAAGTAATATGGTTAGCATAGTTAGCATGTTAACATGCTAGTTAGCATTTTTAGCAAAACTGCTAAAAATGATTAGCTAGGTTAGCTAAGTCACATGGTTAGCATAGTTAGCATGTTAACATGTTAGTTAGCATAGATAGCATAAGTGCTAAAAATGATTAGCTAGGTTAGCTAAGTAACATGGTTAACATAGTTAGCATGCTAGCATGTTAACATGCTAGTTAGCATAGTTAGCATAACTGCTAAAAATGATTAGCTAAGTTAGCTAAGTAATATGGTTAATATAGTTAGCATGCTAACATTGTTAACATGCTAAGTAGCATAGTTAGCATAACTACTAAAATGATAAGCTTGGTTAGCTAAGTCACATGGTTAACATAGTTAGCATGTTATTATTGCTAGCATAGTTAACATGTTTAGCAAAACTGCTAGAAAATGTTAAGTTAGCTAAGGAACATGGTTAGCATGTTAACATTGCTAGCAGAATTAACAATCTTAGCATAACTGCTAGTAAACATTAGAGCCATTCCAACTTTCAGTTATCGTCAAATATCTACCTATACACAGCCATTAAACTATTTGAATGTCAACATTCATTCAACTTCCAGTCTGTCAACAACTTTTAAACTATCTACATTCAGCTTTTAAACAGTCTACTTTTAAACTATCAACTTTTATTAAGCTATGGAACCACCATGTCTATCCTAGCATCACCGTAGTAACCATCTCTGTATTATCTGTTTTAACTATACATGATATTTTACATCACAACTTTAGCATTTTCATGCACTGGTAATTCCTTGGAATTGTATTTCTAGTTATCATAGTTAGTCTTTCTGAGTATGCACGAGTCTCCCTCGTATGAACTCTGACAACAGGTTATGGAGCGTACCTATGTTCCCCGGGTCCTATGTTCCCCGCTATTTGTATGGGACCGGGGAACATAGGACCCTTTTTGTAGAAAAGCGATATCGGTATCAGCAAGCCTAGTTTGATAAGGCAAGCCTAGTTTACAGGGACTGCCAATTAAAATGTGTAAGGGAACATTTTGAATCGTCTTTTTCAAGGAATGAGATCAAAAGGAGCTGAGATAGCAAGGAGATATTGGGAACGTCGTGATGCTGACCCAGACAGAAGAAGAAAGTACCTTGAGAAAGAAAGGGTCAAATGGAAAAAAGACAGAGAGACTGGAAAGAAGAAAGGTGTCAATGAGCTCAGTGAGAGAGAGAAGAGGGCAAAAAGAAAGAAATGGAGAGAGGCAAAAAATCAAGCCAGAGCCAGAAACAGGGCCAGTGCTTTGCTACAGTCAGAGACACCACCCAACTCCCCTGCTGAAACTCCTGAAAATCAGCGTGAGCCAGGGCCCTCCAGGTTAGATCATTGGAAGTTTAGCTGATGAGACTTATTAGAAAGTTTAGATTTATTTGAAGGACAATTATCAACTGTTTATGTCCACATAAAATGACATATAAAGGGTTCAGATGCAAAAGCCTCTAAATGCCACCTACGTCAAAAATGAGTTAAAGATGGTGAATGGATGCTCTCCACACATAGTATACGTTAACCTTCTAACACTGTTCCGGTCAAAAATGACCGATTTAACCATTCCCTGTACCATAAATATAGCATTTTTCATCAGACTGCCTCAAGATCTTATGATATCCTTCACAAAAGGCTTTTTTACACATCAAATTTATGTTGACTACTTTCTTTGAATTTTGAGTGATTTATTCAACGTAGAAACTTTTTGTTGTTTACGGTCAAAAATGACCGCCATAGGAAATGAATGGGAAAGAGTTTAATTTTCATCCAGGAGACAAAAGACATCTCCTTACACACACTCCTACAACTTACCACCAATGTTCCCACACACATGCATGCATGCACACACACACACACACACACACAGACACACATACAGTACACACACGTACACCCACTCACAGACACACACACACACTCAGTACATGTTGTCAGTTCATATTGTCATGTTGCCACATGTACGTGTGAACCACCAATGTTCGCACACATAGGCATTCACACACATACAGAAACACACCCACCCACACACACACAAACAAACACACACACACACATGTGCACGCACTCACACACACACACACACAGTTCCTGTTGTCAGTTCATGTTGTCATGTTGCCACACAGGGGCGCAGCTACCCATTTTTTAAGGGGTATGCAACAACAATATTGGCGCCCCCCCCCCCCCAAAAAAAAAAAAAAAAAAAAAACACAAACACCTAAAGCAAAACAAAAGGCCAATCATTTACACTATTACTGTGCATTGGTGTGTATTGGATATGTTTTTAAAGAAATGCTGCCAATTTTATGTTATACTTGATAAGTATTGATTAATGGTGCATTGTCACTTTAAGAGAGTCTAAACGGTTCTCATAACGTCCTTTTGCCAGCTATTGTTCACAATGGATAAGGCTGATCCAACTCTAGCCTTGTTTGTTTGCACCACATTGACAACGCAATATTAAGTTATTACAAGGAGCCTTCATTGTTAGGATATGGAAACATGTAATGAGTTGCTGCTAGCGTGACATTTCTGTTTGCAGTTGGCCATTAAAAGTGCAGTATGAGCATGGTAGCCACCTAGCTATCTGAATCGAATAGGCTGTTTCAATCGGCATTATGCTTAACAAAAGCTAGTTAGTCTGTTACTGTAACGTTCATATTTGCAAGCCTCCAAGCACAGACGTCATCACTTTAAATCCTACCTGTTGCCTTTCACCGTCCACTTATTTAACTGCTGTTGCATCCCTTGACATGCCATCTCCTTTTCCCTCTTTCTTTTTCTATTTTTAGCCGCCAACAGCTTTTTTTGCTGTATCCATCTTTTTCCATAGACGGCAACTCACTACTCGTAGGCCTACCTGCTCGCTCAGCGCTGACGGCGCCCCCACTCCCTCTTCTATGTCAAAATTATATGATGGAATCTTATGAGATAGGGCGCCTAGTCTAGCCTGTTAGTCCTCTAAAATGTTATAGAACATTGAGAAAATGTTGTAGCCAGCAGTAGCTACATATAGAAAATACCAAATATATTATTTATTTATTTTTCCATCGCTTTGGCGCCCCCATGGTGCTGCGCCCCTATGCGCCGCATATAGCGCATACCCACTTTTTGCGCCACTGTTGCCACATGTGCAGGAAAACCACCAATGTTTGCACACACATGCATGTACACACACAGAAACACTCACACCCACACACACACACACACATTTACACCCACTCTCTCACTCACACACACACACACACACAGTTCATGTTGTCAGTTCAAATAATTTAACTTCAAAACCCACTAAATACCACTCTTTCCTGGTCTGACATTGATTTATAGGCAAAAACCTATAGGAGCCTGATTTTAAATGCTCATTTAAAAGAAAAGTGGTCAGATGGATTTAGAGGGTTTTTGCATCTGAACTCTTCATATTGATAACTAACTTGCTAAAATCGTATAAAAAAATCCTTACAAATATTTTGTGTTTCAGGCAACGGCATCAAGGGGAAAGCATTCGAAGGAGTGCGAAGAGAAAACTGAAAAAAAACAGATTGAAATATTAGAGGCACAGCTCAAAAAAGAGAAAAGTAAAACTGAGAAATATAAGAGGTACCATCGGGCCAAGAAAGAAAGTCCGTCCAAATCACCACGTACAAAAGTCAATGCTTTGTTGGCACGTCAAAAAGTGAATTCACCCATCAAAAGAGCTCTTCTTTTCCATACATCCCTGATTGAAAATATTAGAAGAAAATATGAACATGCAAAAACAAACAGAGAAGCAGCTGATAGCAAAAGTGGTCAGTGGAAACATTCTAAAGAAGTATAAGCTCCAAAAGCATGCCCAGACTGCTTTTGGCTACTCTAAGAAGATAGCAAAGTATCCTGTGGATCTGACCTACCGTGGGAGGAGGTGCGTCAGTCGAAATGACATTAGGAAGAAGGTTACATCATTTTTTCTTCGAGATGATGTTAGTCGAATGACAACTGGCCGCAAACAAACAGTCACACGGCTGAAGAATAAAATGCAAAAGAGGTTGCTTACTGACACAATGAAGAACTTGCATAGGAGGTTTCTCTCTGAGCACATTGGCCACATGTCATACACTTAATACAATGAATATGAAGTTCAATGGAAAATCTCAGCTTTTTTTGGGGGGGATGGGGAAGTCTCAAAGGCACCTTATGGTGATATTGACTCAACTGCAGAAAGAAACAGCGCAGAGACGACGCGCGGCAAGCTTCTGAGGGGCCAAACAAGTCGTATGCGTTCCTGGCTCAACTGCAGAAAGAAACAGCGCAGAGAACGCGCGGCAAGCTTCTGAGGGGCCAAACAAGTCGTATGCGTTCCTGGCAAGCGACAGGGAGGTGGAACCAGCCAAGGCCTATCAGCTAGGCCGCGGTGTCAATGAGAAAGGACTGATGGTGGATACAGGGGCGACTTCACACATCATTACGGATATTGCAAAGTTCAAAAGATTCGACGAAAGTTTCCAGTCCGAGACACACTGCGTAGAGTTGGCTGACGGCACGAGGAGCAACGGAATCGCCGAGCACAGGAGATGCGGATGTGTGCTTGATCGACAGCGGAGGACGACGCCACAACGCGACGCTGAAGCAAGCGTTGTACATTCCTTCATACCCGCAGGACATCTTTTCTGTGAAGGCCGCTACAGCGAGCGGAGCCACTGTGATCTTCAGGGAGAAGGAAAGTGTGCTACAGGACAGAGACGGTGCTGAATTCCACATTCACGAACATAACAGACTTTACTACTTACAGACTGTAAATGGTGAGTGTGATGATCAATGCAATGGGTGTTATGACATGCATACATGGCACGAGATTTTAGGCCATTGTAATTACGATGATGTGCAAAAATTGCAGAATGTAGTTGATGGCATAACAATTAAGGGAAAGGTGAACAAGTCTCTCTTACGTTGTGATGTGTGCACTTAGGGGAAATTCATTCAGACTAGGAACAGAGAGCCTGATGCAAGAGCCAAAGCAGCTCTACAGTTAGTACACACAGATCTAGCAGGGCCTATAGACCCAGAATCCAGAGATGGGTATAGGTGGGTTGTATCATTCACTGATGACTATTCCAGTGCAGTGTTCGTGTATTTTCTAAAACATAAGAGTGACACAGTGCAAGCGACTGAGAAATTTCTAGCTGACACAGCCCCATATGGGAGAATTAAATGTATCAGGTCTGACAATGGTACAGAGTTCATGGGAAGAAATTACCAGTCACTACTCAGCAGAAATGGGATTAGGCACGAGACCTCAGCACCATATTCCCCACACCAGAATGGTACTGCCGAGCGAAATTGGAGAACCTTATTCGACATGGCTAGGTGTATGCTTATTGAGAGTGAGCTACCTAAGGTGTTATGGACCTATGCGGTACAGACTGCAGCTGTAGTGAGGAACAGATGCTTTAATAACCGCACAAAGCAGACACCCATGCTGACGGGGAAGCAACCTAATGTCTCTAGGATGCAGAAGTTTGGGTCAGAGTGTTACACTTACAAACAAGACAAAAGAAAGCTTGACTCAAGGTGTGAGAAAGGGATCTTTGTTGGATACGACAAAAATAGTCCAGCTTACATTACTATCCCGACAGCAGAAAAATTCAGAGGCACAGATTAGTGAAGTTTGTTCCTATGACGGGAGTAGAACAACAAACACAGACTGACGTGTGTTGCCTGACGCATGATGACGATGACTTTGATATTCAGGAAAGAGCTAACAGAGCCAGACAGGGTACTGATGTTGGTGCAGGACGCACTGAGAACCAAAGTCCAGTAACAGAACCTAAATCGATAATTAAGGCTACTTTCACAAACTCTTAGTCAGCTGTCCTCTGATTTACCAATATCTAGGCGATATTTGTAACATTTATTTTGTATTTGGCCCGTTATGAAATCATGTGGAACAATTTAAACGCATTGTAAAACTTAAAGCCCAAATTTGGATACATCCATGTATGTCGAACTTTACTGCAAATTCAAAACTGGATTACTCTGGAACCGCTAACTGTACAGGGGACTGCTTTACACCTTTGTGTTCGGTAAGGTCTCCTGTTTATTCTGATATGGTTTGTCATGTGTTTGTCATGTGTTAAAAGAAGGGTTCGTAAAGTATTCCACCGAGATGAATGGGTAGGGAGATCATGGGACGCAAAACCTTCAGTAGAATGTATGATTAAATTGAATTATATTATTTACTTTTCTCACGAACCGTTCAACACAGCAATTATCGGCTAACATTGTTTAAAAGCTGAGAAAAAGCTCTTTCATGTGATAGCCTACTTGTGATGTCTGTGTGATGAATAGGCTACTTCACGAGTAGTTCAACTGAGAATGGGTGAATTTGGACACACTTTCTTTTTTGCGCTGTCACTTTCTCCCCCGCGTAAAAGACTAAATTAATTTGCACTGTGAATGCTAAGATAATTTTGACAGGCCACAGGCTAAATAAAAATCGCTATTAGTAGGACGCAAAGCAGAATATTGAAAGAAGGGGGCACCAAGGCCACCGTGGCCTGTAAACCTCTGATTTTCAAAGGGGCCTCACGGCCAACCCAAGGGGCTACCGTGAAATTCCTACCCTGGTTACAAGCGTACAGTGATGCGGATTGGGCAGGTGACAAAACAGACAGGAGAAGCACTACAGGTTATTATGACCGCCGCGCAGCGAAGCGGCGGTCATATAGGTTTAGTCAGATTTTTTTTTTTTCTTTTCTTTTTCGCATGCCCAAACTTGGTGGGCATGTAACCCCACATGGATAGCATGGAACCATCGTTTTTCGTTTTGATCTGTAGCCCCCCCCCCCCCCTCCTGTTTATTCTGATATGGTTTGTCATGTGTTTGTCATGTGTTAAAAGAAGGGTTCGTAAAGTATTCCACCGAGATGAATGGGTAGGGAGATCATGGGACGCAAAACCTTCAGTAGAATGTATGATTAAATTGAATTATATTATTTACTTTTTGAATTATATTATTTACCCCCCCCCCCCCCCCGCTGGACTGGACCCCCGAAAGGAGGGTAGGGCAGACACAGTTTTCTGTGAATATCTCGAGAACCGTAGGGTTTAGGAGGACCATTTTTTTTGTATGTTGATCTCAAGGGGCCATGTCAACCCATTCCATAACCACTCATTTCATGTATAGCGCCACCTAGTTAAACACAAAAAAGTAAAAATGAGGTGTTGTAATCGCAGGTATCTGTGACCTAACATAGTCAAAACTGCACGAAATTGGAAGTGTAGGATCATTATGACACCCTCTGTATGCACGCCAAGTTTCGTGGAATTCCGTTCATGGGGGGCCACACAATAAATTAATTTATGTTACTATACACCAACTGGCCTGTAGGTGGCCGGAGACAGTTTTCTGTGAATATCTCGAGAACCGTAGGGCCTAGGAGGTCCACCTTTTTTATGTATGTTGGTCTTAAGGGGGCATGTCAACCCATCCCATTACCACTTATTTCATGTATAGCGCCACCTAGTTAAAAATTAAAAAGCAAAAAAGTAGGTGTTTTCATCACAATATCTCTGGCTGACAAGGTCAAAACTGCACGAAATTAAAAGTGTAGGATCATTATGACACCCTCCGTATGCATGCCAAGTTTTGTGTACTTTCGTTCATGGGGGGCCTTACAATAAAATAATGTATGTGTACATTTAGTGACGTACACCAACAAGGATTCCCGGGACACTGAAAGACCGGGGTACACAAAACTTGGTGGGCATGTAACCCCACATGGATAGCATGGAACCGTCGTTTTTCGTTTTGATCTGTAGCCCCCCCGCTGGACTGGACCCCCGAAAGGAGGGTAGGGCAGACACAGTTCTCTGTGAATATCTTGAGAACTGTAGGGACTAGGATGACCATTTTTTTCCGTATGTTTGCCTCCAGGGGTCATGTTAACCCATTTCATGTACACACATGTGCACAAACAGATACACACACACACACACATACATTCACAGTAATCATACGTATGACACATACACACACAGTAGACATATGTACGCTTGCACAGGCACATATGCAGGCACACACACAAGCACGCACGCACACGCACACACACACACACACACACACACACACACACACACATAACATAAACATGTACATGCACACATGCACACAATTCAAGAATTTCTCAGAATTATGAACAGGCAAGATGGAGGTGGAGTTGTATAAAATGAATTTTACATGTGAAATCTATGAACTAATCATGTTTTGGTACTTGTTGTCTAGCAGATATCAGTGAGAATTGAGTGTGGATAATGCAATTTAGTGAGACAGTTAGAATCATATAGGCCTTTCAGCGTGATTTATTTTTGTGGAAAAAATGTGCTGGACTGGGCGGCGGTCATATTTTGTACCGCTCTGCGGTACATCTAGTTGTATGAGTCTTAATAAGGATGGACCTCTAGTTTCATGGAAAACCAAAAAGCAGCCCACTGTTGCTTTGTCTACCTGTGAAGCATAATCAGGGTATCTGCACATTTTTCAAGTGCAAATTTAAAGACTTTTAAGACCTTTTCAAGACCTCTAAATGGAAAAATTAAGACTATATACCACGGCAAAAAAGATAAATACGACAACTAAAAAATGTTTTATGTAATAGTTTTTATTACTAACTTTCGCACACATTTAGTGAACAACAGGGTGCATTAATGTCAACTGTTAGACATGCAAACATGCAAACTGCTTAGTTAATCCAAGTCTTGTGTTTTGGTTCTGCAGTTGCCACTAGCAGCAAGGAGAAAACTGAGTTACTGGAGCAAACACCTTGAAACATTTCAAAAATGAAGCAATAAACGGCAAATAGTACCAGCTGACCAACCACAGCTGGCATCATCTGAGAAATTAAAACTGTATAAGACGAGCCCTAGAGAGCCCCCCCCCCCCCCCCCCCCCCGGCACCTCAAATCACCTTAGAATGTACACCTCAAAGTACATAAATAACATAAAATATCCACTGCAAATAGAAACAAAATAAGTTACAAAATCAGTATAAAAAATTATAAAGATAAAAAAAAATAACAGAGTGCCATTTAAAAAATAACAAATAAGATTGAAGTGTTACATTTTTTTGAGCTCAGAGAGTTTGTCCTCAATTTGTCCATTTACTCCCTTCAATTCCTCCTGCTTTTCTTTGGCCCGTCTTCTCATTGTGTTAGACTTTGTAATCAGTGTGGCCATTTTGGAGCCTGCAGAATTTTCTGCCTGTTCTGCCATTCGATCTGCGTCACTTTCAAGTGACTTACACACCTCCTCAATGGACCTTTTCTTTTTCTTCAGCCCTTCCAGATCGTCTTCAATGTTTTTCCTCTTCTTGGACTGTTCCTCTTTTTCCTTTTTACGTCTTTCCTCCTCTAAGTGCTCCCTGTAGCGACTGCGTGCCGAAGCACAGTAACTGATGAGCTCCTTGGTCAGAGGCACCTTCGCTACCCCCCCACAAACTTTAACATGATCACAAATCAGCCTCTGGGTGATCACTGTGTCCTCTGCCATATTACATGTTTCCACCTCTTTATTGGTGGAAAACCCCCGCTCAACTTCTGCCTGTCCATGGGACAGAAGAAGAAGTGACTGACAAAATGTCCAGAGTTCTGGGTAGGACTGAAGATACTGCCGCAAAAATACATCCACTCTGGACTTGTCCGAGGGCCTGAAGGACATGAATTCCACAGCTTTGGCCTCATTGAAAAGGACCTTTTCAAATTGCTGTGCAATCACATCACCTGTAATAATGCACAAACAAATATTTTCAGTACATTTGAAGAAAAGTATATGATAAACAGCATCACAATATTAAAAGGCAAAGTTATTTTTCTTGTTAAAACAGTAACTGTCCCATTGTATCAGAAATTAACCATAATTATGACCGCCGCTAGCGAAGCTAGCGAAGCGGTCATATAGGGATTGTCAAAGTTTTTTTTTTTTTTTTTTTTTTTTTTTTTTCCCGTCATCTACTTCCTGAAATTTTGGTCAACGATACCCGGGGCACCGAAACACCAGGGCACATGAAATTTGGTGGGTATGTAGCCCCACTAGACTTTTACGGAAAAATTTCGTTTGGTCCCCGGGGGCCACTCCCCCTCCGCGCTGGGCCCCCCGAAACCCAAAAAATGCAGTTTTTCCTCAATAACTACCTGAACCGTGGCACCGAGGATGAAGAAATTTTTATGGTATGTTGGTCTCAAGGGCCCACATCAACTTAGCCCATAATCACTCATTTGTGATTTGCACCCCCCCGGTAAAAAATGAAAATGCAATATCATTCTGCTTTAATCGCCCCTCTCTTCAGTAAAGACGTTCAGAACTGCACCAAATTTTATGTGTATGATTAACCTGACATTCTCTGGGGGTATGCCAAGTTTCGTAGAATTTCATCCATGGGGGGGTCTAAAAAATTAAGTTATGTGTACATTTAGTGACTCTACACTCATTGGCCTGTAGATGGTGGTGCACACATATACACATGCACACACACACACAGGCACCCACATACTATCGGTATTAGAACGGCCGATACATAATTACAAATTCAGTAGGATTAAAAGAAAGCCAAAATAAATATTCATCATCATCATCATGGCTGCATTTCCAGTATTGGCGATAAGTAGTCGTTTGTCCACTAGATGGCGCATCGTTGCAGTGAGACGTAATTTTGTTGGAAGTTAATCTTAAATGGGTTGGAAAGACACTATGCTTCCTACAAGGACAAGACTGTAGGCTACAGTAGTTTACCGCAGAGAACGTCTAAGGGTAGGATGATTTCTGCATGACATGTAATTCCCATTTCCTCTTGAAGCCGAAATAAATCTGAGAATGTTTATCGGACATGCTTGTTTTTTACTGCAGGTAGGCTACGTTAATCCTATCAATAGCAGAACGTAGGTAAAATAATGTTACCGTTAGCATGGTTGAGTGATGGAGGCCAATTTGATTATTGATGTATTTGTAGAAAACCATAAATGCGTTTTTAAGCTACCAAGCAAATCGATAACAGCACTAATTGTATCTTTCGACTGTCATCTCATTTGCTTATGACCATAACCTAGGCTACTAACAGGAGCTAAGTGAGTTAGCCACAACACGTTCGCTACGTGATGGTTTTTTAATGGAAAATATATAGGCTACCTGAAAGATAACCTGTCTATGATCCCGTGATGATCTACAATCTCCATTTAAACCAGATGTTTTAGAGCGCACGTTGAGATGTATTCAGGGCAGGGCTGTACCTACACATATTTGTTGCACGTGCTACAAAAATCATTCTTTGCGATGAATTTGATTTAGTACCAACGTTACAAGGGTCAGATACAGTTTTGCCTATGGCTATTCCGTGAGACTGAGGCGCTTTTTGCTTGTTCGAAGTGCGTGTTTAGGGTGTGAGAGGGGAGTCGATGTGCTTTGATTCCAGCTTGGTAGTTGTAGTCTATGCGATTAAAAAACACGTGTGTGTGAAGTATCCAAACAATGATAACGCTTTCATTATGGCTGCTTTAGCCACAGACCTTGAGCTACTGTACAGTGTGATGGGTTCCATTTAGAAGTGTCCACTTCATTCGCCCTTTCCGTGATTCACAGCTACATGAAATGTATTACTACTGATATGCAAAACTATTAACTTTTTCGCCAAGAGGTGGCAGCTTGATACTGTAAGGTGTAAGCCATTGGTTCCAACGGAGATTTTATTTGGGTCGCCAGCATAGCCTAGCGACAATTTGTGTTGTGTAATAGGCCTAGCATAGGGCCTACCTTATATAGCTTATAGTTTGTTAACAGTCACGGTTTTGTCATAACTCCCTCTATGCATTTTTGCATTTAGAATAGCTCTAAAACCGGGGGGCGAACACGTCGCAGGGGGGGCGCCAGTGCGTGGATATCTCAATCGCAAAATTAAACAATATTTCTATCGGGCGCCTACCATGGACTAGGCTGGGTGAAAATCAAAAGATTGCGTCAAAAGATTGAGCTTAACCATTGACCTCATGGTTGCAAAATGCAAGGGAACATGAATCAGCATATTATTTGCACAAACAATAACGGAGAGTAGCTCTTCAACTTTGCCCGTTAAAATGTGTATGAACAGTCTCGCAACGCATTTCATGAAGGCCCTTTGGACATGTCAGTTATTTGCACCACTGGGAAAAACGGCATTTTGTTTTAGACTACTGGTATTTCATTTGTGCATTGACAATAAAGCTGAATATCATTTGAACTAGATGACTAAACTTATGCATATGTAGAAGAAGAAACATTCACAAAAATCCATGACATGACCTCTCTTCTTGATAGCTGTTGAAAACTGCATGGAACTGACAGGGATTGTTTTGTTTAATAATAAATAAATAAATACATTATGCTGCTACCTTCTGCTTTTCCCAAATACAATGTAGCCTACAGGTGTACCTTTCATCAGTCCAGTTGCAATGGATGGACTGTGATGAACTGCCCTACTTGTGATTGTTTAGAGATTTTAAAGGTTTTATAACAATGTTACAGATTTTTTGGCCCAGAAACAAATCTATTCACCTTTGCAGCGCCAGTAGGCTACTTTGTGTGCGGAATGTGTGCAAACACACATTTCAAACAAGCATACACAAAAGTTTCAAGAGTGGGGAATGGAGTAGAAGATGGAGACAAATTCATTAATATGATTTATTTTCGCGGAATGGATGTGCAGGACTGAGCGGCGGTCATATTTTGTACCGCTACGCGGTACATCTAGTTTGAAGTCAGTGTACAGCATATCAAGTATCTCTGATCACTGAAATCACAACCTGAATATGTTGACCTAATACACCCTTTTAAACCATGTACTAGTGGTGATGTGTTAATGTTCATACCACGATGTCCATACAAATGAGAGGAGGTGTCATATTAAGATAACAATCTATTCCATTCCATTCTATTCTTATTCCTATCATTTACCAGCAGATATTCCGCCTGACAGTTGTTTGTCTTGCACAAACTTCTCAATGAGGCGCTTCATTTTCTGAAGGCACTCATCGGGGTTGGTGCACATTTTGCCTGGATCGATCCAAGCACGTCATATTGTGGACAATGGCGTACTTCAGGGGGCACTTATCAAGGGCCTTCTTGCACATACTTGAAAGTGCATTCTGGCAGTCTTTCTTAAACTGCAGGACACCAAGCTCGCTTACACTGCTTTTGGCCCCTGCTTTTGTGAGTTCCTGACAAAGAAAGATAGTTTGTCAAATCTCCAACATTTCTCTAGATGCTCAGCAGTACGTTAGCATGAACTCAACTGTCCAGATTAAACTATTTGCAAGACATTCTAAACACAGCTATAAAGCATTCTCAATTAGCCTGACATCTTTGACTTGACCTCACATTTCCCTGTCATACATCCGAAGATGAGTCATTTCTCTGAATGGTTAATGGACTGAATATACTGGATGTCCCACCTTGATGATAGCTGTTGCACCCATGCCTATATCGACATCCTTCGGACTAAGCCAAAGCTTCTGGTCGGTGACTTCCAGTCTCACCAGCTTATAAGGAGTACTTGGCAGTGCTTCTCGCTTAATGAATCGTTTCAGAAGACTCTAAAAATAATAATTAAAGTTAAACCTGTCCTGTGTCCTGACCATATAAGTGTGTTGTGTATTTTACGATGGATAATTACCCTGATCAAATCCTCCAGATCTTTCCACAAGAACGGCATCATTGGAGCATCTGTCTGGTATTTCTCCAAAAACGGCTGGAAAGCTCTCGATAAAGCCATAAAGAAATGGAGCTTGCCCTGCAAAAGAGCCTCAGAGAGGGTGTCAAATGATGATGTCCCTGGGTTCTTCACCTTCTTTGCCTTCACCTGGTCCACAAACTTCTCAATGGAGGGCCAAATTTCTAATGCTCTTTGCACAGTTGACAAGTTCTCAAGCCACCGATGACCGCAGAAGGGTAAGGGGAATGTTGTTGAGGATGTTGATAATGTGAAATCCTCTCTCCTGGCTGGGGCATTGTGAAAGAGATAGTGCAGAGATTTAAGTACCTTCTCTACCTGCCACACCTCAAATCCACTCTTGAAAGCGTTATGGAGGGTATGTAGACCACAACTTCCAACAATTTCGAGTTGAACCCCCCCAAATTGTACGGCATGCTCCTGCTGTAGGAGGTTCACAAATTTCCAATTTACAGAGGGTCCATCCATTGACAAAGAGATCATCTTCCTCAAGTTGAGGTCTTTGGTACACTCCTGAAATCACGAAAAATAAAAGTACAATATAAATAAAACCGCTTTAACAACTTTAACTTTAACAATAATCGCTTTAACAACTTTAACTTTAATTTGAACAATAACCACTATGTTATTTTATTAATGTTTTTATTTATGTGTTTACAGATATGGTTTATAACAATATATTAGCATATGTTAGTACAGGAGAATTGCTATCTTAAGATAGGCTAACATGTCTTGCCCATAATCTATGTGATATGCTTTTGTGTCAAAATGACTTGAGATTCTTAAAATAAAAGTATGATTGTTATAAACGAACCATTTTACTTATTTGCAGGATACTACTGGCTTACTTCCAGGGCAAGTGTAATTTCCCTTTCATCCACTAGATATTACACTTCCACAAATTCATTGCAAGGAAAATGCTTGATTACAGCGGGAATTTTTTTCTACACTAAGAATGAATTCAAGACAAACATTCAGTAGTAAAGAGCATGGTACATATACAAAAACACTGTGTCTACGCAAAGGTCATTTTGGTTAGTGGTAGGATAGGAGAGGAATGGCTTACCTTAAAATGTTCCAGCAAATCCTCTGCTGTAGAATGGCCCATGAATTGAGACCCAAGATAACGGGATTGAACGTGATGAGTGCCAGTCTCGTCAGTTACCCAATGTCTGACATGCAGGTCCAACTGTTTACTTTTTGTTGCTCTGTTCATACTTTCGTCAAACATGATGACAAAGTCTCCTTGGTTTATCCGTGCCACAAGCTCCTTTTTCACATATGGAGCAATGCCAAATCGCGCAAGATAGGCCGTCTTGTCTCTGCCACAACTAAAAGCGCTCGCACACTCGGAGTCCGGGAACATCGCCTGGAAGACGGTGTGAATCTCATCGTTTGACGAGTAAGATTGGTGGCGGCTAACTGTGCGTAAAACCCAAAGCACTTCTGCCTTTAACGTGGCTGTGTTAGAGAACGTACTGAAGGCAGAGGTAGACGCACTGGAGGTAGACGCTATAGGCCTACCAGTAGCAGATGTAGTTGGCTGAGCACTGGGTGATGGTGTTGTAAATATTTGAATAGATAAACTACCCGACTGATCCACAATGTAGCGCTTGTGTTTCTCGCTTTTCGCGTGGGAATCTAAGGCTGTTTGACCCATTGTCCCCAACTGTATATTTTTTTTGCAGAGATCACATCGGGCCTCCTTCTTGTTGTCAGTTTTCTTCAACCAACCCTTATATTTACCATCCTCCAACCACTTATCGTTAAACAGACATTTGCCCATAATTTCACTAAGCTACTGTAACTGGCTTACCAACTTTCTCCCGCCCGCTGTACCGTTCTGACTGCAACTACTACACTCCTCTAGTTCTTGATCTACGGAATGCCAAAAGGTAGCCTACGCTGGTCACTTATAAAATTGCGGTTGAATAAATACACAAAACCGGATGGAGACATTTCACTCGCTCGGTCCCATACGAAATTTAATACCTCCCTTTCGAAAATTCAAGACATTCCAGGTTATTTAAGACTTTTTTAGGCCTTAAAAACCGAAAATTATATTTAAGACTTTTTAAGACTTTTTAAGGATCCGCGGGAACCCTGATAATACATGGCATTAGCTGCAACTGTGCAGGAGTGTATGTATCTTGTTCAACTGTTGGAAGGTATTGATGGATGTCAATGCATGCCACCAAAAGTGTACGAGGACAACCAGGGCACAATTGCTTTAGCGAGGAATCCTGTAAATAGACAGAGATGCAAGCATGTTGACATAAAATATCATTTTGTGAGGTCAACTGTGAATGATGGAAAAGTGAGTCTGGAATATTGCCCAACCGATGAAATGATTGCAGATGTAATGACAAAGCCTGCAACAAAACTGAAGTTGATGAAGTTTGATAAGTTTATGTTTGGAGAATAAATGTATTGTTTAGCCTAGACGGCACACAGTTGAAATTAATGTTTTCAGTTATTAAGCTAACAATGTGAGTGCAAGTGGGGGTGTTGACATGTATAAAAAGAAATAAGTATGCCCTCAATTGTATTATAAAATAACTTTTATTTGTGGTTAAGAATGCTAGTGGGTAAGAGCCAATGGTATACTTTAGTAAGGGCACGTGATACGTAAGTATAAAACTGTGCGCAACAATAAACACTTTCTCTTTTGCTGAACTTCCCACAACGTGTGTGTCGAGTGCAGTTCTTCCGTCAAGGTGGTTATAGTTTATTATCATATCTTTCTGAGTATGCACGAGTCTCCCTCGTTTGAACAATGACAACAGTAAGGTAGACAGGTGATGTGGTTAAAACAATGAAAATCCTAGGCCTACCGCAGACATAGTGAACTATAAACGGCAGAAGTGTAAATCCAATGTCACATGCCTATTATTTGTTTTATTAGCCTACCTTATTACCGTATTTATTATTAACGTAACAGGGCTGTCGGTTGTAATCGGTTGTAGGTCTAATGTATGCAGACTCATTTTCTGCTAGTGACAAAACAAACTGCTTATAGCCTATTTTATTTGATTTTTGAGAGTTTTATTATTTGGACACACGTGCACCCGCAGTTGCATGTCGCCACCGTTTCAGGCTTTATAAATATGTAGCTTGTAGCCTGTAGTGCTCAGGCCGATAAGGAGGGTGGGGCGCAGACTGTTTATGAATTATAGTTTTTCCCCCATATGCAGCGCTCAGATTACTGTTGCATCTTGTTTGTGGAAAATATTTCATGTCAACAATTTGACACATGTTGATACGTATCCTTGCGTATTTTAAGTGGGTAGGCTACAATATTGTTGCTTTTTAAGTGAGTATACGGCGTAGTCTTGCGTATCACGTAGTGTAGACTAGGCTACACCACTGGGGAAAACACCTGTTCACCAAGTCATGATGGTAAGCTATTGCGCGACATATCAGCAATTTGTGATGTTTACTGAGTAGGCTTATAGGTTATCTTATAGGTTGTCATGTATGAAAACTAGTATTGCCCTGGCAATACTGGTGAAGGCGGCCATGGCTTTACCCACGTTTTCATTTTAAAATAAGCTACAGTAGGCTAGTTATGAACTGCTGGAGTTTTATTTGTAACAAACAAATAGACATTGCATTCATTCAAGCCACATACACCTGAACGGTTTATAGAATAAAATGAAATGTATACGAATAAAAATAAATGTAGGCTATTTCAAGTAGACATATTATAAAATAGCATATTATTGTTTCAATATGCCTCAAATATTAGGTAAGCTACATCAAATCATGAAAATATATTCAAACAGTTCAAGTTACACCTGTCCTGAGCTGTCACATCTCCAACCCAATAATGTTGAAAAAGTAATCAATCAATCAAACGCTGTCGCCGACGTCAATGCCAAACTTTGACAAGCGCGAAAGCGCAATGGGTTTTAGGAGGGTTTAGGACCGTCAATGCTATATCATATTATACATGCCTAACATGTGAAGTAAGCCACTTTTTTTTTCACTTTTTTTTTCACTTTTTTTTTTCACTTTTTTTTTTCACTTTTTTTTTTCAAATTTTTTTTTGCTGGCAGTTAACTAGGCCTACTTACTGTTGTTAGTAGCCTACTAGGCTGTAACGTATGGAACAGGGACGTGTTTAAGAGGGAGGGAGAAAAAGAGGCGCTTACTTTAGGTTACATTGGCAACATTTCGCTAGCATATCAAGATTAAACATTATTTTATGTTTTGGTATAAACGTAGAGCCTTCCATATTTGCAAGTTAGCCTACCTCAGTCTGTCTCATATGATCGGGCACTTGCTGTTGGTCTGTCGCGTCACTTGGTAACAATGACAGGTTCGCTCGTGTGACGCATGCAACAAAGCAGATTTTCTAAAATCGTAAAGTTAACTCCTTAATATAATGAAAACATTAAAAGTCAAGTCATTTCAAGTCATTTGTCTCAAGTCTAAGTCAAGTCTCAAGTCATGAATAGCCAGTCAAAGTCAAGTCAAGTCTTTTATACATGTTGATTAAGCAAGTCGTCCTAAAAAACGTGTGACTCGAGTCCCCCATGTCTGCTAAACATCTTTCTTAAACTGCTGTTCCATGTCCCAAACTCTTAAATTATAGTATAAACAGATTAATGAGGAGAAAATTAAATTGAAACAGTGATGTACAGTATCGCTTGACCATCCATTTGGGTCCAGACCAAAGCAGAGTGTGTGCAGACTGGTATGTCTTATGACCTGGGACCTGGGCCAGCTTCCCTGTGATGGACCTGGACCAAATTTCTTATGATGAGCCTGGACCAACATCCCTGCGATGGACCTGGACCAACTTCCCTGTGATGGACCTGGACCAGCTTCACTGTGATGGACCTGGGTCAACTTCCTTATGATGGACCTGGACCAACTTCCCTGTGATGGACATGAAGCAACTTCTCTGTGATGGGCCTGGACCTGGGCCCAGTTCCCCGAAAGCATCTTAAGCCTAAGAGCGTCGTAAAGTCCCTCTTACGAACGTCTTAAGATTTGCCGACTGTTTCCCGAAACCATCGTAGCTTAAGAGCGTCGTGAAAACACTCGTAGATCTACGAGTGCTCCAGAGTACTCGTTACCGGCTAAGAGCGTCTTAACAGTAAGCTACTTCTCACTGAGGTCACCAACAGGACATACAGAGGAATTACAACTTAGAATACATAATCCAATTTACGTTCCCATTCTTTATTGTGTTTACCTGTGATTAATCAGATTTTAGCGTGCAAAATAGCATAGCCTACATTTAATGGTCATAATAATGTGATGACAAGGGGACAAAAATGCAATCAAACGAGACGTTGCCAGAATAGTTTGACATTATCTTTGCTAAGTGAAGGCTATATTTTATTAGGCCTATGAGGTAAAAAAGCAGAGAAAGCAACATGTGGTTTAGTCTGTGCATCAAAATCTAAGCCTAGGCCTACACATTTCCTCACTTTCTTACTTGACTTCTTTCTTATCTTCAAACGTGTTCTTAAGTGACACCGCGAAAAAATATTGCATGGTGCAACAATCTAATCTTAAAATAATTACAATTATTTATGTCTGTGTTGTGGTATATAACCTACTTGGGATGCTTACATGCAGATGTCAAAGTGTTTCTATTTTCGTATTGATGTGAATTAATGTGTAGATCCGAAGTTTAAATGGTAGGCCTATAGCTGTGACGTGCAGTCACCTGACATCACCGTCAAATTAGAGGATATTTCAGAACTATTAATGTGGACAGATCCCCTTAAGAGCATCTTAGGAGCAGTGCACGCGCGTTCACGCTAAGAGCATGTTCGGGAAACAGTCGGAAAAACCAAACGAACGATCGTAAGATGAATCGTAGAAAACCCTCTTAAGAGCGTGTCTCCGTCGTTATCGGGAAACTGGGCCCAGCTTCACTGTGATGGACCTGGACCAACTTGCTTATGATGGACCATGACCAACTTCCCTGTGATGTACAGGGACAAACTTCCCTATAATAGGCATGGAATAAACAAAGCAGACAAAAATATTTTGCAGATTATTGTATAAAGGTTTAAACATGGCAAGTTTCTCAGAAATGTAGCAAAAAAGAAAAACAGTCTAACGACAACTGACAGATTTGTATTGCCTATTAGCAGGGTTGGGTCAGATTACTTTGAAATGTAATCCATTACTGACTACAAATTACATGGCAATTTTTGTAATCAGTAACGTAATCAGTTGGATTACCAAAAACATACGTAACGTAACGTAATCTGATTACTTCAGGATTACTTCAATAAATGGGTCATTCTTCAATTAGGGGAACTTTTATGTCCCCAGGTTATAAATTCATGTTAGAAATACTATATTACAAAATAAATAGTTTAGTTATTTCAAATAATGTTTATTGCACCACCAAAAAAAGTAATACACTAAAATCTTTATGATTTATATTTTTAAAACTGTTTTTAACACCAATATTTGGCTACTTAGGCCTTGTCCCCAACCCAGACTTTCAAACTTTTCTGCTCTTAAAATGTGATTAAATGTTATCATTTCATTAAAAAATCACAACATATGTTTAAATAGTAACTTAAAAATGCATTTTATGCATTATTTTGGTTCACATCTATACAATTTGTGAATATTTTTAACATTTTAGTATTGTCCCCCAACAATACTTATTCAGCGTCATTACCATAAATGCTGTTGCAGCAATATTTTTATGAAAAAAATGAAATATTCACATTATTTATGTGTATTTAAAGTTCATGTTGTACTAGCTGATGAATGATGTTAGCAAATCCATGACCTAGCATCTTTTTTCCTGAAATAAGATGAAAAATGTCATTACCGCAACCGTCATTACCAACACAAAACTTGTCGTGATGGTGATGGCGGTAATGACAGGTGATGGCGGTAATAACAAATTTTCTGTTTCACCATCTATATTTTATCATCTGTTTAGAAATTAAGCTAAAGAAGCCTAATGGTGTGATGTTGCAATGAAACTCAAGTGAGATACCTTACTTCCTAAAACTAATTTATTTTTTCAACCAGCATGACTCCCAAGACATTAGCAGAAAGGTCTAGAGAATACAGGGGAAAAGTATAGGAAGACCTCTTTTTTCTGTCAGTCAAGGAACAATAATAAATGCTAGGCCTACAAATATTTTATGCAAATATTTAACCTTATACTGACTTAACCTTAACTTTTACAGATGTCCACACTAGCACACATTTAACATTGGAAGTATACCTAAGAATTGTCAATGACCAGTTGCCATGAAACATTTATTTGTATCTTCCTAGGGATGCAGATTAAACAACAAAAAGAAAAAAAAAACATAAATAATCCATATTTCAAGGAGGTTTCATTTTAGGCCTGAAATATGCATTGTTAAACCATGCCATCTTTTTCCTACCAGTAATAATCTCAATATAGTTATGGTCTGTATTTTCATATTTTCTGCTGTTTTACGCCTTTGTTTCATGTGATTCTCTAGACTTTTTTTAGAGGTTTCTGGTTTAGTTTTGTCCCTATTTTTGTCTATTCAAACATTCCCATTTTTTCATTGCTTGTCATTACCAAAACACTATGTCATTACCAGAACAGCAAGTCATTACCGCCACGCTATTTAATTTACAGTAAAAATACTTTAAAAATAGCTTTATCGTCAATATTGAGCTGCTACATGAAAAGCTTAATGAAATACTTATCCACATATTCAAAGAAAAAATATCTAAAACTACTTTTCCAGAAATTAAACAAAAGTATACTTTGTTGAACACAGAAAATCACATTTTGATGGTGAGAATATCAAAATATATGTAATTTGCTGAATGTGAACATTTTGAATTTATACTTATTGTTGATGGTTAACAATGTTTACAACATGAATGAGTTTAAATTATCTCCTTGTTAGATCATTTTATTTAATTTTTTAAGTTTTTGATGTTGTGATGGGAATGACATTTTGTAATGCCAGTTGGCAAATAAATATAAATTATTTTAAATATATTTAAACTCGGTTGTGGCCAGCATTATACCTTCATATTAAAGTATGTAAGCATTGTAAACTGATTATTTGTCCATATTATTTATGCTGGTCTCTAGACCTTATTATTGCACTGTTGGACTAATGCTGGACTACTTGTTGCACCTTCACCATGACACTCACTCTCTGAGCACCTTACCGTGCACACTTAACTTAAGGACTATTGTTGGACTACTTTTTGCACCTTCACCAGGACACTTACTCTCTTGAGCACCTTACCATGCACACATAACTAAGGGACTACTGTTGGACTACTTTTTTGGCACCTTCACCAGGACACTCACTCTCTTGAGCACCTTACCATACACACAGAACTACTGTTGGACTACTTTGCACCTTCACCAGGATACTCACTCTCTTGAGCACCTCACTTTGCACACAGAACTACAGGCCCTGTCATTACAAGCGTCTCATACTTGACCACCCTTAAGCACACTGTTTTTCTACATTTAATTTATATAGTATTTTTAGTTTTGTTAGCTTTTCTTATCTCCTACTGTCTCTATTGTACAGTGGAGTTTGGTTATATGTTTATACTTATACTTATATTTACCATTTGCTGTAAGTGCATGTTGTGTGTGATGTCTGTATGCTACTGAGACCCCCTGAATTTTCCCTTGGGGATCAATAAAGTATTTATCTATCTATCTATCTATCATTGTCTTGGCATAATTTAAACCACATTTTTCCTGATTTTATCATTTAAAATTTGAGATGGCAAAATTGCCCCCAATTGAAGAATCACCCCATTAAGTAAAAGACACCACCACAGAATTGATGAAAGAATTCTCATTCTATTTTTCTCAGCTCTTCTCCAAACATGCACAACTCAGCTTAACCTTTATAAGGGCACACCTGGACAAAGAATTTAGCTTTCGCTGGATTTTTGTGACCCAGGGACATGGCCTGAGATTGGCATAAAAAAGGGAAGCATTCAACCCAAATGACACCATGTCCATTTCAATTGTGGGGGTGAGAAAATTATTATTTTGGGATGTTTTTCAACCAGGGGGACCTGATGATTTTCTCGAAGTAAACGATAACACTAAAACAAGAGGCTACATTAAGATTAGGAGGAAAAGATCAGGCAGTGTGCCGAGAGACCTGCCCCAATAGTATGTAAGTTAGTAAGTAAGTATATCTTTTGATCCCGTGAGGGACATTTGGTCTCTGCATTTATCCCAATCCGTGAATTAGTGAAGTCGAACCAGCAAGCCCAAAGGCCGAAGCCTTAACCAGTAGGCCATGGCTGCCCCAAAAGGCAGCATTTGAACATTAAACCACACAATGATCCAAAACATACAGCCAAACAAGGCAAGAAATGGTTAACAGAGAGCAATATCAACATTTTAGTGCGGACCTCAATCCGTCAAAAAAGTGAGCTCAAGGCCAAAGTGATGGCAAATAATCGTTCCTGCCTCAAACCCCAGATTGCTGCTAAAAAGGTGCAGTCTACAATCATTGTGGAGACATGAAGAGGCTTGGTGGGTATTATATGAACCATTTTGAGAGCTGTGGTGGTAAATAAAGATGTTTCCAGTGATTGTTTAAACACGCAATTTTTCATAAAAATGTTAACTCATTGAGTGCCAAAAATGTAATATTACGTTTTTCCTTCCCATGCGTTGAGTGCCAAAAACGTAATATTAATTTTTTAGCTTTTTTATTTTAATTACGAAACTAGACACTCTAACACACCTTATATGTGATTTTGGGAACTCTGTGATGAATGGAAATGAAATATATGACGATCGTGAAACTCATGAAAACGCACAATCTGGACATTTTATGTGGACATGTTATCACAACTTGGTTGCCGCTTTGGGTCGAATCAGTGACGCATGCACGTCAGGTCAAAACCAGGCCATTTTCGTGGGTCTATCACTAGGTGGCAGTCTCGCCAGGTCTCGCTGATCACTTCCCGGAAAGTTTACACAAGTAAGTAACAGGCAACACTTCATATTTCATGAAAGACGTTATATCTCCATTTCTAGAAAAAAAACAGCGATTTTGATGAAAACTAGCCACTGTTTAGCTTGGGATTTCTCAGGAACAGAGGCTTGTAGAAATACATGTTTGCACCCACCGAGAGCTTAAAGTCTCACCTTTTAATCGAGCTATTGTATGTGTGCATAGCTATAACACAAAATATGCTGTGGCTGTACAAAAATCATCAACAATGGTCTAGATTGCTTGCACTCTAGGACAAAGCTCCCGAAAACAGCTTGGCGTTCAATGAGTTAAAAAAGATAAAAACACTTTTTTTATTCCATGTTTTTACGACATTGTCTTGCAACCTTTTGGCATGTGCAAGTGTCATTTTAAGTAAGAACAAACATATTGGTCAAGGGAAAATCAATATTTGCCAGGGGTATGAATCATTTTGTTCTTAACTATATCTTAAAAAAGTCTAAAAAGTGAACATCCGTATGAACTGCTTGTCAAATGAAAAGATAGCTAGGCTATCATAAAAAAGTTGCATTGTTTGCATGATAAAATGTAATCAGGTAATCCCCAACAATGTAACTGTAATCTGATTACACAATTTTTTTATTGTAATCTGGGCTGATTATAGTTACTTGATTTTTGTAATCTGATTACGTAATCCAGATTACATGTAATCCGTTACTACCCAACCCTGCCTATTAGCAAGCTATTTTTTGTATTTTACCTAGCCTAGCAGCTAACATTAGCACAAACAGTGTTGGGGAGTAACGGAATACATGTACCGGTGTTACATGGCAACTGGCTCCCATGTTAACTGGCTGCATTGATGACGTTTCATGATTGAATCTTTGCCAGATGTGGCCACTTGCAGATTTGTCACTTTCTGATACTAGAGATGCACACAAATATGCATGACATGTTTAAAAGTCACAATTGTCTGTAGTACTACATGCACTGGACCATGAATATGCAAACCAAAAACAAATACCTAAATAGCATAAAAATACCTAAATAGCATAAAACTCCACATGGGTATCAAACCACGAACAATTAATTGACCTGGTTGCTTGGTAAACACACGTCTATCCACTTGCGCCACGAACCAGCTGACGACACCCATAGAAATTGACTTTATTTTTTATGATTAAAAGAAGTCAGCTAACGTTATTATAATTGTATCACGTTAACATAGCTGTTCATGTTATCTGGCTACCATGTTATCATGCTACTGTTGCCCAAGCCATTTAGTAGGCCTTCAAAGTATCATGGTTAAGTTTGACAAACGTTTCACTGAGGTTAGGCTATGGCCGCCCCTACCTGAAGTGTCTGTAGAGCCACATGAACGTCAGCAAATAAATAAAAATGTGTTGCCTAATTGTGTATCCTTTTGTCCAGCCTATTTTTTTAAGAATTCAGTTCATGAAACACAGACATTGAAACGCACACTGCAATGGGCAGGAGAAGTCTATAACGTGTCCATATTTTACACAAAATTTGCGCACAAAACTCTTAGGCTTATAGGCTATTAACGTTAATGTTGCTGACATGTAAACATGGGTTTGATGTTTTTTTGATATTTCCTAATTAACGGTTTGGGTGCGTCTCCTGTGGCGCAACAAGTTAATGCCTATACATTGCTTTTTCACGCAGTCGACATGGGTTCGATCCTCCCCATCGCCCATTTTTTATTATTATTATTTATTTATTTTTAGACCAGCAACGCTTCCTCAATTTAGGCTACAGATACTAGGTGGCCACAGAGAGCCTGACCAGCAGTCAGTGACATGTTTGAAAACTTAACCATGCTACTTTGAAGACCTACTGGCTTGGGCAACTGCTGTAGCAAGACAACACCATCAGCCATGTTAACTTGCTACAATCATCAGCTGACTTCTTCTAATTGTATAGAGTTAGTCAAGTACATTTCTATGACTTATCAACTGGTTCGTGGCGCAAGTACGTAGATGAATGGTTATCACTTAAGAGGTTTCATTTAAGAAGCAGGTTCGATACCCACGTGGAGTTATTATTAGGCTGTTTAGGTATTTATTTTTTTGGTGGCATATTTATGGTCCAGTGCATGTAGCGTACTACAGACAATTTTGACATTTAAATATGCCATGCATATTTGTATTTGTTCGTCTCCAGTTTCCATCAGAAAGTGACAAATCTGCAAGCGGCCACATCTGTCAAAGAAACGTCATCACTCGTGAAACGTCACCAACGCAGCCAGTTAACCACAGTTACAAGTTAAAAAGTTGGTATTTAGAATACAGTTACATTGTTGAAATCAATGGATTACATGACGATACTTCTCTGTTTCATAAGTTTATTCACTCGCTAAATAAATTAAGACAACTCCATTTCCCAGAAGCTCCTGAAAGCAATCTATGATTTCCATGTTTAAATCCAAGCCCCGCCGTCTTGCACTAGCCTCAAAACGCAGCCAGCGCGCATTATGGACGCGTCATCGGAGACCCTGAAATGACTGTTTGCACAGCAAATTAGGAGTAAAGTAAGTGGAGGTAACTCCTGCTCCTCACTGATCGCGGTTCCTGATGTCTGTTCAAAGGATATTTTCCCAAGTATTAATAGCTCAGGCTACTTCGGCCAATCGGTTACACAGTTTGCTAATCAATAAACAGAGCCTAGTTCACGTGTTGATTTAGACCAGGGGTGGGCAAACTGCGGCCCGCGGCCAAGCACTTTCATCCGGCCCGCCGAGCATTTCATTTAGTTATCAGGCTGCTCGCTATTTTTTTCCTGCGATAGAGACGACTTTGGTTAGCTTTACTGCAAACTGCTTTTCACTCTCCTTAGATAACGTTTACAATGTCAATGTCAAAACATCATGTTAAATAGAGATAACATCATGTTAAACTAAGTTAACTCTTAGTTATCTCCTTTGCAGCAGATCTAACGTGAACATTATGCAATCCATTTAATTGGGAACGCGTCTGCACTCACGAGAGGGAGAGAGAGCCGCAGGTTCCAGCTGGCTTGTTATTGTTGATAATTGATATCTCCTTCTTATAAGAAACTTTTAAAAGGAAATCATGAAGGCAACAGTAGTTCCCACTACTGACCATTTAAAAACTGTGAGAGGGCCCAGCCGTAGCACTAGCCATAGCGGAGCAGGCAGAAGATCATTGAGAAATAAAGGTGAATTAAAGCGACTGTCTTAAAGCAACAGTGCACAATTTATACATTTGTTAAACAGCATAAAATTAGCAGTATTTTAAAGCAATTAATATTTTAAAACAAATACTTTTCATACTAAATTATAGGCTATAAAAAATGTATGCCCGCAGCCAATTTTCAAAACCAAATGTGGCCCTTGAGCTAAAAAGTTTGCCCACCCCTGATTTAGACCTACAATTAAACCAATCTCTAAAATAGGCACTGCATTCTAAGCTTTTTATTCTAACTTAAAATAGCTTTATGGATTTTTTTTTTCTAATTAGATCTACATTTACGTTTTAAAATAAATTATATGGTGCAGCCTCTGAAGAATTATTCTTGCGAGTAGGCTAGCATATTTTAACTTGCGGTTTTTGATTGTCATTACGCAATCACGTTAATTTTGAGAGCACTGATATACAGTAGCCTAGATAGTGTTTACATTTACAGGTCATTTGCGTTCCACCTGTCATATGCGCCCCTCACTTGTACTGGGTTGATGCCACCGAAAAATCTCACAGGCACTAATATATTTTCTGGCTACGCCCTTAAAGTAGCCTATTTATTTAGTTTGTTTTAATTAGCCTAGTCGCCTGCTGTACAGTAGTTTTAGTGGTCACCTTGCTATTTTAAAGTTGTATCAGGTAGCTTAGTTGACTTTACATTCGCCTAACACTTCAGCCATTTGGAACAGAAGAACACACCAGAATAGGCCTGTTTAGTAGGCCTAAGCAGGATTTGATTGCCGCATTCCTACACTTATAAAATGCAATTCAATGCGGAAGTAATCTAAGTATTCAGAATACGTTACTCAGATTGAGTAACGTAACGGAATACGTTACAGATTACATTTTTGGGCACGTATTCTGTATTCAGTAACGGAATACGTTTTGAAAGTAACCCTCCCAACACTGAGCACAAATTACCATGGCAACAAGATTGCTAAATGAGCTTCAAAGCTAATTAAACTATTGGGTCCCTTCTTGGTAATAGGCTAAAGCAGTCACTTTTGTTTGTTGTACATTTTCCAGGAGTGACATCACCATGTTGGTCCAGGACCGTCTTTACAATGTTGGTCCAGGATCAACATGGCGATGTTGGTCCAGGATTAACATGGTAAAAACGGTGCTGGACCAAAATTTTAAAGACAGTCCTGGACAAAAATGACAAGGTCCTGGACCAACATTGTAAAGACAGTCCTGGACAAACATGACAATGTGGGTCCTGGACCAACATTGTAAAGACGGTGCTGGACCAACATTGTAATGACGATCCTGGACAAACATGACAATGTGGGTCCTGGACCAACATTGTAGAGACGGTGCTGGACAAACATGACAATGTGGGTCTTGAACCAACATTATAAAGACGGTCCTGGACCAACATTGTAAAGACGGTCCTGTACCAACATTCTAAAGTCGGTCCTGGAACAACATTCCAAGACCAACATGGCAACGTTGCTCCAGGACCATGTACAAACAAAAGCTACTGCTTTAGCCTATTACCAAGCTACATTAGTAGTCCAAACGTGTGCTCCTTAGCCAGTGAACTAACATAACACCGGCTTGGCACTTCACATAGAACTTTGCATGCTGCACCTACCTATTAGCAAGCTAATTTGGTAGCATAAATCAGTGATTCTTAAACTAGGGGTCGCGACCCCAAATGGGGTCGCCAAAAACATCCGTGGGGTCGCCAATTATTTTCTGTATTCAGTCTGAAATTATTATTAGGTGAAACAAAGGAAAATAATATTGGCCTTTTCTGCCTTTTTCTTATTTACACGCAGTTAAGAGAAGAGAGAGAAATGTTTTCGTCTTTCAACGAGATCTGGTTCAGCCTATGAGCTACTGGTCCGCTGATAGAAACAACTATCTGCTCCACTACGCAAACTCAACTTGTTCCCGCTATTTTAAGTAAAACAAAACAAAAGACATAGGTAGCCTACTAGCCAAAATGGACAGGTGGCTGCTTAAAAAATTGAACAAAAGCTCGGAAGTGCCATCTACCAGTGCGTCTACTCCTCCGTGATCCTCAGATGGGACAAGTCTACAGGCCGGTGAGAATAAAAAAGAACAAACGGCGCGTCGGCTTTATCAGAAAGAATTTCTGAAATATGGATTCACTTGCCAAGTTAAAGATAACCTCGACCACCCACAATGTGATTTGCGGCGATGTTCTGGCGAATGAGAGCTTAAAACCTGTCAAAATGAAACCGACATCTCAAAATACAGATGTCGGCTCAGCACCATGGAGGAAAATCTCCGTGTCGCCGTATGCAGCATTCCTCCTAGAATTAACTTGCTATGTTCACGGAAGCATGCCCACCCTTCCCATTGAAATTGTTAAAGATAGTAAACCAGAAAAGGGAAATAAAAAATACATCTAACGTTGTACTAACTAACGTTGTAGGCCTAATGCTGCATGTGTACAGTAGGCTATGTGTGTGTGCGTGCTTGTGTGTGCGCGCGCTACGCACATAGCGCTCTGATCTGATATGGCGGCAGCCTACACTTGTTTAATCGTGATTGTTTGGTCTTCTCGGTTCTTGTTCATATGGAGTAAATAAAACAAATGACTTTGCTTTCTAGTTTTTGCTTGATTTAGTTGTTAACGTTTGAGGGGGGTATTTGAGTAAGGACTTAGAATGGGTTTGGGGAAAGTGGGGTCGCCAGACCTCGCCATACTTTTTTGTGGGGTCGCCAGACAAAAAGTTTAAGAACCACTGTCTTAGAGTATAAAATCTGCCAAATCACTGCAGCTCTGATCTTCATAGGCCAACACACTCCACATGACAGACTGGAGAAGAAGATCCCATGATAATCTGAGCAGCCGGTAGGGAAGACCAGGGCAGAATGGAGATGACCCAGAGTGTCTATCGACTTTTAGACTCTGCTGGAGTCAACAGACCCTCTTCAGACCAATATGAAGAAGCAGACGCAACTGAGGTTGACATCAAGACTCCATACTCTGGACAGAGGAAGGAAGGCCCAAATCCTCAACATTCTGGTAAATATAAAATGCTAATAATTTCATTTTTTGTCAATGGAACAAATAAATGATTGGCTATTGTTATAAAGTTTATAAATGTTATTTGGACACATCTTCTTTCAGTGATTATCAGCTCTACTAACTCTACGTTTTTTTATGTACTGTAAATCTTGATAAAGCCTAAATCTACTTTGTGTGAGTGCCATTGCTATACAATAAATGACTCTCAATGGGGCAGAAAGAAATTAGGAGAGTGAGAACTACTGGTGTTACTCTTGAACCCGAAGTCACCGCCATCTTGACTAAGTCTGTACAAGTCAGCGGCAATAATTCAACATGGCAATGATCAGAAGATGAGTTAAAATAATGCACTGACTTCTTAAACAAGTCTGTATATTTACCAATGCAAAGATGAAAGATTATTTTCATTATTTGTTTCCAACTCAGAGAATAAAACATTGTGATAATTCTAAGATTCTTTTTTCTTTCATTTTTAGGACCCTGGAAAAGCATAGCCATGTGTCTGGGTTTACTGTGTGCTGTCCTGCTGTCTGGCATCACGGTTCTCAGTTTCGAAGTGAGGGGGACCAAAATCAGCCACAACAATCAGATGAAAGGAACTTCTCAGGTACAGGCGAGTAGCAGCGACCTGAAAAATGAGACAGCACAGCTACAAGATAGTCATAAGCACTTGAGTGAGACAGACATGATGCAATTACAGAGAGATTACAGCAATCTGAAGACAGAAAAATCTAATTTACAAATTAGTAACAAGAATCTGGTTAGAGAAAAATCACAGTTACAGGACAAATATAACAACTTGAATAGAGAGAAGTCCCAGCTACAGGCCAATTACAGCAACCTGAATTCAGAAAAATCACAGCTACAAGACCGTTATAATGACCTGAGTAGTGAGAAATCTAGGTTACAGACCAGTTACAACAACCTGAATTCAGAGAAATCACAGCTACAAGACCGTTATAATGACCTGAGTAGTGAGAAATCTAGGTTACAGACCAGTTACAACAACCTGAATTCAGAGAAATCACAGCTACAAGACCGTTATAATGACCTGAGTAGTGAGAAATCTAGGTTACAGACCAGTTACAACAACCTGAATTCAGAGAAATCACAGCTACAAGACCGTTATAATGACCTGAATTCAGAGAAGTCCCAGTTACAGGGCAGACTCAACACCACGGCTGCTAAGAAGGACGAACTAACCACGGCTGCTGAGAAGGACGAACTACTGAGGAGATTTTGTGAAGCAAGTGAGTGTTTGCATACGGCAATATTTTCACACATATTTGTATCAGACCAGTCTTATCTGAGCATCAATTCCATTTCAACAAATATGCAGTGTTGAGGGTTACTTTCAAAACGTATTCCGTTACTGAATACAGAATACGTGCCCAAAAATGTAATCTGTAACGTATTCTGTTACGTTACTCAATCTGAGTAACGTATTCTGAATACTTAGATTACTTCCGCATTGAATTGCATTTTATAAGTGTAGGAATGCGGCCATCAAATCCTGCTTAGGCCTACTAAACAGGCCTATTCTTGTGTGTTCTTCTGTTCCAAATGGCTGAAGTGTTAGGCGAATGTAAAGTCAACTAAGCTACCTGATACAACTTTAAAATAGCAAGGTGACCACTAAAACTACTGTACAGCAGGCGACTAGGCTAATTAAAACAAACTAAATAAATAGGCTACTTTAAGGGCGTAGCCAGAAAATATATTAGTGCCTGTGAGATTTTTCGGTGGCATCAACCCAGTACAAGTGAGGGGCGCATATGACAGGTGGAACGCAAATGACCTGTAAATGTAAACACTATCTAGGCTACTGTATATCAGTGCTCTCAAAATGAACGTGATTGCGTAATGACAATCAAAAACCGCAAGTTAAAATATGCTAGCCTACTCGCAAGAATAATTCTTCAGAGGCTGCACCATATAATTCATTTTAAAACGTAAATGTAGATCTAATTAGAAAAAAAAAATCCATAAAGCTATTTTAAGTTAGAATAAAAAGCTTAGAATGCAGTGCCTATTTTAGAGATTGGTTTAATTGTAGGTCTAAATCAGGGGTGGGCAAACTTTTTAGCTCAAGGGCCACTTTTGGTTTTGAAAATTGGCTGCGGGCATACATTTTTTATAGCCTATAATTTAGTATGAAAAGTATTTGTTTTAAAATATTAATTGCTTTAAAATACTGCTAATTTTATGCTGTTTAACAAATGTATAAATTGTGCACTGTTGCTTTAAGACAGTCGCTTTAATTCACCTTTATGTCTCAATGATTTTCTGCCTGCTCCGCTATGGCTAGTGCAACGGCTGGGCCCTCTCACAGTTTTTAAATGGTCAGTAGTGGGAACTACTGTTGCCTTCATGATTTCCTTTTAAAAAGTTTCTTATAAGAAGGAGATATCAATTATCAACAATAACAAGCCAGCTGGAACCTGCGGCTCTCTCTCCCTCTCGTGAGTGCAGACGCGTTCCCAATTAAATGGATTGCATAACTCGTCTTATCCTGTAGACTACTTTTTCAGATTATTCTACATCTGCTGCTATTGGAGGGCGCAGCCAGCCAGAAGCAGATGGGCTCCCCCTATTAAGTCAGGTTCTGCTCAAGGTTTCTTCCTGGAATATGGGAGTTTTTCCTTGCCACAGTTGCCATATGGCGTGCTTGTGGGGGGTAAGAGGGTTAAGGCTGCCAGTCTTATGACATGTCATTTTCTATATTTTTGATATGTTGCTGAGTGGATCATAAACGGCCCCAGCAATGAAGAAATGTGATTGATAATGACTGACTGACTATTATTTTGTTACATGCTTCAAATGTAAAGCACTTTGAGCTGCATTCTGTGTATGAAAGGTGCTATACAAATAAAGCTTATTATTATTATTATTATTATTATAATGTTCACGTTAGATCTGCTGCAAAGGAGATAACTAAGAGTTAACTTAGTTTAACATGATGTTATCTCTATTTAACATGATGTTTTGACATTGACATTGTAAACGTTATCTAAGGAGAGTGAAAAGCAGTTTGCAGTAAAGCTAACCAAAGTCGTCTCTATCGCAGGAAAAAAATAGCGAGCAGCCTGATAACTAAATGAAATGCTCGGCGGGCCGGATGAAAGTGCTTGGCCGCGGGCCGCAGTTTGCCCACCCCTGGTCTAAATCAACACGTGAACTAGGCTCTGTTTATTGATTAGCAAACTGTGTAACCGATTGGCCGAAGTAGCCTGAGCTATTAATACTTGGGAAAATATCCTTTGAACAGACATCAGGAACCGCGATCAGTGAGGAGCAGGAGTTACCTCCACTTACTTTACTCCTAATTTGCTGTGCAAACAGTCATTTCAGGGTCTCCGATGACGCGTCCATAATGCGCGCTGGCTGCGTTTTGAGGCTAGTGCAAGACGGCGGGGCTTGGATTTAAACATGGAAATCATAGATTGCTTTCATGAGCTTCTGGGAAATGGAGTTGCCTTAATTTATTTAGCGAGTGAATAAACTTATGGAACAGAGAAGTATCGTCATGTAATCCATTGATTTCAACAATGTAACTGTTCTAAATACCAACTATTTAACTTGTAACTGTATCGGAATACAGTTACTCATAATTTGTATTCTGAATACGTAACGCCGGTACATGTATTCCGTTACTCCCCAACACTGCAAATATGTACAGTATGTGTGTGCTTCACATTGAGATCTCCATCTCAATAATAACATTTTCACGAGGACTCTTAGAAAGTTTTGCAGAACATGTCTAGAGACAATTATAGTAAAGTATGCACATTATTTCTTAGTGATAATAATTAACAGCATTAATCATATTTAAAATTGTTCCGTTTCACCAATTCAAAGGAGAATTCAAAATCTTTTGTTGAAGGAATGTTGGTCAGGTTGGTGTTGCTGCAAGATCTGATATAGGCCTAGGCTTGGGGTCATTACATACTTTTAGTCTACTATTTTAACATGGATCCAGTCTGTGGACCAACGCCAATAGTTCCATTTATCAAGTATACATTACAAGATACCAAGTCAGTATTTTTACCAATGCAAAGATGAAAGATTATTTTCACTAATTTCTTCCAAGTGACTGTGGTGATGTTGATTTGATATGTTTCTGTGCTTAAACATCTTAACATTTTCTCAATGTCATCAGTGGTGATCTAGGATCTTTTCTTGCTTTTTCACACAGAGATGGATGCTACTCAGTATGCAGGTATTCTTTTCACTCAACATGTGTATTTCTGATAACAGTTTTCTGTTAACCATTGTTACCCAATGAATAAGTGCTTAAGTTTTAAACTTATCATGAATTAAGTTAACATTACTTCAGGAAAGGGAAAAAATTCATTAATTTAGGGTGACTCAACAAATAGTCCAGTATGACCATAAACTGAGACGGTTGAAAGTAACAGGGAAATGAGTGGGAGAAAGACATATGGGAGTGGGGTCAGGAAATGACCATCAGTCAGATTCGGACCGGGGTCCCAAGTTGGATCTAGGACCCATATGTGGTCAAGATGATGCTGCTTTTGCCAGCTCCCTAGCCTGGCTAGCGCCACCACTTCTCAATGAAACGTGGTCTGGGAACCAAACGTTAATTTTCTCGTATTTGAAAAAAATGCCCAGATCCGTTTATTGGGTGCCACGGATGTCTATCAAATGCGTCTGTGCATAGCTCATCATCGTCTTGCTTTCCCCTTGTTCTGTGATTGGTCCCCTATCTCAGGCGAAAATTTGCTCCATGGTGTCCAGGCTGCCTTAGCAGCGTGAATCAAATCGCGCGCAAGGCAGCATGGGAACACCCAGGCTACCAGCTCCCCAGAATGCAGTCTGATTGATTATGCAGTTGTGTCAAATGGTGTTATGATGATGGTGTCCATGGGTGTAGATGAAGCCCTATGTTGGTATTCATCCCTCACTGCATGTGCCTTTCATCTCCTGCAGTGGAAATGGCTCTGGATCCTGATACTGCTGATGACCATCTCACCCTGTCTGCTGGTGGAAAGCAAGTGGTTCGGGAAAACACGAGACAGCATCTCCCCTACAGTCCAAAGCGGTTTCTTTATTACGCTGTCCAGGGAACACAGGGGTTCTCCTCAGGTAGATCTTATTATGAGGTGCAGGTCAATGTGAGCAGGAGCTGGGAACTGGGAGTGGTCAGCGAGTCCTGTAACAGGAGGGCAGTAGCCTCAAGCAGGAATCCAAACAATGGCTACTGGATAATAAAGAGGTCTGGCAGTTCATACAGGGCAGGTGCTGCACCCTCTGTTTTCCTCTCCCTGAAAGAGGACCCAGAAAGGGTGGGGGTGTTTGTGGATTATGACGCAGGTTTGGTCTCATTCTACGATGCAGACACGTGGGCTCTGGTCTACTCTTTCAAAGGAGTCTTCTTCAGGAAGAAAATGTATCCCTACTTGTATGCTGGCGATTCTTTTCCACTGAGCGTTGTCACCCCAGTCTCTTGTGTTAAATAACACACCAACAATGTGTCTCTTGTGTTTTATAATTCATATTAGTAATGTTGTGACTTGAATTCCCCCTAGGGATCAATAAAGTATCTATCTATCTACTTCCTATTACAACACATTTACTCCCTCTTGTGTCCTCTAGAAAAGTGTCTATCATCCAATACAACAAAACATTTATGAAGTTGTTGTTTGTATTGTTCTCATTGTATCCACAATACAATTGTCCTCATTGTATTTTGCTGCACCGAAATATGACCCTCTTTCTTTAATTAGAGGTAATGTTCATCTAGAGGTAATGTTCATCTATTCTGAAATACACTAAAAATTTTATAAAGAAAGATGATTCACTATCATCATTAAAGGAAAGTTTAAATCTTACTCACAAGTTGTTTTTAATGTGTAATGTTTTAATCGTTCACCTATTAATAACAAGTTGTTAACCATTGCGGAAAATATCATAGGGAAATATTACAATGCTGCAAACTGTCTTTCACACCTTAAAAACATATTCAAATGAACATTGTCAGTAGTAGTGTCAGTGAATAGTGATGTCTAATTTTAATTGACCGACACTTCATGGTAACAACCCTATTGCCACTATATATAATTTATATTCTATCAGTAACACAAAGGTCTTCTCTGTATGAATTTGATATAACAAGACAGTAGATCGTAGCAACCATACACAGAGCAAGCAGCCTAACTCACTTCAATTCTTTTCACTTTAATTAATGTTATCTGAAGTTGACAAGCGCATGATATACTGTAGAGTATTTATAGTATCTAGCTCATCCTGTAGTGTCATTGCTTTGATAATAATCTAAACTGGGTTAGTGTGATACAAGCAATGTAGCTCGACTACGCCACCCAATTGGAGAGCTGGGACTCTATTAAATAAAATAATCTTATATTTTATTCACAAGTTCGTTTAGTTTGGTGGGAGCAACACATCAGATTTACCCAGACAACAATTTTTTGTATAAAAATATATTTATTACAATCTCTGATTACAATAATAAAAAGGGGTACACCAAGCACACGCACGCACTCAAGCTTAAAAGCTAGACATCAGATTCAAAAGTCCACTTGGAGTTAGTAACTAGGAGCCCACAGTCCATAAGAGGTTCCTCGTCTAACACAAGTCCGTCTCACACCAGGCAGTGACGTCTGCACAGCAGGCCACCTGTCAATCACTCACACGCACCGGCACAACACTCACACAAACAAAGAGAAGGCCGCCAGTATCTCCGTAGATAACAAACACAGCATAAGCACAGCACCACACTAGAAGAGCAACAATCGTGCAATACCAAATTAATCACTGCAATTCGGGAATATGCATAGGCTATATATATATGGGAATATGACTACGGCAGACAGTCTGGAGCACTCCGATTTAGTGAGACGTAGATCTTAACCTCAGACGAGGGAAGACAGCATAGCCTGACACAGGACGTCACTCACCAATAAACTGGGAGCAGACGAATCTGACTCCCAGTCCTGTTGAACAGCGCTCCACAAAACCACAGATCCAGGACGGACAAGGCAGGCTCCGGACAGCACAGCAGAGGACGGCAGCAATCTTAGCGCAGCAGAGGACGGCAGCAATCTTAGCGCAGCAGAGGGGAAGACGAGGACACACAGCAGCCAACGGATTGAAGGCAGGACCAGTGGCGTAACTATAGTAGGTGCAGCAAGTACAGTCGCACCAGGGCCCGTGACCTCCCGGGGCCCGTCGCTACCCCCGCCCTGCCTCCTTTTTTTTTTTTTTTTTAGAACTTTAGAGCACGGAGAGTGAAGCGTCACTTTGACGATCTATCGGAAGATGAGCGCTTAACCTATGCAGAGAGTCAAAGTGCAGGTATTTTATGCAACTCTGGACATCATAATCAGTCAGCTCTCCCAAAGATTTGCAAGTATGCGGGAAACTTGTCATGTGTTTGAGTCTTTACGTACGACCCTTCAACTGGCAGGTGATGATGAACTGCTTGAAAAGGCAAGACGTTTGTCAGACCATTATAGCAGGGGCATTGCACCGACATTCCCAACACAACTCCTCTCATTCAGGTCTTGCTTTAAAGCAGAGATTTCACAGATGTCATCTATTTTTCAACTTGCCAAAATGCTGGTGGTAGATTATGACAGTGTAACATCCACATTCGGGGAAGTGTGTAGCCTACTCATGTTGTTTCTGACATTGCCTGTGACTGTGGCAACAGCTAAGCGATCTTTTTCCAAACTCAAATTTATTAAGACCTATACCTAAGGAGCAGCATGGGGCAGGAGAGGCTCCGTGGGTTAGCTATCCTGTCCTGCACAACGAAAGGCTCGTAAGATGGCCTTCTTCTAATGGCCTAATTCACGCATATTGGGGATTGTATGCATATGAATAATTTTATTTGGTTTCTGGACGGTTAAATAAGTTAGGCTACATTAAGTTTTGTTTCTGCGCAGTGCGAGTTTATAAGCAAGCAATCTACGCTTGCAGTTTCAGCAGAGGGTTGAAGAGGCGCATTGAGTGTTCCCATAATTCCATGCGAGTTGATGTTAATGCAGTAATATTAGATTACCCTGGCCTGCAGGCTGTTAATAAAATATTTTTTTTTAATGTTTTGACATGTAATGGATATGTAGTCGTGTGTTTTTTATTTGAAATTGTAATCTGTAACTAAACTACTTCGGTGCCTCAGGCCCTTTGCATAAACAATTGAAGTCACCCTTAATGTGTATTGCATGTATCAGAGCTAATTCATCTTGGGCCAAAATTCGCTGGTATGGGGCCCGTGTAGCGCTCTCGCACCTGGGCCCACCATTGGCTTGTTACGCCACTGGGCAGGACCGGCACATCAGCAACTTCAGGCTTTGACACAAGCAGACAATAATCCATGCAACGATCGTAGCAAAGACATAAGACAATCGCGACTACCCAACAATAAACGTGGGGAACAGGGCTACAACAAACAGAGTTCACGGGATATCAGACACGCACTGTTCCAGTTCATTTGCTTTTTTAAACAGTCTGTGATTTGGCGTGGCAATTACCAACAGCTGTTCATCTCCTAATCACCTGTGGTTGGGCACTTAAGAGAAACGGGGGCGTTGCCCCACATTCTAAATCACGGCCAAACAATCACTAAGATAATGCATGCATAGTAAAATAAATCAAAAAAGAACACCAAATCAAATTAAGAAAAAGGGAAAAACAGTGCCAAATACACACATGAAAACACAACATGAAATAAAATAGACCATAATCTCACCATATGACATCAGCATGCAAAACCAATGGGGAAGGGGTAAAGAGGAGGGGCAAAACATAGCTCCACCAATCCAAGGGAAGACTTTTGACCACTTAAAGAATACCTAGTGGCCTAAGGTGCGACCCCCACCATGGCAACTGATGGCTCTCAATAAGGCCCCAAAACCTGATTCATCCCAGAGTACCAGATACCATCATATTATCTTATTACAAAACATGTGGAACTGTATTACATATTGCATTCAGGGGGTTGTTTCTAGAAAGGGATGTTAGCTAACTTCCGCTACTACAGAATGTTGGGGTTATTACTCAATAAAGTGAAAGTTATGACATTTGGTCAAGTTATCACATCATGTCATAACCGGCAATGAGCACAGCATTGGTGTGAGGTGTGACATGGCACATCGTTTACAGCAGAGCTTTTGTCAGACGTCCTGTTCCTGTTTTCTCCTGATCAATTGCACTGAAATGGCATGCTGGACAGTTAATGAGGGGGACCATGATACAATAGATGTGGGTCATTCCACGTCAATTCAACCAGGGCCCACACACTTAGGTCTCAAAAAATTCTGAAAAAATTACCAGGTGTACCTATGTTATCCAGGAGACACACTGTAAAATGACTTTTGTGTAAGATCAATACTTTCCAAGATACAGCCAGTTTTACAGGGGGAGGGGGGTGTTGATTTTGTTCAGCCTCTTTTTTTTGTCAAAGTTCACAAGCCCATAGCACAAGAACTAAACCATGTAGGAGGCTCAAATGTTGCATGCTGGTACATAAATAGGAATTGTAGGTAGCAAAATTATCACATTTGGTCTGGATGATCCTGCATGGTCATAGCTGTCCCTCAAAGTTGATCAAAATTTTATTGGAGTTTTTGGCTGCCTTCAGAAGACATATTTGTACTCAACATAGGCTCTTAATTTATTTCCCTTATTGAGATAAGTAGAAACACTCTCACAAAAAGCAATGAACAGAACATAAATTCCTTCAGGATCTGAACAGCAGACCTCACAAGTCTGAAAAATAATTTTGGTTCTCATTTTCAGAGCGCCTTAACACATTGTAAGAATATACAAATAATGTTTTTATATTGTTTCCTTCACTCTCCATGATCCCTTCTTTTTAAAGATACCAATTTGACTTGTCTTATGCAAATCTTTCTTTTTTATTTCCACCCTGAACATAGGCAAAATGCACCATTGAGATCAATATGTTTTGTGTAGAGTTACCACAGTGCCACCTGTGGTTGTATAGAGTAACCTGTGGTAAGTCTATACAAAACATATTGATCAGTAAGCAAGTGGCATGACATTCAAGCATTCAAGATTAAATATTGTCTCTCGAGGAGGAAGGTTGGTTGGTATATTCAAGCATTCTCCTTCTCCTTCTCTCTCTCTCACTCCCTCTCTCTCTCTCTCTCACTCACACACACACACACACACAAATCTGATGCAGAGTAATTGCTGAGTAATTGTAACACAATGGAAATATAAAATAGCAATATATAATTTTGCACATTTCCTAATGCAGATTTACCCATCTCTATATGCTCTACAAGGGTTTTTCAATTGCATTTATATGTACAATCAAAATGTTACATTGTTTTTAATTAGTTTACTTCCATTCACATTTCACTTTGTACTATATTATAGCTATTTTCACACAAGAACGCTGATTTTCAAACAACTTTGAATGATGATGACTTGCTGGAGTATTCAGATTATCACTCATGGAACTGAGTACAAATTTGATATACACTTGTGAATACCTTTGAGATGTGCAACAGGATATCCACTATCAACCAATGTGTTACCGACAGACTCCTCTTAGATTTCATAATGTCATAATAGCGTTTCATAGTGTCAGGGTTTCCTTTACCTCAGGAACTTGACCCATGTCCAGTGCTCCCTTAATGAACTCTCCACTGTGTACAAATTCTTGCCCAATGGGGGAACGGTCACTGTTTTCCTGATGTTCTCAGCTGCTGTAACTTCCTCCATTTCTGTTTCTAAGAGCATAAAAAGTGCCAAAAACTGCAGCTCTGCTCTTAACAAGCCGACCAACTCCACACAACAGAGTGGAGATTGAGCGATCCGTAAAGAGGAGGAGGGCAGAATGGAAATGACAGAGGGCATCTATCCACATGCCGATTCCGATGAAGTCGACAGACCCTCTATGGGCAAATGTAAAGCAGACAGAGAGGCTCTTAGCAAGTCTTCAAACTCCAAAGGTAACCAGGAATGTATAATTCCTCAATGTTCAGGTGGATATGAAATTGTTATTTGTTATTATTGTGTTATTATTGTATTGTATTGTATTGTATATTGTATAAATTGTAATTATATTACTCTTCTTTATAAAGCTTACAAATGATATGACACAGGCCTTGTTTCTCTGAATAGCAACAATACTGATTGTGATATTGTAAATATTGTGTGTGCTATTTGTGCACTTATAATATTATAAAATATTGTTGATGAGGCCGAAGTAAATTAGCAGAAAAGATACTTTTAAGTTGTATGATGGTAACTATACTGTACTGTAAAGAAGCCTTTTGATGAAAGAATACAAGACAATATATATATATTGTAAAAAGCTGTAACTGTAAATAACTAAGAACAGGCTTTGAGAGTGGTCTAGTCAGGCATGTTTTGAAAGCTAAAAGTTTGGGTGGGCACAGTTAGAGTGTAGGGGTGGGGGGGGGGGGGTGAAGTCTTCCCGTAGAAAAATCGTAAGTTATGTCCATAACTATGGATCTATGAGACCAACCGATGACCGTCACCACGGTCTACACCTTGAATGATGCCATCCTTCTACCTATCCGCGAGACCTAATGTCAACAACGTCATGTCATGACTGACCTGAGGGGCTTGGCTCACTGCCTATATTATCATCCAGGTGAGCAAGCCACTTCCTCTTTGCCTGGAACGCCACAGCTCGTTCCGAGCGACAAGAGATGGTGACGGTCATCGGTCGGTCTCATAGATCCATAGTTATGTACATAACTTACGATCTATTTTGACCTCCCTCAGACCGTCACCACGGTCTACACCTTGGATGACTCATGCCATCAGGGTCGCGAGGAATAAAGTGCTCTCTGCACTTATGTCCTGCGTGCAGCAGAAAGCACCGCTGAGCTCAGAGGAGCAGGTGCTGCCACGTTCACCCTATAAAATCGTGCAAATGTGCAGGGTGTGCTCCACGAAGCAGCCGCACAGATCTCCGCTACAGGAACGCCCCTCAGGGCCGCCCATGAGGTGGCCATACTCCTTGTAGAGTGCGCCACCAGGTTACCAGGAGCGGGAAGATTCAGACTACTATAGGCCTGGGAAATGGTGTCGACCACCCAATGTGACAGGCGCTGTTTGGATACAGGGTCACCGCGCTTACCTCCACCATAACAGACGAACAGCTGCGAATGTGAATGTCTCAGCATCTGAGTATGTGTCACGTAAGTCCTTAATGCCCTTATAGGGCAGAGACTTTCCAAGTTCAGGTTATCCACCCTGACCTCAGGCTCCGTGTGGAAAGCGCTGACCTCAATCACCTGGTTCACGGTCTGAGGATTCACAACCTTGGGAAGGAAGGAGGGATTTGGCCACAGCGACACACCAGTGTAGTCGGCCTTCCATCTAAGACATTGCTCACTGACAGACAAAGCATGTAACTCACTTACCCTTTTGGCTGAACAGATCGCCAAAAGGAACACCGTCTTCTGTGTGAGAAACTTAAGGTCCACCTGGTCCAATGGCTCATATGGAGCTAGTGTCAGTGCGCGCAGCACTGTGGGAAGGTCCCATGACAGGGCCCTCAAAGCTTGGCCCGGCCGGAGACGGCCTGCCCCTTTAAGAAATTGAGAGACCAAGGGATGTTTCCCAATTGCGAGTCCATCAACTGGCTGATGGAAGGACGAGATAGCTGCTGCATAAACCTTAATAGTGCTGGATGCTCTTTGCATGTCCAGCAGTGACTGAAGGAAGCTTAAAATACTATGCACCGCACATGTGTCCGGGACTAACTGTCTACCACGACACCAGTCTGAGAACACCCTCCATTTCTGGCTGTAGCACGCTTGCGTAGAGGGAGCCCTGGCACACTGTATGGTCCGTATGACTGCCTCATCTAATTCCTGAGGGAGGGGCTGAGCAGCGGCCATGCCCACAGTTGCAAAGTCGCTGGTTTGGGGTGCCAGATCTTGCCGTCTATCTGAGACAGGAGATCTGCCCTGACTGGAAGGGGCCATGGCTGCCCTTGGAGCAGGCGGAGGAGAGCGGGGAACCAGCATCTCCCTGGCCACCTTGGGGCTATCAACAGGACCCTGTGACGGCCTGTGAGAACCCTATGAAGCACATGGGGGATCAGGGGAAGAGGAGGGAAGGCATATAGTAGACCTACTGGCCAGTCCTGGGACAGTGCATCCTGGCCGAGTGGTGCCCCGTGGCCCCCTAATGAAAACCACCTCTCGCAGTGAGTCGTCTCTGAGGACGCAAATAGGTCGGCTTGGGCTCTGCCGAACCGAGACCACAGCTGAGATACCACCTCTGGATGCAGTCTCCACTCGCCCGGGAGGGGACCCGTTCTGGACAGGAGGTCTGCCGCCCGATTCTGCACTCCTGGGACATACATTGCCCTCAGAGATGGAAGATGTACAAAGGCCCATAACAGCAGCTCCCTGGCGACCTGGAGGCAGCGCTGGGACCTGGTGCCCCCTTGATGATTTATGTGATACACCACAGAGGTGTTGTCTGTTCTCACCAACACATATCTGTTCCTGATGAGGGGGAGAAGCTCCAGCAGGGCCATATGGACCGCCTTCAGCTCTAGCACATTTATATGCTCGTCCCCCCATGGGGGATTCCAAGCACCCCGAACTGACCTGCCTTCCCAGACTGCCCCCCACCCCGTCAGGGAGGCATCTGTGGACACCACCGTCCTGCGTGACGGTATGTGCCCCAGTGGGACCCCCCAAGTTAGCAGTGCCTCGTCTTTCCAAGGACGCAACGCGTGAAGAAACGTCCGTGACACCCTGAGTTTTACGCGCCTGTCTCTGCTGGGATGAAGGCCAAACGCATTCAGCCACCTCTGCAACGGTCGAGCCCTGAGGAGACCCAATGGAACCACCACTGTTGCCGCCGCTATGGTTCCCAGCAACCTCTGAAACTGTGCCATCTCCAGTCTCCTGCCAAGGTGGAACTGACTCGCTAGAGTTAAAAGTTTCAACACCCTCTGAGGGGTGAGTGAGGCAGACATTGTGACTGAACTGAGACGCAATCCCACAAATGTTGCCTCCTGTGTGGGAATGAGGTTGCTCTTGTCCAGGTTCACCCTGAACCCCAGGTTCTGCACATGCTGGATGACCCTCTGTGTGTCCTGCATGACTTGGCTGCGACCTTGTGCACAAATCAGCCAGTCGTCCAAGTAGGGAAGGATCTTCATGCCCGCTGCCTGGAGGGGGGACAAGGCTGCTGCCACCACCCTTGTAAAAACTCTGGGCGAGAGAGACAGGCCAAAAGGGAGCACTCTGAACTGATAGGCCTGCCCCTGAAATGCAAACCTCAGAAACTGCCTGTGGTCTAGACAGATGGGGACATGAAAGTATGCTTCTTTCAGGTCCAGGGAAGTAAACCACTCTTCCCTTTCGATGGACACCAGAATCTGCCGAGTGGTGAGCATCTTGAACGGCCGGACTTTTAAAAAAGCGTTTAACCGCCTTAGGTCGAGGACAGGACGCAGGCCCCCATCTTTCTTTGGAATGATAAAATATTTGGAGTAAAACCCAGCATGCTGTGCGCCGGTGTTTACTCTCTCGATAGCCTTCTTCTCTAAAAGGGTTAAAATTTCTTTGTGTAAAATATCTGCCTGACACGGGTCTTTGACCACTGTCATAAGAACCCGAGAGAAGGGAGGTGGGCAGCACCGAAACTGAATTCTGTAGCCGTTCGCGACTGTAGCCAGCACCCACTGGTCTGACACACAACCTATCCAGCTGTCCAGGCGCAGCTGGGAGACCGCTTCGGCCGGCCGCCCCGTCCCACTAGGTGAACCTACCCCTAGACCTTGCAGCTCTGGGAGGGCGCCGACTTTGAGACAGAGGCCGAGCCCCGCGGGGAGGATGCTGAGGGCGTTGAGGGGCAACAAATTCAACTCTCCCGGTCCGGTCAATCCCCCTGGCCCAGGACTGCTGTGGTGTGGGATATGAGCCTCTTGGCAGATACCTCGGACCACCTGCTCTACTATAGGTCCGACGGACCGACTGCCTCGTACGGCGAGACTGCTCCGCCGTGTCAAACAGGCCCTGAGAGCCGGGGTGAAACACCTTACCAGGCACCACCGGCATTTTAACAAGGTCCTTTCTCACCCCTTCCGGGAGAGAGGTCTGTGCAAGCCAAACCTGCCTGCGCGCCATCACTGCAGTGGACATAGCAGCACCAACATCCCTGGTGAGCTGGGTATGGGCGATAAGAGCCGAGTCAACCAGCGACATCGTGTCCTTATCTTCAGGGTCCAGAGACTTCCTGATCGCTGCCAACAAAATAGTCAGTGCACTACCAGATCGCGCCGCACGAGCCGCTGCATTGTAAGACTGACACACTAGAGTGTCAGTTTTACGACACTCCTTGACCGGGCACCTGGGGTCTGCAGTCACCCGAGCTGGCCCCAATGACATGAGCGCTGCCATCTCTCTCTCAACTGGCGGCATGTCAGTCAGCCCGGAGTCTGACTCAAACTGGTCCTTTATCAAAGCGCGACACCCTGCGTTAACCTGTGGTGGACCGGCAGGGTTGCCCCATGACCTTCTGAGCATCTGCAGATAATCTGACGCAACCGGGACCACGGTTGCCGGACGGGCTATGGGAATGCCAGCCCAGACCCCTAGCACTGGAGCTGGGGCTTCAACTGGCCCGCTCAAACCCACAAGTTCGGCTGCCGACAGGACCCTGGATAATACATCAGCCGTCGAAAACTCACTATCTCCTATGTCCACTTGGACGGAGCCTGCTTGAGACAACGACGATGTGTGCTCCTCCTGCTCAGACGGCCTGTTAGAGTCGAGCAGGGAGCCCTGTGCGTACAAGGACAAAACGTCCGCTTGCTCCACACTCTCCCCCTGATACGAGGGCAAGTCATCGTGGGAAGACCTGCTCGGTTCACTGGAACCACCGCCTGCAGGAAGGTGCCGAGCCTCCATCATGCCCATCCTCTCTGAGAGACCCTTTATAGCGGCCAAGATTTCAGAGTGGGATTCCGCTTGGGGCGCACGGGTTCCTCCCCGTCGCCTCTTAGTGGCAGGCGCTGCTAAACTGTGTGCCTGTGCTCTTTCAGGGGAGTGTGCACGCACACGCTTTCTGTGCCCGCCAGCCCCCTGTCTGTCATCTCTGACCAAAGGCGGTAGAGCAGGAGCCCTTGAGTCTTCCGGCTGCTCCAAACTCTCAGCCCTACACGCACGCTCCTCCAGGGGAAGATCAAGTGCAGCTCTGCATGGATTCTCCACATCTTCCCTCACATGTGCCACCCCTAAACAGGTGGGGCATTCCCTATGGCCATCACGAGGGTCCATAGGCGCCAGGCAACTCCAGCAGGACTGGGAGGCCATTTTGCCTGGAAGCAATAGAAAATACAACAGCACCAAAGTCTTCCGTTACCGTGTGAAGGACCCAGACAGACAAGACTGGCGAGTACCGCTCAAACGGGGAAACGTGAAGGCCCCTAGACTTGTGGCCAAGCAAGCTGCAACCCACCGCGCGCGAACACGCCGTATAGGCCAGCAAACTGAGAGACTTACAATGCACGAACACACCGCTCGGAAAGTGACAAACGGTATACTAATAACCAGTAGCCAGTAACCAGAGAAGACTTACCGTGTGCGAACACACCGCTTTATTTATTCCTGCTGTGTACAGACCGCTGAGGCTGCAGGACTAACAAGGCTTAGCATGCACGAATGCACTGCTTTTCATGAAACAAACGTCACACTCAATATTTAATAAACAAACAAAGGCTTACCGTGTGCGAACACACCGCTTTATTTATTCCTGCTGTGTACAGACCGCTGAGGCTGCAGGACTAACAAGGCTTAATATGCACGAATGCACTGCTTTACACTAAACAAACTTCACACTTAATATTTAACAAACAAAAAAGACTTACCGTGTGCGAACACACTGCTTTATTTATTCCTGCCAATACAGACCGCTGAGGCTGCAGGACCAACAACATGCACGAATGCACTGCTTTACATGAAACAAACTTTACACTTAAAATACAAACGAAAAAGGCTAACCATGTGCGAACATACTGCTTTATATATCACTTAATACTTACTTTACAAAACTTTCAAACTCTATACTTACTCTCTAGCAACAAAAGGCTTACTGTGCGCGAACACACCGCTTCCTTCACTCTCTATCTGAACAGGCCGTGCACGAACAACAAAAACTCACTGTGCGCGAACGCACCCGCAACATAAACAAGCAGCCCACACTGTGCGCGTACACACCAGGGAGATGCGAATAAACTTCGCACTCTGTGCGCGAACGCACGAGCGAAGTCAGCAAGCAGTCAACAATCGACTAGCTGGAATAATTCAACAAATGTCTACAAGAACGTGCAGCGGCCTTAAATTATCAACAACAAAATTGAACCACACAATCCACAGGGGCACTAGGCACCTGTACTGAAGCAAGGATTGACTACGTGGAGTCTAATATGGTTTCTTATCAACCACACACTTACCGGTCTCGGGTTTCAGCGAGAAAGGCAAAGAGGAAGTGGCTTGCTCACCTGGATGATAATATAGGCAGTGAGCCAAGCCCCTCAGGTCAGTCACGACGTGACGTTGTTGACATTAGGTCTCGCGGATAGGTAGAAGGATGGCATCATTCAAGGTGTAGACCGTGGTGACGGTCTGAGGGAGGTTGAAATAGATACACAGTTATCTTAAATTGGGCATATTCAGAGACTTTTTGGTATTATTTTAAAACTTAAAAGACCCAGATGTAAAAATCTGGACGAGCACATGCCCACATAGCATGGGCAGAATGCCATTTGGAATTGGAAAACGGAATATGCCAGTTCATTAAGCAAAAGTTAAAGATATCTGAATAGCAATGTGTACAGTACATCCTATTGGCACCCCTGGTAGAGTTGAGTAAAATCAGGAATAAAAATAATCTTTTGGTGATCTTTGAGTCTGACATTGAAAACAATGAGGAAATTGGTTTATTACATTTGTAAAATGAATTGTAAAGTCTACCAACACAAACAACAACAGAGATGTTTACATGATATGCTGTTGTCAAGGTTCTACTGAATATTGCTGTATTATCTCTCATTCTCAGGTCCCTGGAAGACGGCTGCTGTGTGTCTGGGTCTGCTGTGTGCTCTCCTGCTCTGTGGCATGGCAGTTGTCAGTATCAAACTGATGGAGACCAAACAGTTACAGACCAGATGCCAACAGAAACTGCAGCTGCTGTCAGAGTATGATACCAAGAGCACAGAATGCCAACAGCTGCAGATAAGATACAACACCATCAAACATGAGAAGTCCCTGTTAACGGATATGAAGAACAATCTGACCAGAGAGACTTCAAAGTTACAAACAGGATATCTCGATTTGTCGAAGGAGAGAGATGACATAGCAAAAGAAAAACAGCAAATACAGATTAGGAATAATGTGCTCAAAAGAGAGAAATCCCAGTTACAGGACAGTTATGATAGTCTTAGTAGAGAGAAAGTTATTCTACAAGGCAATTTTAGCAGTTTGGTTAGAGAGAAGTCCCAGTTGCAGATAAGCTACACAAATCTGTTGAAAAGTAATGATCAGCTACAGACCAATTACAACAAAATGGATTTAGAAAAATCTACATTACAGGATATTTATAACATCCTTAATTTAGAGAAATCCCAGTTACAGATTAGCTACAACAACCTAAATTTCGAAAAATCTAAATTACAGGACAAATATAATAACGCAAGTAGAGAACATTCTCAGTTACAGACCACTTATAACAACCTGAATTCAAAACATTTCTCTTTACAGAATAAATGTAACAACTTAAGCACAGTACAATCTCTGCTACAGACCAGTTACAACAGACTGAATTCAGAGAAATCTAAATTACAAGAAAAATATGATAATGTTATTAAAGAGAAATCTCAGTTACAAACCAGATACGACAACCTGAATTCAGGGAAATCCAAGCAGGAAATCACATGCAACATTCTGAATTCAGAGAATGCGAAATTACAGGAAAAATACAACAATCTTACGAAAGAGATAACTCAGTTACAAAGCACTTACAACAACCTCAATTCAGAAACATCTAAATTACAAGACCGATACAACAATCTAAATACAGAGAAGACTCAATTACAAACCAGTTACAGCAAACTGAATTTAGAGAAATCTACTTTACAAGAAAAATACAACAACTTTGTTAAAGAGAAAAGACAGTTAGAGACTAATTACAACAACCTGAATTCAGAAAATTTGAAATTACATGACCGTTATAACAAACTGAATAACGAAAATTATCAGCTACAGATCCGTGTCAGCAGCCTGTATTCAGAGAAAGTTACGTTAGAGAGCAAATACAGCAGTCTTAATGAAGAGAAAACTCAATTAGAAACCAAGCTGGACAGCACATACAACAGCCTGAATTCAGAGATATCCAGGTTATATAGGATATACAATAGTCTCAATTCAGAGAAATCGAAATTACAGGACAAATACAACAGTCTCAATGAAGAGAAAACTCAGTTACAGGACAAATACAAAAGTCTTAATGAAGAGAAAACTAAGTTACAGACCAGTTGCAACAGTTTGATTTCAGAGAAATCTAAATTACGGGACAGTTATAATAAGATCAATACAGAGAAATCTCAGCTACAGACCAGTTACAATGATCTGAATTCAGAGAAATCTAAATTACAGGACAGTTATAATAAACTCAATACAGAGAAATCTCAGCTACAGATCAGTTCCAACAATCTGAATTCAGAGAAATCTAAATTACAGGACAGTTATAATAAACTCAATACAGAGAAATCTCAGCTACAGATCAGTTCCAACAATCTGAATTCAGAGAAATCTAAATTACAGGACAAATACAATAGTCTTTATAAAGAGAAATCTCAGTTACAGACCAATTACAACAACCTGAATTCAGAGAAATCTAAATTACAGGACAGTTATAATAAACTCAATACAGATAAATCTCAGTTACAGACCAATTACAACAACCTGAATTCAGAGAAATCTAAATTACAAGACAGTTATAATAAGCTCAATACAGAGAAATCTCAGCTACAAACCAGTTACAACAATCTGAATTCAGAGAAATCTAAATTGCAAATTACGTACAACAGCTTGAATTCAGAAAAATCAAAATTACAGGACAGATATAATCATCTGAACAGCGAGAAATCTCAGTTGCAGGAAAGATTCAACTCGATGGATGCTGAGAAGAAGGACATAATGAGGAGACTCTGTAGAGCATGTGAGTGTTGAAATATGAGAACACATACATTTCTATTGGGTCAGGTACATTTGCATGTGAACAATCTTAGGTAGGCTATAGGATGGTACTTCACCTCCAAACTCTTGGGAGTCCTCATAACCAGATTATATAACTGCTATCTAACTTCAGTGTATACAATTATGACTAGAATAGTACTGTATGATAAGCACTAATCCTATATGATTTTCATCCAATTAGAACAGTGGTTATTGAAGTATTTCAGAGGGCATGGAATCGGGTGTATACATATTTTTGTGCTTAAACCTTTTAACTCTCTGTGTATTTTTATTATCTCTGTTTAATGTTATTAATATCATCTCCAACTAGCAGGGAAGCCTTTATTATGCTAACTTCTGTCTGTTTCACACAGGGATGGATAGTATGCACTATTCAGGTATGTCTTTACATGACTGAGAACGCAGTGTTGACAAATTTACACAGAGATAAATCGCACTCACTTACGAGGGTTGTAATAGATCAATAGAAACGATACATTCTAGTTGCAGGCAAGTTACAAGCAGCCTCCAATGATCTGCAGCAATCTCCAGAAAAGTCCAGAAAATGCAGCTCTAATGCCTTTCTGCATCTCTGTGTTGTACATTAAAGTATAGAGTGAAGCCTTATGTCTGTCTAACCTTTCTTTCTGTTTCAAACAGGGATGGATTTCTTAAAATATAACAGGTATGTCTTGTAAGAAGAGTCAATCTGTCTGTTTCAGATGGTGTACTTCCGTCAGTACACTTTGATGCAGTGTGTGTGTGCACTGTGTGCTTACTCACGTAATGCGTGAATTTCAACAGAATCATTCTTAGTCTCAAATCTCACCACGTGTAACGGAAATTACAGTCGCAACATTTAAATATAACTTTGTTGGTGTATTCGACAGTGACATGCTTGTACATCTGTAAGGTGTGTTTTCCACTACTGCTGCTTCAGCTTTCTCAACCGCGATTGTCACAAGTTTGAAAATGCTCTCTGCTCTTCTGCTATGTAGACAAGATGGTGTCCGTTGAGGGCAAAAAGTGTCCATTGTTCCCCACTCAACTTTTTAACAGTTATGAGTACACCATCCAGACTAGCAATGCCCTTCCCATCACCTGAATTTTCAGTGTGAACGCACTCATGCACTCAAATTAGGTATTCTAAGACATAAGTATGCCTTATGAGACACAGTGCTTGTTACAGGATCGTAAAGCTGAGAGTAAAGTGAGAGTATGGTTAAATAGTATGTTTACTATAAAGAAGAGAGTATTTTGCATTCTTTATACATATTTGACTGAAGTATGTATGTGTAGATTCTGGTGTGTAAATAATTCCTTGCTGAAACATTTAAATGTCCATACTGTGTTTAATGTGGCCGTGCTGTTATTAACTTGATTACATTCATCTAATCATCAAATATTTGTATAAGCTTTTGGTTAACTTCTCTGTCTGTCTCACACAGGAATGAGCAGGAATTGTATGCACAATGCAGGTAGGCCACGTCTTTTTTCTCACTGAGAGTGTAGTATCACAAATAACAATAACCCGAAGTTTGATATATAATATGATTTATAAATTAGTAAAAGGAATCTGATCAAAGAAAAGTCACAACACTCAGTTACAAAACTGTAGTTACACATCAGTTAACATGACAAGAGTGACAAAAGTCAGTAGCACACATAAATAATGATATAGTTGTTTTAGGGGCACTGTCCCTGCTATTAGGGTCTATATAGGTTGGTTTGAACAAAAGTATCAGTCAAATACATAAATGAAATGAAATACATTTGATTTGTTTTGAGCAATAGTTGGTCTTAATCTAAGGTTAATGATATAGTATGGTAAACATAGAAATAATATGTTACTTATAGTGGTGGAATATTGGTAGAATAAGTATTCCTACCAAACAAACTTTACAAACAAGTCCATCTTGTAGTCTCACTAGATAAGAGACTTCTATCAGAGCATGATGACAATTTGAAGCTTTGGTCTGTCTTGTGCAAACTTTGTATAGATATGTTAGGTTACTTGTAGGACATTTTCTTGGCATTTTTAATAAACATTTAAATTCCATGTGACCCTTCATTTAAGATCAGGGAGTATATTGGATCAGTAATACTATACTGTAGAACAAATTTCCACTTTAAAACAGGGGCCCTGCCTCTCAGTTGCAACTAGCAACCTAGATGAGTATTTGGACCGGCTGTGCCATTGCATGAAGCATTGTTAGTCAATAGGAATATCTATTCTACAACTTTTCTGTCACTAGTAAAATATTCAGATAGTGTATTAGGAGTTTCACTCTTGTGTCATATATATTCAGTAAACTTTGTTGAAACCAACTAGTTGGAAATTTACCAGGAATAAATGATTTATGTAATGAGAATAATAGGTGAATACAGGCCTAATAGATCATTAATTATGGTTAATACAGCCCATATTAGGCACTCATACAGGTAGTCCTATGTCAATGGCTAACACATATTCCTTAAAATAAATTGTTATCAATAATTAAGTTACACACCATATATAACAACACAAATTTAGAGAAGTACCACAAGACAGATAGAATAAATAGATCTTTATTGTCATTGTCACAGGTACAACGAAATGTAAAACAGATCTGAGTCAAGATATTTTGGTTGCAATGTCAAATGTTCAATGTCATGGCTGCTGAGACCTTAATGAAGGGATGCCTTGCATGCTTCACTTGTTTTTCTGTTTCATGCAGGAATGTTTACGGGGCATAATAGGTATGCCTTTTAATAGTTTAAAAAGCAATGGAGATGCTCAACCTTCACTGGATGTGCCTTTAATATCCTGCAGTGGATGTGACTCTGGATGTGTCTCATAGAACACAGCCCTATCTATCTTATCCTGCTGATGGGAAGCAAGATATGGAGGCCCACAACAGAATTTCTATGACTACCCAAAGCATTTTTTTATTCTGCTGTCCAGGGAAGACAGGGATTCTTTGTTTTGTACATGTGACAAAAATGGTGGAGCCTTACATGGACCCTGCATGCAAGTTTTTTTTTAAACTTTTAGCCTGTGTTCTTAAATGTTTTTGATTTTTGAGATCACCTTCAACCCCCTGCTGCCCAGCGATACAACAGTTTTGCTGCCCATGGTTATGCTAGTGTCGCTGCCAGCAGCCCAGACTTTTGCAGTCGGCACAGCCCTGACACCTCCAGTCCAAGCTCCTCAGCACTCTCCAGTGGCCAGCTCTCTGTTCTCCAGTGGCCAGCTCTCTGTGTTCTCCAGTGGCCAGCTCTCTGTTCTCCAGTGGCCAGCTCTCTGTTCTCCAGTGGCCAGCTCTCTGTGTTCTCCAATGGCCAGCTCTCTGTTCTCCAGTGGCCAGCTCTTTGTGTTCTCCAGTGGCCAGCTCTCTCTGTTCTCCAGTGGTCAGCTCTCTCTGTTCTCCAGTGGCCAGCTCTCTGTTCTCCAGTGGTCAGCTCTCTGTGTTCTCCAGTGGCCAGCTCTCTCTGTTCTCCAGTGGCCAGCTCTCTGTTCTCCAGTGGCCAGCTCTCTGTGTTCTCCAGTGTCAATACCTAGTCCTGAATCCAGTCCGGATCTCAGCCCCGAGTCCAGTGCTGCCGAGCCGTCCTCCAGTGCGACCAGGACAGTTGGCTTTGCTTCAGGGTCCAGAGCTACCCTGCCGATCTGGTCTGTGTTCTGGGCTGGGCTGCCATGTCAGGTCTGCCTCGGGGTCGCCCTCCACAGCTGTCCTGCCTGTCTAGTCTGTAATCCAGCTGTCCACCCCAGCTGCTGGACTGCAGCTGGACTGCCCTGTCGCTCAGCTGTCCATTCGAGCTGCCCAACAAGAGTGCACCCCCATAGTGTGCATCTTGGGGTTTTCTCATCTGTCTCCTTGTCTATCCTCCCTTCCTTCCTTCCTTCCTCCCCCCGCCCCTAGCCCTTCTTCCTAATTAATGTTGTGAAGGAAACGAGGAAGGAACTATAGGAGGATGGAGGAATGAAGCCCGATGAACTGCACAAATGAGACGTCCTCAACTGCGTGAACGCCATTTGGAAAATGTGCAACGTCAGTGTAAGGGGCGGATCCAAAAGACTTCTGAGGCTGCTTAATTCATAACAACTACCCGTCACATTTTCATTGAATGACATACAATTAGGCTACCACTTACATTTAAACGCCGATGCGCCTACCATTGTTTTGAAAACATTGGTTTTAAATGTTCCGACAGGAGACATCACCCTGCGTAGCCACAGAACGCCCATCTCCGAAATGCCACGCTTCCGCGTAGGATGGTGTGTTTCCTCGCTTATCGGGCCTTCCACCTCCCTCCTCGGTCTTGCCTCCTCTGGTTGCAATTAGATGAATGAGATGTCCTTGATGACGTCGGGCATTGAACGATTTCTGGAGGACGAGCTGGATGACTGAGGACCGAGGAGAGAGGCTGTATGCAAGGAGAGGTTTGAGAAAACCCCATTGCGTTTGCTCCTGGTTTACATGTGCTTCTGTGTCACTTCCTCTTTCCTTTGTATATATGAATATTCTGAAATTGCGCTAATATTTTTATTCTTAATGTTTGAATAATAGATTTGATCAGTAAATATTTTGTTTAGGGTGCTGTAATAAAAGACTTGTCAATGTCAAATGGTGATGTACTACAACAAATCTGAAAATAAACTTTAAACATTGCCATAAACTGTTTTACAATTGACTGCTGTTCGGAAAATGCAAGTCTAAATTTGACATATTTGACAGTGATGAAAAGCAAGAACATGAAGGTTTCCATCTTCATTTGGTTCCTGGAAGACATTTTAAGAAAGAAAGATCAGTGGACAGTAATGACCTTTTATTGTGTGGGTGGTCTTCCTTTCCAGTCACTATGTGATACACAATGCATGCACCCCTCCACCCCACCCAATCTGGCTACAAAGCTATGCTATTCGCCTTATTCACCCGGCGGCCAGAACGAGGCTAAAGGGTACACTTGCCATTATGCCATTATAAGTCCAGCAGATGGTGGTGGTAATGCACTCAGTTTGCAAACTGCTAAAAAAACTCACTGAAGAAGAACAGGCCAGTGAACCCTTCTTCTTTTTCGGTGAGCTTTTTTTTGGCAGTTTGCTGTTAAGGCTGTTAAAAGCTTGAATTTCCCCTTGGGGATCAATAAAGTATCTGTCTATCTATCTATCTATCTATCTATCTATCTAAGGTTGACGTTTTTACCCCCCCCCCCCTCAATAGGAATAGGCCAATAAGCAGAAATTGGGTGTGCCCTCATTTTGGAATTTGTCCTCAATTTTAGACACAACTTGTCCTCCTTTTCAGAGTCTGGTTGGTGGTCAGCCTATTTCTGCTACTTTATAGTACACATGTGGCCTCCACTTCCCCTTTTAAACATGAACTAGTGCAGTGCCTGTGTAAAACATGTTATTCCTGTACCCGTAACCCGTAACCCAATTACATGCCCTCAGGTATGCCTGCTTTAATAATAGGATGATAGAAGAAAACATCATTCCAGCTAAGCATTCAATATTGGATATATATTATATTATATTGTTAAGACCACCAGGCTTGTTTGTGGTGATTTAACATACGGGAGACTACACGTATATAAAAGGTTAACAAAAAGATGTTTATTAATGTAATAATGTATGAAAAACGTGAAATGCAGTCAGTATTAGTGAAATGGTGAGAAAATAAAGGTGTAGTGTAAATCAGAGTAATGTGCAAAATCTAAATGAAAGACAAAGGTGACGCATGTGGCAGGGAACCATGAACCCCAGCCAGGTAGCCCCTTATATAGCCCCAGGTGCCCTGATCAGCTGACTAGCAGCACCTGTGCCATGACTCCGCCCCTGCAACACAGAAAAACAGACAATCAGAGATCATAACAATATTATAAGAAATGCAACCCAAATTTAATACAAAATATCACCAAAATGCTGCGGGAAGTGAATACTGTCAAACTGACACGTTAAAAAGTCTTGGCACCCTTCACAAAAAGTGTTTTTTGCAGTGATAAAAGCACACTTTCCATTGTTAAAATCCAGTGCTAAGGTTATGGGTAGTCAGACATCAGCTGTGGAAGCATTCCTGAGAAATATCAGTCCATTTCTAATGGACAGTAGACTCAAGTTTACTCACTTTACATTTCTATTGGTTTCTATGGACAGTATGATGTTTTTCTTCAAGGATTTCCAAATATTTGAATGACTCTACCTACTCCTTTATATGCAGCTGATTTTCAGTGCCAGAGGAAGCAAAATAGGCCCAAAGTATCACCTAGTTATTGCCATGCATCAGTTTAGACAGGGTGCCCTTTCCAGTGTATGCTTCATTCTTCCTCATCCAAACATACTGCTGTACTATAAGCATGAACAAAACAAAATACTGAACCAAAACCATAAAAAAAGTGACAATAGGTTTGGCAGTTAACAGAGGCGGACAGAGTACATAGCTTCATTACTTGAGTAAAAGTACAGATACCCTTTGCTAAATTTTACTCAAGTACAAGTAAAAGTACAACAGTCAGATGTCTACTTAAGTAAAAGTACTGAAGTACTTGTTTTTAAAAGTACTTGAGTATCAACAGTACAAGAGTAGCCTACATTTTCTAAATATTGCATTACTACTGCCACAGTGCTTACATTTATGTACAGAAACGTCCTACATGGAGTTATGAAAAATGTTAATGTTAATACCTTGTAAAAGGAATTGAAAGTAAAATCAAGTCATTTTCATCTTTTTACCATGTTGCCAGGGATGGGCAGTATTTCTAATACATGTATTTAAAATACGCATTTCAAATACAAAATACTATTTTGTAATTGAAACACTTGAAGCGAAAACTTTCATTAACTTGGCATCCTTCACATGTCAGTTTGACAGTATTCACTTCCCGCTGCATTTTGGTGATATTTTGTGTTCAGTTTGGGGAAACCAATTGTTGTTTCAGTTTTGTTGAGCTATTGAAATGGTCCTGGTTTGTTTTATCAAAAAAACTCCAAAAGTGTGTGTATTTTGCTTAGAAACCAACATTTCTAAAGGGATGCCAATACTTTTGTCAGTGCCTGTAGTAGATTATGAATATCAGCTGGTCTTCTCAATGTATTTCTGCACAGAACTGTTTGCGTCAAGCAGGAAAAAATGGCATACCTTTAATTTTCTAGCTGGGTTGCGGTTGCAGCGCGGTTTGAGCCAGATATGTCGGAGGCAGTGTGACTGCTGTAACCTGTTAACATGGGCGCCGAAAATGAAAATCAACAGGAAACGGAGCCGTTCCACAGATGTTCAAGCTGTAAGTAATATGATGGACGTTATCTTACATTATGCAATTTTCCTTTCCAATTGCACTGTTTAATGCTGTTAACGGTGTGTACAAAGCCAGTGTTGACATTTTTACTAGCACACCCAAAGGCAGGGTCGAAAAAAACAAAAGGGCACTTATCTCATGACGTGGGGTCCCAACCCTACACCAAAACTACAGTGTATCAAGTATGAACAGATTATGAGCCACTGAGCCCCTGGGCACAGATATGAAGAGGGCCCCTTAAATAATGACTTCTGGAAAGTTCTGTGGAAAGAAATGGACCATTTGAGATTTACAAATATGCCATAACCATCAACAGATTTAAGGCATCTTGCTTTGAAAAAAATGCCAATTACAAAGCATGATTATCACAAAGAGCATGACCTGTGTTATTTGAGGGGGCGCCATTCAGATATCAGGGGTGAATAACATAACTTAATATAATTGAGTGGCCCAAGGCCTGTTGAGTAATCCATCCCTAATTAAATAGTTTTCATCCTTAATGAAAATGAACACTGTGTTATTAAGCAATCCCCCCTGAAATATGACAAGTTTTCTCATAACACAAACAGTGAACTAAAATATTTGTGTTATAATAAATAAAAAAAACATTTACAACACTAGAAGGGCACTCATTAAGACACATTCTTTCTTCAACTTATTGTTTGAAGTGGCACTCTAGAAATGAGAAACAATTTTGTCATGTCTAAGACCAGCCAAAAGGACACTTTTGAGGACACTTTAACAGGTTTGTCTTTCAACCATGGAGACATAAAACTTTTATGTGTGAACAAGGAACCTGTGAATCAGCTGAACATTCATGTCCATTTCCATCTCCCACATCAGGAGGGTTTCAGTCTGGCAGTAACTGAGAGACATTTACAATGAACACAGTATACCTTCCTGCTAAATTGTTTTCGCTGACACCTTTTTTCTCTTACACATAGGCTCAAAGAAAGACAATAAAATGCATACCAATAAAATGGCAATGCATACCAATAAAATGCCTCTAGACCCAAGTTCATCACCTTACAAACACTCAGCTAGTGATCATAATGACTATGTGTTTACCTCATGAAACACTGTGTGACCCCTTCACAGTTGGCTAACCCTTCCACACCACAGGAAGAGATAACAGGGAAATAGTGTTATAGTGTTTTTTTTCTGATGTTCTCAGCTGCTGTGACATCCTCATCCTGGTTTGTACGGGTATAAAACCTGTCAAACTCTGTGGGTCTGAATTTCACTGACAGACTCACTCCACATGACAGAGTGGAAAAGATGTCAAGATAATCTGAGCAGCCAGAACAGAAGAGTAGGTGCAGAATGGAGATGACTGAGGGCATCTCTCGACCTGTAGACGCCAGAGATAACCAGGAAGGCCCAGGTCCTCATCACTCTGGTGAGTGTGACATTTCTATTTATTATGACCGCCGCAGGTTTAGTCAGATTTTTTTTTTCTTTTTCGCATGGCCAATTTTTCATCAAGGATTCCCGGGACACTGAAAGACCAGGGTACACGAAACTTGGTGGGCATGTAGCCCCACAAGGATAGCATGGAACCATTGTTTTTCGTTTTGATCTGTAGCCCCCCCCCGCTGGACTGGACCCCCCGAAAGGAGGGTAGTGCGGACACAGTTTTCTGTGAATATCTCGAGAACCGTAGGGTTTAGGAGGACCACCTTTTTTTTGTATGTTGATCTTAAGGGGCCATGTCAACCCATTCCATAATCACTAATTTCATGTACAGTATAGCGCCACCTAGTTAAAAATGAAAAAGTAAAAATGAGGTGTTGTAATCGCCCTGGCTTTGCTGAATTACTGAAGCAAGCAGGCTTAGTTAGTACTTGGATAAGAAACCTCCTTGGAAGAGTAGGTTTCTGCTGGAAGTGGTGTTGGTGGCTGGCCAGTAGGTGGCACTCTTCCCTTTGGCCAAAAGCCACCAAACAAAGATCAATCCCAATGTCCTATTGCAGTGACAGGGACACTGTACTGCAGGAGATGTTTTCCTTTGCATGAATGAGGTCCTGACTCACCATGGTTGTTAAAGATCCCATGGCACTTATTGCAAAGAGTAGGTGCAAAGAGTCCCTGATTTGCTTTATTTATGTACACATACATAAAGACACACACACATGCACACACACATAAAAACACACACACACACAAAGACACGTAAACACACACACACACTACACATGCACACACACTACACATGCACACACACATACATGCACACACACGACACGCACAAACACGCACACATAAACACACATACACACACACACATGCACCCATACAAACACACCTACATACACAACATTATCATTGTGCTGCTGCGCCTATGGTTACTTTGATTTGATTACTGTTTGTCAAGGTCACCAAGTACTGTCGGTACAAAATAAAATGAAACAAACTGGTGCTACTTAGCTCGAGTTGCTGCAGCCAACAGCTAGAGTGGCCAGGCAGCTAGTGCTACACTCTGGGGGCATGATGTTAAAGAGTGTAGCGTAAGCATAAGATAAATTCCAGTTATCAGAGGTTAAATATAATCTCAGTGGGTGATATTGTACTACAGTAGCCTATTGTCCTAATTCTCAGATTATTGCATCTGTTTTATCCACAGGTCCCTTGAAGAGCACTGCTGTGTGTCTGGGTCTACTGTGTGTTCTTCTGCTGTCTGGTGTTGCAGTTCTCAGTTTCAAAATGATGGAGACCCAACAGTCACAGGCCAACTGCACAGAGATGCAGTCAGGTTATGACAATCTGATCAGAGACAAATTACAGTTGCAAGAGAGTTACGACAACTTGAGTAGAGGGAAGATCCAGTTACAGACAAATTATAACAACCTGGATTCTGAAAAATCTAAACTGCAGGCCGGATTTAACAACCTGAATAGAGAGAAATCCCAATTACAGACCAGTTACAACAACGTAACTGAAGAAAAATCACAGTTACAAGATAAGTATAACAACCTATTTAAAGAGAACTCCAAATTACAGAGCAAATGGGAAACTTTGAACGGAGAGAATTCCTTATTACAAGACAGATATCAAAATTTAACAAAAGAGAAATCTAATGTACAGACCATTTACAACAACTTGAATTCAGAACAGTCTAAACTACAGGACAAATATAACAACTTGAATAGAGAGAAATCCCAGTTACAGACTAGCTACAACACCCTGAATTCAGAGAAATCCCAGCTCCAGACCAGATATAACAACCTGACAAAATACAACACCCAACTGCAGACAGGTTACAACAGCCTCAATAAACAGAAGGCCCTTTTGGAAACTAGTTACAACAGCGTAACTGAAGAAAAATCACAGTTACAAGATAAGTATAACAACCTATTTAAAGAGACATTCCAGCTACAGACTAGCTACAACAATCTGAATTCAGAAAAATCCCAGTTGCAGACCAGATACAACAACCTGAATTCAGAGAAACTGCAGCTACAGACCGGTTACAACAACTTGAATTCTGAAAAATCGAAACTGCAGGACAAATGTAATAATCTGAATAGTGAGAAATCCCAGTTGCAGACCAGATTCAACAACCTGAATTCAGAGAAATCACAGCTACAGACCAGTTACAACAACTTGAATTCTGAAAAATCGAAACTGCAGGACAAATTTAACAACCTGAACAGTGAGAAATCCCAGTTGCTGACCAGATTCAACAACCTGAACCGAGAGAAATCCCAGCTACAGGACAGACTGAACACTGTGGCTGAGAGGGAAGCACTAAAGAAGAGATTTTGCAACCCAAGTGAGTGTTTAAACATAATTAGTTGCTTTACCTATCTTATGTTGTGGATGTTATTTTAATGCCAAAGCAACATGTGAAGAGGGGGTGCCTCAATGAAATCCACCCTTGAGTAGTAGCATTATCAAGAACACTGATGTATATGCAGATATATAAATGTATCTGCAGGCAACAGTGGTGACATGTAGACTATGTGGAAGGGATGAATTGGAGAATTAATGATATTTGAAATTTGTGACCCGATTTGTCAAAATTATCCAGTGACCTAAAATTCAAAATTCAGATTTTGGTATCAATGGACAGAGGACACAATAAGCTTTAAATGGTATCATATCTTGAATTGTTGTCAAGATACAGAATTTTGAATTGGTCTCCCGTTATCTTTTTCCAACTGGAAAACTGAGAAAATCGTGTTTAAAGTTACAGGTTACAAGCAGGTACACATAGGATTTGCAGACACTTGAATAATACTTTTTTCCGAAGTTCCGGTGACATGGCGGCAGTTTGAATTGCTGGCCCTCTGAACCCCCCCTGAATGTAATATTGTAACGATTTGATAGCGACACACTCAGTTGTCCAATCAAAGGTTTATTCGCGTAAGCGGGAATCAGCCAAACACATAGACCAAGACACCATTACATATGAAACACAAGGGAAGTCAAGAAAACAAGCACGATACACAAACAGGGTAGTCACATACAATACACCGGGTAAAACACATGAGGTACAACGTAAAGAAAGACTACACAAGCTAACACATACATGACACGGAAAACGCAATTACACTAACTAAAACTGACATTACACAAACCAGCATTCACACACATTGCATTCTGGGAGGCTAGCACTTAGTCCAAAAGGCACCGACGTTACACAGCCCCCTCGCGAACTATTGCCGTCCTCGGCAATATCTCCTCACTTAGCCATTGCCATAACGTCGGTGTGGGCATTCACTCGCTCAGTCCATCAGTCTGTGGTACCGGCAACAACACGTGGGGTGCACACGCCGCAGGAGCTCACTCAACGGGGAGCCACGCTGCTAGCAATCCAGTGCGGGCGTGCTAGCAGCCACGTGGCCGTCCCCGCTCGTCACCAGCTCCCTCTCAGCAGCCGCCCTCAGGCTGCACTTTCCGCGGCGTGTCACCGCGGCACTCCTCCTCTCCTGGCGGGGCCCTAGGTGGCCTTTCCAACCGTCGACTGTGGCACCAAGCACCGGAACTCACGGGTCAACTGTCGCTCCACTCCACAGTTGCACCGACCAGGATAGGCAGGCACCAGCTCCGCTGCAGCCGGACCACGCTGAGCTCTCAGGCCGTCAGCTACCGGTTTCGGCATCCCCTCCTCGCGCTGCCTCCTCGCAGAGCTGTCCTCCTTTGCTCCCGGCCCGCTCCACTCCGTCATGGTCACGACGAAGGCTTGACCCCCCTCTTCTGCCTCGTGCTATCTCCCAACACAGCGAACCTTTCTTTTTTTTTTCTCTGGCGCCGGCCAACAGGCCAACTAGAATGGGCGCCCACACAGCACGGTGCCTCTCACACGCACCCAAACGTTTTTAAAGTTCAGAGTTCAGAGGGCCTTTCCGTCGAGGCTGCCCCACCGTCGTGAGTTCACTGCCACCAGCGGCTCCGCCAACCGTCCATCGTCCAGGAACCTCTTCCTCGCCGATCGCCCTCGGCTCTGCTCACGCGTCGCGGTTCGCCGTGGAGTCAGCGCCCAGGCCAGCGTCGTCTTCTCCGCGACCGCTTCTTCAGGCCCCTCTTCCGGCAAGATCTCCTCCCATGGCAGCAGGCAGGTCCAGGCGACAGCTCCTCTCCTCCGGCGGCAGTAACAACAGAAGGCCTCAAGCTCTTTAGCAGTCCTTACAAGGGCTCTCTCTGGATCCTCTTGCGTGGGCCTCCACCCAATGGTATGGTCTTCCATTCCCAGCTTCTCTCGCTGAGCGGAGGCCATGTTCGAAAGTCGCTTCTGACACCAATGTAACGATTTGATAGCAACACACTCAGTTGTCCAATCAAAGGTTTATTCGCGTAAGCGAACACATAGACCAAGACACCATTACATATGAAACACAAGGGAAGTCAAGAAAACAAGCACGATACACAAGCAGGGTAGTCACATACAATACACCGGGTAAAACACATGAGGTACAACGTAAAGAAAGACTACACAAGCTAACACATACATGACACGGAAAACGCAATTACACTAACTAAAACCGACATCACACAAACCAGCATTCACACACATTGCATTCTGGGAGGCTAGCACTCAGTCCAAAAGGCACCGACGTTACAATATTATTTAATGATATAAACTAACTAGGCCTACGAGATATCCGTCATGAGCTTCAAGTAGATTGATGGACCTCCGCTCAGGTACCTCTTTGGAATTAAAAACACGGGAGAAGAAAGTCACGCGAACTAACGCAGACGAATTGTTGAGTCTCACTCCCTACTCGTCAAAGGTCTGACGCATGGTCAAGGGTTCTTGGTGTCAAATTCCAACGAGAAATGTGTACCTTCTGCATTGTTTTCCGACGTGGGGGTCCGTCAGATAGACATTCATGTTAATCCCTCATCGTCAAATATAGACGAAAGGAAATAAATGTCCATCAAAGGTGATGCCGTCACGTTAGACTAATGATTTGTTTGAAATGATCTAAAAACAAAAATCGCAGACCATCAGAGCCATAGGCTACCTTAGGTTACTTTGATCTTGCATAATTTTATTCAGCTTTGGTGTAGGTAACGTAAGGTAAAATAATAATAATAATAATAACAATAATCTCTAACTAAACTAACACGCGCATATTTCTGTATTGCGACCATTGTAGCCTACAGTTGTAACAGCGCGTAACAGTCGTTTTACTCCCCGTATGCGCTCATTATAATAGGCTCTGCTCCTGCCTAGATTCGAACTCAGAACTGCCTGAAAGTTGCAGACCTGTTCTGGAAATACGTGCATTAACCCACTCGACTGTCAGACAACGCTATCTGCTTCGAGTAGGACTGAGGAGTGTACTGTACTGTACTGTGTACTGAGGACTGTACAGTCCTACCTAATAGGCCTACTCGAAGCAGATAGCGTTGTCTACGTTTTCCACGTCGGAAAACAACGCAGAAGGTACACCTTTCTCGTTGGAATTTGACGCCAAGGACCCTTGACCATGCGTCAGACCTTTGACGAGTAGGGAGTGAGATTGGGTTGGATCATCATACCAAGCACACTCGCTGTTTAAAGTCATACACCACGGTAAACTAAAACTAAAATGTTACAAAGGTGGCAAAAATAATATATATAGAGTGTGTCAGTGACGCCACTTCCACTTGCCTCCATGGGACCTATCTTTCAAAAAATTTTGAACGCCAGTCTATGGCGAAAAAGAAATTATTTTCTGGTCCCGGTTGACTTGTGCCTTGAATTACCCATATGATGTTTGTCAATTTTAAAGACAATTTTTCATGTAAAGACATTTGCAGTTTGTTTCGTAACTATTCAATTACAACATTGTGAAAGATCGTAATTCCAACGACTACAAACCCATCAGTCGCGCTAGTGACGTTAGCTCATTCACAGCCACACTAGATTGTACAAGCATACCAGCAACAGGTCTTAATTGGGCTTTCCTTGCCGATGAAAATACCATGAGTCAGAGGATTAAACACATCAGGTAAGTTGTATTCGTCCATAGACTGTACATTAGATACTGTTAAGTTACATAGCAGGCAGCAAGATGCAACGTTAACTAGCATAACAGCTATCAGCTAGCTTCTAATCTTATCGTTTCATTACGTTGGTGACGTACATCGTTCGAGAGGAGAGATGTAGTCCACTGAGCGGATTCGTACAAAACCAACATAACTTTTAAAGTCTATCGAACAACAGTACTTTCTTGACGTGAAAAATTATCTTTTAAATTCACACACATCATATGTGAAATTCGTGGCACAATTCAAATGGGACCAAAAAATAATTGTTATCTCTCCATTAACTCCCGTTCATATTTTTTTGAAAGACAGGTCCCTTGTAGCGGAAGTAAAACGGAAGTCACTTGGACACTCAGCCATGACATTACTAGGCTATGAATCGTTCGTTCATTTTTTTTTGGGGGGGGGGGGTGGGGGGGTTACAAACTTATTCAAAATCATCCCCCCCTCTGGTTTTTTCACAAATCGCACCCTGAGCTTAATGCACGCACAACTTTGGTTTGAGCAGGAGAGAGAATAACAATGAATGGATGCAGCAACTACAGAACAGACATGCATCTCATATGCATAATGAATGATTGCTGATTGAAGAATTGTGCAAAGCAGTTTCACACAAGTGTATCAGAGATTCAGACTTATGCAAGGAATCTATATCACCTTTGAAAATATGTTTTCCTTTTATTTAGCACAGGAAAACCAATAGAGTTTGGGGTTTTTGAATGACATCTGTGTTAACTGTTTTGCAAAAGGGTGTGAAAAATGTGTGAACCCAATGAAAATGTGTGAACATATTCGCAAGAGATGAAGAAAGTGTTCATGAAGACCAAGTGGGTCCCAGCAATCGAGAAAAACTGTAACCGTTCTTCTATAATGTCATAACCGGTTACCATTTAGAGAAGAGGCCTTGAAATGATTCTGTTTTCAGTCCCTGTAAAGAACCAAAGCAACAATAACAAAATCTCGAATAAAGGAACATGTGTGTACGCATCACCAATACAGTAGCCTCTGTGAGCATTTCATGGGGCTATCAAGCAGGTCTTCATTGGTGTTTTATTGAATTAGAAATGTCTCCGGACCCCCTTAAAGTTTTGATCTAACACGTTTTCAATTTCTGATGGCCTTGGCTGTTGTACTGCTCATCCAGTTCTATGGTGATATGTTGGCCTTTTGACAGTTTCAATTCATAGAAAGTTGCTGAGAATTGACCCATGGTGCGATATGAATTTATGAAGAATATATGCAGTAAAGGAACTTTGATGACCGAGCTGCCTGCCCTATAAAAAAAGGTGATTGGACAACAGTTCAGGACCATTCGATTCTGCTGACCATTCCTTTCCATTTAAATCTACCTCGTCAGGAGGGTTTTAGTAAGTCAGTAACCTTCAGTAGCCTAACTTTTTTGTCAACTAGTTGACCTCTTTTTGAAATTTTGGTCATTATGGTATTTTGGATGGCATACGAGCACACACACAAACACACAGACACACACAGGCACATTGAACCACACCTCAATGGACACATGCACTCACACACTTCACATTATAGTGTGAGGTAGCAAACAGGGCTGTGTAGCTATTACATTCTAGACCAAACCCTCTCTGACAATGAACTCTGCTGTGTGCTGATTCCTTCCCGTTAGAGGAAGAGTGGATTGGGGTTAATTAAGTGTAAACTTTAAATGTTTATGTGTGAACAAGACGATGGGAACACGTGAATCAGCTGACCATGCATGTCCATTTCCAACTGCCTCGTCAGGAGGGTTTCAGTCTGTCAGAAACCAGGAATTAGGGTATAATAGTGTTTTTTTCTGATGTTCTCAGCTGCAGAACACACGATTACAAACTTATTCAAAATCATACCCCCCTCTGGTTTTTTCACAAATCGCACCCTGTGTGTAACAACCTGAATAGAGAGAAATCCCAATTACAGACCAGCTATAACAACCTGACAAAATACAACACCCAACTGCAGACAGGTTACAACAGCCTCAATAAACAGAGGGCCCTTTTGGAAACCAGTTACAGCAATGTAACTGAAGAGAAAGCACAGTTACAGGATAAGTATAACAACCTATTTAAAGAGAACTCCAAATTACAGAGCAACTGGGAAACTTTGAACACAGATAATTCCTTGTTACAAGACAGATATCAGAACTTGACTGGAGAAAAATCTCAGTTACAAACCAGCTACAACAACTTGAATTTTGAGAAATTCCAGCTACATACCAATTACAACAACCTAAATTCTGAAAAATCTAAACTCCAGGACAGATTTAACAACCTGAATAGAGAGAAATCTCAGTTACCGACTAGCTACAACAACCTGAATTCAGAGAAATCTCAGTTACAAACCAGCTACAACAACCTGAATGCGGAGAAATCCCAGCTCCAGACCAGATACAACAACCTGGATTCAGAGAAATCCCAGTTGCAGACCAGTTACAACAACCTGAATTCAGAGAAATTGGAGCTCCAGACACGATACAACAATATAAACAGAGAAAAAACTCAGTTACAGGACAGACTGAACACTGTGATTGCCGAGAGGGATGCACCACAGAAGAGATTTTATAACTTGAGTGAGTGTTGCTTTACATATTTTATGTTGTGGATGATATTTTAATGCAAAAGCAACATGTGAGGAGGGGGTGCCTCAATGAAATCCTCTCTTGAATAGTAGTGTTATCAAGAACTCCTGAATTTCCCCTTGGGGATCAATAAAGTATATATCTATCTATCTATCTATCTAACACTGATGTATATGCAGATGTATCAGCACGACATATAGACTATGTGGGAGGGATGAATTGTGGAATTAATGATATTTCAGAAAAGCAGGACTCAAATGGACATCGAAAGTCAGATGGAAAGCCAATAGACAGGGCCTTGTTGGTGGTCATTTTCAACTTGACTTTTAGCCTAAATTACATATTAGGGCTGTGATCTCTTGTCACCTGCTGTCAAAATGGTGTTTTGTCCTGCAAGTGTAAAATATTAGCCTGATGTAGTCATACTCAATTCTAGTCAGAATATGAGTCTGATACTGCTCCATTGGGACGTAATTATGGGGCGTGTTTCAACCGATACAGGGGGGGAATGCCTCTGCACTCAATTGGATAGACCTAACCAATCAGAGCAACGAAATAGCTTACCGTGAGGTGTAGGAAGAAAACACACAAACCATCCTTCTTCTCCACAAATGCCTTAAGATTGTTTTCTGGTCTTTTGTAAAAGGTGAGGTTTTATCATGTTTTCAGTGATAAAACCTCATTAAATAATATGCATTTTCCGTATGGGGTCTTAAAAGCCATGTATCCTTCTAGACACAGCGTTTTTGTTTCAAACATAAGCCTAATCTAAGCGTGCTCAGATGACGTGATAGACCAGGCGCTGTTGCTCACCTGTCCATCATCGTAAAGCCCGATTTGATTGGTCCGCCCGATTTAGGGCAAGCATACTTGCTCCACAATGGAGCAATACCAGACCGAACTTCCCGACCTCAAATGTTGTGGGCGGGACTAATTTCGGAATGGCACCCAGGCTAGTAAAATATACCATTTTGAGCATTCAACATGAACTGTGTGTTCAGTGTGCTGAGTGACAGAGGACAGGTTAGCATACTGTATGGTTACGCTTATTACTATTATGGAAATGTTATTTATCTTAGCTTAAAGTCGCCTACCAATGGTTGTTTGTTGAATGTCTTTTGATGACTTTTGATTCAGTTGTCAAAGTATTTCCCTACCTTAAAGGAACACGCCACCCAATGTCAGTAGTAATATATGTTCTTACCTTAACTTTCACGAGTTGAGTCATACCTCTCCCGTGTCGGTACGTGCACTCAAACGCTCTGGTGCGCAGCGCGAATGTGTTAGCATGTTGCTATGCTAGCGGGCTCAGATGTAGCCATAGAGAGAGGAAGATAGCAGTAATAAAAAACATCCACGTTTTCCCTACTTAAATAAAGTTGCACGAGTAGTTGATAAAAATGTGTAAGGTCACACAACATGAAACGTGGCGATTTTCCAAGCGAATAAACAGGAGAACTACAATGTGTGGCGCAATAGCACTTGGGAGTACTTCGACCTAGCGTAGTAATATTAAATATAGCCGCAAGCGGCAATGGCGGGCCCGAGCACCTGACATGTCGGAATCCAACAAAGCACCGACGTGGTGCATTTGTGAAATGTACATATTTGATGCGTGTGCTATTTGTTTTTGTTTTATTTTCTGCCACATGTACTTGCTTGGCCAGGTGGGGGCGCAATGCAAGGCAGGCCCATTGGGTGTCATCATAATCATAATATATTTTAACCTGAGAAATTTCAGACCATTCATTTTAAGCAAAGAACATTTCTGATACACTTTTTGGTTGGCCAGATGGTGGCGCTATGTTAGGCATGGAAATTACACATGTGAATATCATCACAATAATGATATCCAATTTTTTTGTAAACTTTCAGATCAATCACTTAAGGCATTGTCCATTTCTGGCACATTTCCTGCTTTACCAAGTGGTGGCGCTATGCCAGGCAGGCCCATCGGGTGTCTGGATATCATCATAATCATAATATCTATTAACATGAGAAGTTTCAGACCATTTATTCAAAGCATAGAGCATTTCTGACACATTTCCTGCTTGGCCAGATGGTGGCGCTATGCTAGGCCTGTGAATTACGAATGTGAATACCATCACAATAATGATATCTGATATTTTATAAAGTTTCAGATCAATCACTTAAGGCATTGTCCATTTCTGGCACATTTCCTGCTTGGCCAGGTGGTGGCGCTATGTCAGGCAGGCCCATTGGGTGTCTGGATATCATCATAATCATGATATCTATTAACCTGAGAAGTTTCAGACCATTCATTCAATGCACTGTGATTTATGACACATTTCCTGTTTATGTGGTGAGATATTAAAATCATCAACATAGCCAATGTAGGACTTGAGCCTTTTTTTTTTTTTTTATAAATGTTTTTATTATTTTAGTTATAGACAGAACATAGCACATATTGACAAAACAGTCATCACGGTCATGAATGTAATTAGTTCAATACAGAGTATACAAAATAAACTGAAAAGAAAACAATGATCAAGGTTTACAAAAGTATACAGCAATAGGAGTTTGTCAGACTTCGCCCTTTATGTACAATAGCAGAGGGTCCCAGATCTTGTCATAGTATTTCAACTTATCAATGTTGTGATACCTGATCCTTTCAAGGCTTAAAATATTCCCCATTTCCCTTAACCACATTTCATAGCGCCTCGATATTAAAGAAACGCCATTCATTCCGAAAGTCCACCGCACAACAGTGCAACGTGCATGTTCACATTTTTAGTAACAACCGCCAAACTTGCTTGCTTGCCTTACACATCTAAGTTTTCCAACTATTTTTCTTACCTTCTTTTTTCCGCTGTGGATGTTATTGAGCTTGTAAGTTTTAGCTCTTACGTTCTGAACATCTCGCACTGCCATCGCCCGATGTCATTTCTGAGTCATATCACTCCATACAGTGGCGCCGGCAGGCGTAATGCGTTTTATTTGGAGACTGTTTTGCGCGACAGAGACTGAGTTTGCTGCTGATATTCTGGGGATAGGCTACAACATAGCCAATGTAGGACTTTAGCCTTTTAATATATTTGCTGCATTGGATCAGTCTTTCTAGAACAGGCAAGAGCTTTCTAGCCTCACGTCAGCAGCGCCGCATCACCCATATACATTAAAACAACCAGCGGATGGCGGGCGGGTGCGGTTTTTAAAATTGGTCAAAAAACTGTGGTGCGGATGGATGGCGGATGGATGATAAGTTTTGCTATGCAGTTACGGTTGAAATAATAGCCCATCCGTGCATCTCTAGTGTGTGTGCCTCTCTCTCGCTCAGAGAGGGAGGCTGAGGGGTCGATCAAGCATGGATTCTAAACTCTGTGGTGGATAGGATCTACAATTAGGTGTTAATTAATATTACTACGCTAGGTCGAAGTACTCCCAAGTGCTATTGCGCCACACATTGTAGTTCTCCTGTTTATTTGCTTGGAAAATCGCCACGTTTCATGTTGTGTGAGCTTACACATTTTTATCAACTACTCGTGCAACTGTATTTAAGTAGGGAAAACGTGGATGTTTTTTATTACTGCTATCTTCCTCTCTCTATGGCGACGTCTGAGCCCGCTAGCATAGCAACATGCTGCATGCAACATTCGCGCCGCGCACCAGAGCGTTTGAGTGCACGTACCGACGCGGGAGAGGTATGACTCAACTCGCGAAAGTTAAGGTAAGAATATATATTACTACTGACATTGGGTGGCGTGTTCCTTTAAATTGCACAAATTTGAACTGTAATTAGGGATTAGTATCAGCTTGTTTGTACAAGCATGAGAGACGGAGTGTGCTAAGGAGTGTGCTAAACTTTTCTTTTACTCTTTTTCACACAGGGATGCAAATTACTCAATATGCAGGTAAGTCATTTGTGATTTAGAAAGGATTTGATTGGGTTATAAGTCCTTGAATTGGTGCTTACCCATGTAGTGTAGCTGTTTTTGCAATGAATGTGACTCTGTCTCCAATGAATAGGCTAAGTTGCCCAAGTTGACAGTGACAGTGGACAAAGATTTCCATGTTACCAAAACTAAATTTTAGATAAAGATATCACACTTTGTTGTATGGGCCTGTAATCTCTTGCAGTGGACGTGACTCTGGATCCAGATACAGCTAATCCTCATCTTATCCTGTCTGCTGATAAGAAACAAGTGAAGTTTGGAGCCACAGAACAGCACTACACTGAAAATTCAAAGAGGTTTAGAGATTTGTATGCCGTCCTGGGAAAGCAGAGTCTCTCCTCTGGTAGATTTTACTATGAGGTGCAGGTCAGTGGGAATACTGGATGGACAGCAGGGGTTGTCAGAGAGTCCATTGTCAGGAAGGAAAGCATTAAACCGAGTCCTGTGAAAGGACACTGGACAATAAAGATGTCAAATGGAAATGAGTACATTGCACAGGCTGGTCCTGATGTTCCCCTTCCACTTCAAGAGAGTCCAGAGAGGGTGGGGGTGTTTGTGGATTATGACGCAGGTTTGGTCTCTTTCTATGATGCAGACAGATGGAATCTGATCTACTCATACAGAGGTGTTGTCTTCAGTGACAAAATCTATCCAATGTTAAACCCCCATGGCATAACTAAAGATGGCAAAAACTCAGCTCCACTGATCCTCATCAGCCCAGTCAACTCTGTTAAGTGAGGCTATTAATCTCTCCATTTTTGTGTTAGTGAAGTGTTACACAGTTCTAATCACCAGCTTTAATATCAGTTTAATGTTTCCCTTACCTTTCCTCTCTTATATATTACGACAATACTGATTACTAGCTAATCCATCTCCTCTACTAGTACAAATGTTGCATATTGGTTTTTTTTTTGGCCAACAACTCTTTTGCCATTTCAGCATTAGGATAATGAAGCAACACTTTAAACTAACATTTATTTTTTAACATTTTATTTTGAATTTACAACTGGTTTTAATGTTTTTATTACATTGAGGTCAAGACTGTAAACTTGTTTGTTGGGTCACCAGGTGGCTGAAATGACGATATTGTATAAGCCTATAGTTTTCTTTCTTGCAGGTTTAATGCCTATAGATTGCTATTGATGCCTAATTTTGTCTACAAATACTGAAATCTTGAAGAAGACAAAGACTAAGATTACTAGTATTAAAAGCAAAAGTAGACTGATATCATATAGATGAAAGCACAGCATTATAAAAAAAACATGTATGCCTGTGTACAGTATATATAAATGTAAAGATCACTTAATATTGCCCTTATTATTAAAAGTGACTTTGCAATTTGCCCTCTGCTTCCATTTATCTCAATCAATGCAATAGAGGATATTTCAAACCTCCATCAACAATAGTTACAATGGCTATGACATGAATGATTATAAATAACTCAAATGGTAATAGTATGTCATTATGCAGCCTATCTGTGGTATATTATTGTGAGCTAAGTAATATAGAATAACTACCACATACACACACACACACACACACACCCACACACACAAACAAAAACACACAGGTGTCTGATTGGAGTGACACCAGAAAACCTGGCAGTAAAATTCTGAGAAATAGCCCTCTGGTGAGACTACTTAAAATACTGAAGCTGTCCTCTGACAAGTCTGAATCCAGTTTTATAATACACCTCCACTGATAAGATTATGGATAGAAATGTACCCAAAAGGTCAATGCTGTTATGTCTCTCAGTAACTTGTGTTTTATACTGATGTGAAGCCATTCAATATACACAATACATCTGTAGTCCTCTCATACAGGTCATAATAGAGCAGAGCATGAGAAAAGCAGAACAAGCATATGCATTTTTATACATGCAAACATCTCAACAGCAAACACAAAATGGTGTTGCATCCTAATAACAGTGTGAAACAGTACAGACCTACTTTGCAGCATTCTTGTCTATCTTTCTAGACACAAGGGCAAATTCACTGTCTGTGGAATGTTAATAAAAAATACAGTAGAATAGAGCTGTTTCAGGGTCTCACTGAACATGTGAAGATGGTTACTGCCAACAAACACTAAGGAAGAAAATGAAGGCATATGTCAATATGGTTTATAGCAAGGTTGGAGATGAGTATGGTAACACATGCATGTATACATCCTGACAAAGGTCAACCCCTTGTTCTTTCCTTAGTCCTTTTGAGCTGTGAGATAGTACTTCTGTGGTAGTCTAATTCTGCCTCTGTATGCCAGAGTCTGTAATCAGACCAAAATCACGGGAAATGGAAATATACACAATATTTCCCATAAAGACACATAAGCGCCCACACCACTAATAATTAAGATAGCTACTCCACTCTCATACTGGAGCAGGAAGAGCATAGAGGGAGGTACAGGAGAAGGGGGTGCTGCTTGGCCTCTGGGGTCTCAGTTATAGGGACAACCACCACTACAGAGGAACAACCACAGAGAAGCCTGGTTTCACCAGACTCAATACTTTATTTCATTTTGTGAAGAGAGTCTGGGCACTCACATCTGGGTAATGTTTCCAACATCGTACTTTGTGTTAACTTTGAAATCAGCCTAACCAAATCGCATTGAGCAGGGATTCCTAATATTATCTCCTACTCCGCCTAACCTTAAAAAACTGATAATGATCTAGGCCTCTTTCTGCAATCTTATCTAGTCTTATCTTATCTTTTCTTTGACACAGTTGCAATTCATGATTTGTTTAAAATAGGAAAAAATTAATAGGCAAACATTAGTGCTCCTTCCCTTAATTGTGAATCTCTCACAGGTTGACCGTTGACTGAGTGTGTATTTTTCACATGGGGGCAGTAGAGTGCAGTGCATGGGAAATGTTTTTACATTACAAAATCCACTTAGCCTATTTGTCTTAAAACATCATTAAAACATTATAATATATACAACTTTCTTAGTTCACAATTATGAAAGTATTTGTCTGTGGTTGGTCTTTATGCAAAGTTAAATAAAAATGTCTTGGAGTAGTTGAAGTGACCCAGAATTTACCCACACTGTATTTGAAGTATATGTGCATGTATATGCACCCTTGTCTAAAGAGCTTACAATAAGTCAATTTATCATCATCACACAAATGTCATGTAGTTTGTCATTGTTTTGCCATTTGCTTTTGACCCCTAATGTTTCCACATCAAACTTCACCAAGATGCAGTACGTCATCAGACTAACTCTCCTCCATCTCACTGCTATATGGTGTGGACTAAGCCATGTTGTGCAGTGTCTTATAAGCAGGGTGCGATTTGTGTAAAAAACAGAGGGGGGGGGGATGATTTTTAATAAGTTTGTAACCTCCCCCCCCCCCAAAAAAAAATGAACGAACGATTCATTGCCTAGTAATGTCATGGCTAATTATAGCCTATCCCAGTAAACAAAATAAAGTCCTGGCGACGTCCCCTAAAGGTCCCCTGGCGAACGTCATCTCCTCGACATTGTGTAGGGTTCCCTTTACGTCCCGCGGACCTCTGTTCGGGAGGTCTAAAAGACTTCCACGAGACTTTGAGAGGACGTCCTGTAATGGTCACCGCGACGTTATGCGCGCGACGTTTATATTTCCGCGATGGTAAAAAAAAAAAAAACATGAAGCGCGATTTAGTACGGTAGGCTATTACATCCTGTAAGTCTCAGCGTTGCTGGGAGAGAGGTAGACGGAACATGAACACGCATTAATGACTTGTTCTACAACTACACAATCAACTTTACTCACCTCATATTTTCACGCATGTATGAAATCACGTCCTCCGAATGCATTAGGCCTACACTAATGATGAGTAGACTTGGATATTTATACCGGGCTAGGATGTCCTGCTTTGACATCTATGGTGTCATTTTCTTAATAAACTAATACGACGTTTTAATGGGCATATCCCGTAGCATATTGTTCAAAACATCATCAGAGTAGGCCAAGTAGATAAATTGTTCAAACCATATTGTTTCAAAATATTAAAAACTAATAATAGCCAAAAATACTAAATGAATCGCAATGCATGCTGGGAAGCAAAACTCAACATGAAATAAGTAGCCTACATGGAACATAGAATGCATTGACGTTATATCCACTCGTTTTCTTGGACCTGTGAGGGACAAAGAAGGACAGCCTATAAATGTAAGCCTATCTTCCTGGAACATTGCAGATAAAGAAAAATGTATCGTTTTCTCTAGGCTATGAATGCTCTTTGTAGCCAACTTTAAGATGAAATAAATAGATTCCAGATGTTTCTATTCTATATCATTGTTTTATTAATAAACAGTAAGGCTCTGGTGAGGCAGAGAGCTTCTGCTCCCCGTCAGAAATCTCATCGGATACGTGCACTCTTTGCTGTTTCCACAAGGAGCTGCTGTAACATCGGGGACAGCTGCTATGTGTGACACTTTGAAACGCGAGCATGCGTCAAGTAAATTACAATGAAATTTAAACAAGTCATGAAGAAGCAGTAGCCTATCCTTAATTTTTCTGCAATGTAGCATTAGAGCTAGATCGTTTTGCTTTACAAATTAAGTAGCCACTTCTGTTGCTAGACAACCCTAAACAAATGCTACGTGGTCTGTTTTTAACATTTCTCTAGTTTTATTGCATCGTATTCAGCTCCAAAAGTCGGTTCAGTCCCAATTCGGCCGTGTGTTTCTGAAAATAAAACAGATAATAAGTAGGCTACGTGACTACGTTAAATAAACCACTGTCTATTTAGAGCATGTTACATGAATCACGTAATGACAGTTATCGGAAGAAATGCGCATTGTAGGTTAAGCTAGAAGCTACAGCGACTTTGCTAACGTTACACCAAGCATCACATCAGCTAACATGAATTTCATAAAATCCCTTCCCTAGTTTGTAACGTTATACATAAAAGTTAAACTCAAAATGTATGTGCTACATAATTCAGCATGTCATGCTGAATTATGTAACACATACATTTTGAGTTTAACGTTAACAACCCTTTCCCAGTTTATGAAGTTGTGCGTCTATGAGCAAAGTACACTAGGCTACTTTGCTCATAGACGCACAACTTCATAAACTGTATGATATGTTGCCTTAGACTACGGTAGGCTAATGCAGCTACTGCTAGAGAGACTAGATAGATAGATACTTTAGTCATCCCCAGACGTGTAAAGTGAAGTCGTGCATGGATGTGATGTCTCCGTCCTGCAGGCGGTAGCCAGAGCGCTCTCAACTCCGCTGCCATGTGTGAATAAGCAAACGTCCCCCCATGTCCCCGATATAACGTTATTGTCGGGTCCTTAGGAGGTATTTGAAATGACCAAATGCAAATGTCATCCGAGGGACCTGACGGTGACGTCCCCAGAAAGTCCTGCACCGGACGTCACGCAATATCCAAACGATAACTTGCTCCGGACGTCAATAAGGTCACCGGAACGTCCGCTAGAGAACATGACGTTCAGGACCAATCGGGGACGTCGTGAATGTCGGCATAAGGTCCGGGGGACGTCCCGTGTTTGTCGGGATATTAATTTTGCCACCTTTGTAACATTTTAGTTTTAGTTTACCGTGGTGTATGACTTTAAACAGCGAGTGTGCTTGGTATGATGATCAGCTCCTCTAATGCAGGGTAGGACTACGTTTTGACAAGCATACAAATTCACCTTGTTCTTGCCCCATCTGAAATGACTACTTTTGCTGCCTCCATCCTTTCTGTATTTGTTGTGTAAAAAAACGTTGTATATGATGGCACTGAAGTCTTAAGTTAGTGAATTGGATAGTGTTAGTTGGTAACCAAATAGCATACACATTGCGCTACACGCTGTGTAGGCTACGTGCATTCTCTCTCCTGCTGATTTGCGTTCAGTAGGCAAGTGCGTAATATTGCAAAAGTTGTGTTTATTGTAGCCTACAGAAAATAAATAGCATACTATCATACTGTCAGTTAATTGGCTACAGTGCAGTGAAGAGTTTGGAGAGTAAAGTTATAGGGCAACTTGAAGTTTTATGAAAATAATTTACGAACCAGAACATAAAGACCATGAAGCTTCTATTTCTTGCAGCTGTTAATACACCCGCTAGATAGTTTAAATACCCACCAACATTCGTTTTTGCAGTAGGCCTACAGATTATTTCTGAAAGTTATTTGTCTACTAGGCCTAGCCTACTGGCTGATTTATCAAACGAGTGCTTTCTCGTTCGTCCTCCGCAAACTACAGGTGTTTCGGTAGAGAGTCATTGAATAAGCGATGCCAAGCAATTTCTGTAACACTTTTTGTGACATTCAGCAAATATCTCCTCATTTAATGTAAGTTCCTTCGGACAATAGGCCTACGTTCTACTCTAATACTTGCATCAGTTTTCTAATTTTGAAGGTTCTAAAATATGACGACATGCTTCACTGAACCCTTCTCGTTTTCTTTCATTTGTCCAGCTAACTTTTCCATTGAAACTAGCCATTTATGATGGATTACACACTCGACATTCAGAAATGTCCTGCACGATCAAGGCCAAATTAAGTTATCACGCAGCCACTGTGTCAGCAGCATGAGTGCTGACGGTGACAGTGCGTTTCTGATGTCAGATTTTTATGTAGGCTAGCCTACTAGACTGTTCTCACGTTGCAGCGCTTTAGCTACTTATATGAAGTAGCATTAATCAATATGAGGGGCAGAGGGGGATAAATGTTGTCCCCACCGGCGATAAAAAATAATTTAGCAGAGGTAGGGATAGGAAAACCAGAAGGGGGGAAATCCTCACCATCCCCCCCCCTACAAATCGCACCCTGCTTATAAGTGATGAGAAGTTAGGTTTTCCTGAAAAGACTTCTTTCTGTGTATATATATATATATATATATATATATATATATATATATATATATATATATATATATGTGTGAATAAGGCATACACACGCACACACTCACACACACATATATATATGTGTGTGTGAGTGTGTGTGTCTGTGTGTGTGTGTGTGTGTATGCCTTATTCACCTAAATAGAACAAAAGTGGTAAACATCACCTGAGTTGCTACTCTGATCTTTAATGAATGCTATTTAACTGCCACTTGTGACTCCAGCTGTTCATTCTCTGCATCAACCTGCCAAACTTGAGTAAAGTAAAGTCTACAGATTCATCATATCCTGAGGCCTAGAGAGAAAAAGAGACAAAGATTTTAGAGTTAGCCGTTTGGTTTACCTTACATGTTCTGCATCTCAACTAGAGCCCTGCTAGAGGCAGAATGTCTTTTCAACGGGCTTATGTATGGTGAAAGAAAGTCACTGTGCTTGAGTGGAACAGTGCTCATTCACCTAGTGTCTGCTGGCCTGTTGAGCCTCTGATTACGCCAAATCTCACTACACACACATTTATGAAGGGGGGGGGTCGTCCCAGCATGCATTTCTGCTGGCTAAAAATAGATCTTGTTGGGCAACAGTGGGCTTCCTGTGTGCGGAGTTTGGCATCTTGTAAAGCTGGGGCAAGCTAATTGCGTGAGTGTGGCGTGTTGACATACGCCACGTGTGCAGCCCCAAGTCTCTGCAGACTTTTTTGTCTGTGGTCCTCATTTCTTTTTGTACACACACTCTCTCTCTCTCTCTCTCTCTCTCTCTCTCTCCCTCTCTCTCTCTTCACATTTACATACTTAGCCTACATATCAATTACAGAAGCATGAAATTATTTTATAAAATGAGACACCTGTTTTATTAATTTGTTTGTTAGCTTGTAAGGGTTGTTGTTAGGGTTGTTGTTAGGGTAAGACCTAACCTATTACTCTGTTATAGCATTTATGAATGATAAAAACCTGCAAAGAGTGACACTGAAGTCTCCTCCTTCAATCTTTCTCTCCCTCTCTCTTTTTCTGTCTGTCTTTCTTTTCCCCTCCATCCCTCTTACTCTTTCAAGCATTCCCTTCTGCTTCTCCCTTGCTCTACCCATACCTCCACATTGCTCCAGCACAACAGGGTCTCTGTGTGGTTCTCAGGAGGCAGGGTGGGGTGTGGGGAGGGGAGGGTAATGGATTCCTCCCAGGGGAGCTCACAGGTCAGCAGGCATCATGCTCCCCGATGCCCTTCTGCATCTGTCTGCTCCGGCCTGGCAATCCCCAGTGGGAAACAAGGAGAGAGTAATGGGTCTTGCTCCATGCAACCCGGCATCCATGTGCAAAACATGCTGCTCTGGGGGCCTCTGGGGCTTGGCACTGCCATCCTACATGAACCGACATTCAGTCTAGGGGGTGTTGGATTTACTGCACAGACAATGAACTTTGAGAGAGAGAAAGAGAGAGGGGGAGAGAGAGAGAGAGAGAGGGATCTGTGAGTGTGGGCATGTTTGTGTGTGTGCATGTTAAATGTATAGGATACATGAGTCAAGGTCAGAGAAAAATAAAACTTTACTGTTTCCTCTCATTTTATATGTTTCCGGCAGGATGGAAGCTACACTGTCAAAATAAACACAAACCCTGTTAATATACGATGGTGGACTAAAAATTTTGTGAATTTAGAACACATTTATTGGAAGGAACCCATGCCTTTGCTTCAGGAAGACTTGCACACAGCAACATACTTTAACATACTTATTTCTTATCAGTATCTTTTACACAGTAACATACTTTAACATACTTATTTTTGTTTTATATCTTCTGTGTATGTCCACACATTTCATAAATAAATAATTTTTTTCCCTGTCAAACACACAAACTGAATGTATGAAAACAAAATCAATTAGTTGTTACTAATTTTTTCAAAGGAATAGCAAAATAGATAGTGTAAGAGAGTGTTATGTCATCTTAGTATTATATTTTAAGAAGTTATTAAAATATATTACATACTTAGATGCTTATGTATGGACTGCTGCTGGGTATCAGCCTCTAGTGCAGATGAAAAGCTGACTGCATTACAAAAATGTATGTGTGCAAACACAACCTCCACCTCCACCGCCCCCTCTCCTGACACTGGTTTGGCAGTGGTCCACAGGGGTCCTCACCGAATGGCCATTCACCCCCATATCCACTGCCCTGCCACCAATAACCACACCCCCTGGCTTCCCAATTCCCCACCACTGAGGATGCCCATCCCAAACGCACACACCTATACAGTAGCCGAGGGGCCACTGGGAGAATTCCATAAGGACTGCCGTGTTGTGTTTTATCACTGCACACTAATGTGTGTGTGTGTGTGTGTGTGTGTGTGTGTGTGTGTGTGTGCATGTAAGAGAGAGAGAGAGAGAGAGAGAGAAAGAGAGAGAGAGAGAAGGCCCCAAGCAGTAGTTGAGTGTTAATCTGGAGAATCGGGAGATTTCCTGGTCAGCCGGTAATGCTTTGAGGTCGGGCTGATTGCTGTGATCTTAAAAAGGGCATTATAGGCATACTGTTTTCTTTGCAGCAAGTTCTTTGTGCGCCCTCCAGCAGCCTGGAGTGTGCAATCCCCACAGCCCGGTAATAACGTGGTAACTATGATGACGTCCTGACATGCTGGTATGAGATGCGTATGAGCTGGATACAGACTACTGAAGATGAGTGGCCATAACATGTTTTGAAGTAGCCCTGGAATTCCCAGCCAAATTGAGCAGGGAGGTGATTAGCAAACACATTTCATTCATACACAGTAGGGAATTGTGTATGTACTTAAATTATAAGTACATACACAATCCATTAAAAGTAGGATAGAAAAAGTGATTTTGTGATCTTTTATAGTTAAACTATGTTTGAAAACCAAACTCTTGTGGAGAGGAGTGATGATGATGGTGATGATGCATGCAGCTGGGTGTAGGAGTCTTGAGTCACCCTGGAGCGGCTCCATCTACTCTGGGGAATGTGACTGTTGGGCTGTGGAGGGATTCCATCCTTGGCTGCTGTCGGAGGAGCAAACTCTGCATCCGCATACAGTGACAACACACGCAAACTGCTGTGAATGAGTGTGTGTGTGTGTGTGTGTGTGTGTGTGAGAGAGAGAGACGGTTGATGGATGGGGGGGGGGTGGGTTGGGTGTTAGAGGGAGACTGTCAGATCTTAGATCTAGAAACATTGGTCTACTTTCAGTTTGTTTTTGTCATGCATCAGCTTGTGTTCATTTCATCAATCTTTCATCTCTCTCTCTCCCTCTGTCCCTTTCTCTCTCCATAGTCATTTGTGTCAGTGAGCCAATGTCAGTAGAGAAATCAGGACCCCAGGACCCACCTGGAGAAACAGATGGAGAATGGCACTCTCTCTCTCTCTCTTTCTCTCTCTGACTATTCTCACTGTCTGTCTCTTATTTTGGCTGTTATGCCTTTGTAAAATAAGAAGGGTGGGGACAGGGATAAACTAGAACAACAGCTGAGACAGATCTAGAGCTTCTGAAGAGGTGAACAGATACTCATTTTGACCAGAGGGAGATCCTGGACCAGAATCTAACGTTCCCTGTCGAGCACGATTGAGTTACAAAATGATGTCCCCTCTCTTCTGTGCAATTTTTCATGCTTAATACACCCTCACCCAAAACCTGATTGACATATCCGTTTTTCTTTTTTGTGGCAAATAGCTGGGATTACTTTTGTATCTCCAAAAGCTCGCTATAACACTCGGCTTTGTGCAGTCCCAAGATGAGTCTTCGGGCGTCTGGCAGCTTGCGTCGGAGGTCACATTAACTCCAGGAGCCCTGGAGCGAAAACAAAAGCTTGTTGATCCAGTCATTGGAGCCAACTGGATAACACATTAAGCGTGCTCGCTCTCTGCGGCGACGGACCACACTCTGGTCTCCCCAGCAGCGGCCCACGTGGCCCCAAAAAAAGAGAAAAAAAGAAAAAGAAAAGAAAAAACCAACCATGCTGAAAAGCGACACAAATCTTAATAGTTATAGCATGGCTCGGAGGCAAGGGGGCCTCTGGGTATTGCAGTGATTTGTCTTTGCACCGTTGTTTACTTTGCTCCCGCTCAGCTTAAGAATGCTGAAGCGGTAATCGGTCCATTTTCAGACATCGTTTTTCATTTTTGACCTGGAGAATGTACTGTATGTGATGTGACAGATATTGAAACTGAAAGCCTTTAGAAAGCCGAGTTCATTTAACTATTATATTAAGAAATATTTTATTTTCTCTCTGTCTTTTCCTCTAATCTATCTTCTCCTTCCTCTTGCATGCTTCTTTCTCCTCCTTGCATGCTCATACACGGGTCCCATTGGTATGCATACCTTTGGGTATGTACCACAACACTCAAAGTGCGGGATACCTGAGTCATATCAAAGTCCAAAGTCCTGTGTCTGATAGGGTCTGCTGATGTGCTTTGTGTTACGGTTCATAAAATAGATACATACCTTTACTCAGACCCTCTAAAATGTTGAATGTTCAGACTTGCTCTTGTTTCCAGTTGAAAGCTCTATATACCTGATACCCTGCCACATTACTCAGAATGCAACATCAGATAGATTAGACCTTCCTTATATAACTGATCAGCAAGGGAAATGTAGTTTTTGGCAGAGAAACGTTAAACCCAGCTGTGCTTAAGATAAAGGACTTTATTATCTGTAAAACTTTTTTTGTCTTCACCACCCGACCCCCCCAACTACCCCTCACCAACACCCAAAACCAAACACACACAGATTCTTGTCAGATAGCTACATGCCTGCTTTGCATCTGTGAAGAAGGCTAAACAAAAAGGCTCCCTTACCGGTACAGGTAGTCACATGCGCTGGCTCTTCTGTGCTGCGTCTGAAACTTTTTAAAAGTTTGCATGGTAGTGAATGATGGATGATAATTTCAGTATATAAAGGTATTTTCTTGGTCTTTCTAGTAATTTATTGTCGCTAATAAATTACTATGAAGTTGTTTGAAACCAAAAATTGACAGACGTGGAATGGAACTTTTCACCTTGGCAGCTTGGACCAATAATCACACAATTCCGACTGAAAATGTTTCTCCATATATAGGATGCTCTTGTGTTTCCTGGTGTATCGACCCTTTCTCCTCACTGCTCCTCACAGCTCTCCTCACTGCTTTCTCCTCACTCTCCCCTCCTCTGGTTGCAATTGGACATGATGACATTGAGCTTTGAATGATTTGAATGACACGAGCTGGAGGACCGAGGAGAGAGGCCGCATGCAAAAAGATGTTTGGGATCCACCCATAGAGTTGATTTCACTCATAGGGTAATGCAACGTCCTGACCACAGGGGGCACTGTTCATGGTTCTGAAGGTGTGAAGAGAGATGCATGGAATAGTACATGTTCCCCGTCTATGGCAAGTATCTGGGTGAATTGAAGAAGGAGCCGAAATTCCAGCGCTGTGTTTTCTGGTTAATTTCCGTGTCAGTCAAGTGACAGGGAAACAGTGGAACATATCCATGCCTACCAAGGCTGCAGGCAGAGGTACTACTACACGCAGTTCATGAAAACGTTAGCACATGTGACAGGCCAGGTGCTAAATGAGATATACACTGCATGGGCAGAATGGGACAAAACACCTCCTTTTTGTTTGTTTGATTTAATTAATCAACTTCTGTAGACTAATTTATTAGTAATTTATTTGACAGTGATTTAATTGACCTGTTAACCTCTGAACACCAGTAAAACAATAAAAACATTTTTTGTTTCCAATTCAGTTTTTTGATGCACTCTGTCAATACTATACAGTATTTCTTTAATACACATATATTTCACAAATAAACATTTGTTCTTTGCATGCTCATATTCTGCTCTAGTGTGGCAGTGAGCTGTGGACCAGGTGTAAGCACATCTTTTCTACACCTCTTACATAACTAGACTAGAATCAAGGGCCAGCAGTACTGTTAGATGTGTGTGTGTGTGGATGTGGTCTCGAATGTGTGCACAAGCATAGGATACTAGAATGGAGTGTGATTTGTATGAGCTTATGAACTTACAACCCATTATACAGTATGTCTTGCTGTTGCATGTACTGTATGATGTTTTAATCCATTCTGACATTTTTTGCAATTCAGCTTAATCATTTCCACATGTAAGGGTTAAGAACATTGAGAGACGGTGTGTCTGCGGCGACCGGCAGCGCTGGTATGCAAGTGAGCCGGGGCGACCCGGAATGCCTGCCGCTGCGCAGGCCACAGCTGAGCGCCTCTGATCCTACAGGCCCTCACCTGTGCCTCGTCTCCCACCTGTGATCCCCCGTGTCAACACCTGCCTGCTCGCATGAGGGGAGAGGGGGGTTGGGGATCCTGTTTCCATTCAGTCCAGGCCGCGCACCTACACCAACACGCGCAGGTTAAGCCACAGTCACGACACAGTAGGTAAGCCCTCCCAGGGTGGATGGAATTCAAACATGTCGGCGTAATAAAGGGTTAAGTCAAGAAGAAACCCCAGTCTCTCGACTGAGGCGGATTGGAACCAGTAGTGGGGGCAGGTCAACCATTCGCATACCACATAGGCAATCTGTTTAAATGCACTGATAAGAAGAATGGCATAATTCATTCCTGGGCAACAAAGACCCACTCTGGGTAAGATAAGATGTATCTCACATGACGGATGTCATGACCCACATAAATACACGTATGAAACTAGCATTATTTGAATACGCAAAGGTGCTGTAAACAAACACGGATTACGTTTGTCAGATACACCTTGGCTGATTATCTATAATTTAAATAGATCACTGTGAGTCAACTTTTACTGACTGAGCGGCAGGGATTCAAAAGACTGTTGGCCAGATGTGAGCCTGTTGTTTTAAAGGGGACATTTCTGCTAATAAAATGAGTCACATCAACAATGACGCCATTATCCCTGGGTGGAGGCTGGCTGCATTCGAATGTGCAGGGGGCCTGGCAGTAGGCTGGCCAGCCAAGCAGGGTCCCATTCAAAAGAATGGAGGGGGTGCAATGCATGGGCCTCCACTGGTGCACTCAAGAGCCAAAGAGAGGTTTGCATCTGTTTGCTTATCTTTGTGCGACACTTGTTTGTATGTGTGTGTGTGTGTGTGTGCGTGTGTGTGTGTGTGTGTGTGTGTGTGTGCTTGCATGCATGTGTTTATGTGTGTGTGTATGTATGTACATAAAAAGTGCACACACTACGTGTGTGTATGTGTGTGGGTGTGTGTGTGTGTGTGTATGTGTGTGTGTCTGGTATGGTGTGGGGACTAAATAAATATCTCTAACAAATGCTAAAAGAGAGAAGGGAGGGAAGAGGAACTTATAGGCCACGTCCTCATTATTCCCTTTTTGTTTGAATCTGAGACACTTTTGCTATGTTTGCGCCTATCATCTTCTCCAGCATTTTCAATCTCCTGAAACAGAACCATCTGAAAACACTGTCAGCCCTGTTTCCATTTGAAATATCTGGCTTTAAGACAGAGAAATACGCAAACATCTGAAAACAATGATGTACAGACCCATGTTCCCTTTTTCACTGGACCTTGTCAGTCAGATGTCTCTCGATTCTCCATAACTACCTTCAATTTTCACTACTAGTCTACCAGCCGTGAATGCAAAATGGAGAACAAAATATAATATTTACTGGCCTCGCCGGCTTTGGTGGCATCTGTAGTTCAGTTCAATTCTGCGGTCCAATGTTGACAAGGTACTGGAATTGCAAACGTGCATCTAGACGGAGATCGTATTAGTTTTAACATGGCCATTTCAAACTAAAATGGAGCAGTGTGGATGCATCCCTATATTGTTTGGTTGCAACCCATGGGGATTGTTTAGAGCTGTGAATATTGTCAACCTTTTAAGATACGGGAGAAGGCTGTAAAATACAATTCTCTTGCACTGTCATTATGAGGAGAAGGAGATGAAGAATTTGGATGGTCCTAAATGACACTAACTGCAATGTAAATTCTGATTTTAACTATTATAAATATAACATCGCCATAAGTGTAATGTTTTCTACAAAGTGGAAAGAAAGTGCTGCTGCTCAGTGAGGGACAGAAATTAACAAAAACTTCATTTCAGGTCTGAACTCAAATCCATACTTATCAGCTTATCAGGTTGGCAAATGTGTTGCCTCAAACAATCTTATTAAGAAGATTAATGATGACACTGGAGACAGAGTAAGAAGAATGATTTTAGCTCCGGACATTCTCCAGAAAAACAAACACGCCAAGCTCTTACAAACTGTCCACACATGGCTACAGACAGCCGTGGAAATTGCAGCTTACCATTTTCAAACTGGGATCTTCCCACTCCTACATTCTCTTTTCAGCAACCCTTTATCAGGTCAGCCAAAGAACCACCCTCATAATTATAAGGGGCCCTGGAGCCTTTTGTGTGAAAACAAAGTGTGAAAAAAAACTGCACCTTTCTGTGTGGAGAAGCGCAATCAGGTGGACAAGAATGTAGAAAAGCAGAATGCATATAAGCAAAATAGAATAAAGCAAGTACGAGTATTAGGGAAAATACCGGTAGGTGAAATGGGAATATCTGCTGTTATCACATTGAGGTATGATCAGAGATCATCTTTCTCCAGGGGGTATGAATAGCCATTTCCTGAGTCATGCAAAAAACTGTGAAAACCCTTTAAAACCATGGAAACCCTTTATAAGGGACATATAACTTACCTCTGAAAGGTCAAATAAAAAGATTTTGTCTGGATTTGGGATTTACATTTTTGTTAACTTTCTCCAGCATTGCAAACCATATATCTGAGTAGAACACCTCAAGTATTTTCCAAATCGATAAATCTTAGTCCTCCTGAAACAGCCAACTGACTGATTAAACTCCTGCACTGGCAACAACACCACAGTGTTGACTTGGTCTGCTACCTGCTATAGGACCTGTGCTGTTTGGACACATAACACCTCCTACTTAACCTCCGAGTCCCAAGCAAGCTTGTGCGGCAGCAGTGTCACAAAACACTCTGCTGTGCCGGTGGGGTGTGAGGTGAGAGCGGCTGCCGTGTACCTAGAAAAATAAACACAGCCAATGAGATAACTCGGACTGAATGACTCCTTTCTGGGTGGGTTGGCGGGTGCAGCATAATGTCGGGGCAGAGAAACCCCAGGTCCCTCGGCTGGTTATTTGTTGACACTTTAACAGAACATACAGTAGGCCTAAGCTGCTAGAGTCTGATATTTTCATAAGATATCTCAAAATGGTGAATTGCCATTTTATTTATAATAAAGAAGGCAGCTACAAGCAAATGGCTATCCTCTCCCAGGTGATTAAATATCTGCATCACCAATTTCTTTCTGGCTCTTTATTTATGCTGAATGGTTCACACAGTCACATTTGAACAAAATATTTTGTACTAAAGTTTTTGTAAGGGTGCCTCTTCTTCTGGGGTAAATATTAAAATAGGTGCTATATAAAAAATTAAAATAGGTGTGTCTGAGCCAGTGAACTTCATGGAATGGACCTCCATTTTGTAGTGTACTTTGTAGTTTTTTCATGGAATGAGCTTCAGTGTCATAGGGTTACTACAACAGAGACAAGTGGCGGGCACTCACATCAGATGAAGTACCCAAAATGGCTTCATAAATATTACAGTAAAGGTGCTCTAAGCAATGTTGGGTAACGTCACTTGTGTTGACGTTCAAACAAAACAGAGAGCTCCCTCCCCTTCCCTCCCGTGCAACTGAAACTCTCTTGAATGCGCATCTCCTAGGTAATTGGCTGGAAAAGTTTGTTATGTTTCATGGTCCAGGCTGCACCAGGCTGGGCTGTCTGAGACCACGTTTATTTTATTTTTTTACAGTGTATTAGGTTGACAGGCAGCTAGTGGATTATGAGAAGTTTGCTGTATGTGACAAAAAAACTTGTAGCCTACCTTGGAAACCGTTTGACATTGCTTAGAGCACCGAATATGGGTTATGTTATCAATCCAGGATAGATCTTGAGCAAGTCAAAATATGGCAATTGAGAAGCATGTAAAGTGTTGCCACTCAAAATTAAGAAACCATCTTGCCTCATCTTAAAGTAGCTATAACATAAGATAGGCCCACAACCAGGCTCCAAATTGCTACTGCCCTCTATGCATAAGAAAACCCATGTGAAAACTTTTGGCAACACTGCAGTGTTACAGGCTTGTGTGTTGGTTGAAGGCTTGTAGTGGTGGTGCCAAAGGATCCCGTGAATTTGTCTTCCTGGTTCAGAAGTTACTTACTGTAGGTGTCTTAGACACGTTGTGGTCAAATGAATTGCTGTGGCAAAATATTTACGTAATAACATTGTGTTTTGAAGAGAAATATGAGTTTGTGTTATTCCATGTTTTGTGGTTTAGTAACGTGACCCCCCCCCCCCCCTTTTTTTTTTTACATAATAGTGAAATATGCTTAGGCTCTATTGGAATGACTATCCGACATACGGTAGTGTTTCATACAAAACTATACAGGTAGGCCTATGCAATTGTGTCGTTATATGTTGGAAAGGTCCGAAAAGCACAGTGAGTTAAGTGTTGCCATTTTTTCTGCATCAGCGAGTCCTCATACTGTTTGGTGACTCCAGAAGGTGAAGAAGTACTATACTCAGAGCTATTCCGATTACATCTAGCTCATCTCAAAAACAGTCCCACACACATAAACTGTGTCGGTCTGGAGCAGCCAGTTGGAGGGAAGGACTTAAACGCATAGTCATTGGCTTGCAACTTGGAGTGGCGAATTTAAGGCAGATGTGCCAGAGGAGAATCATAGACTTAAGATGACGAGCCCAAAGGGGATCTAAATTTCATACTTTTGGAGACGTTCTAGGGACACTCATGGTAGCTCAACTTAAAATTGTATTGTGGAAAACAGTATTCGGTTCAACAAAGCTGGAACATGCGTGTCAACACGGCTCAAGAACTGCAAACGTGATAGGCTACCCAACTTCAGAAGAACCTGCTGCCACAGCTGTCGTGAAGAAAGGGGAAGGTTTAATTAGATGTTTTAGGGATTTAGCCCGTTTTGTCT